>NW_024581132.1:67925-86479 GCF_017639235.1 Corvus kubaryi | reverse complement strand
GCATCCTGTGCAATGCACACCAACACAATTCCCACACACACAAGACTTTTAATCTTTGGTGGGAGCAAACTGTGCAAAGTCAAGCAGTCTCGGACTGTGTGGCTCTAGACTGAGATTCAGAGGAGCACATGAAGCATTTTGAGTTTAAAAAAAAGGGACCTGGCCTGTAAATCCATTTCTGATTGAATTTAATGGGATTGTTCTTGCCAAAATTAAATTTGCTGCAGGAACTTAAGGTGAGGTGATGTGAGTCAGGGTGGCTTCTGTGACTGCTGCTCTGATTTACTTGAGCTGTGGTTTTCAGCTCACTTGCTGCAGTTTGTGATTGCTTCCAACTGATCATCATCAGTAAGGGGACGGCCCTCTTTTGGCTCCCGTAGCTGAGGAGGGGATTTACCACTTTGTTCAAAATGTTCCTGCTGTGGTGGCTTACTCTGTGTTTATTGTAGGTTTTTGGTGTCCACGTGAACAAATGGAAACTGGATAAGAAGCTAGGGTGTGTGTGCCTTTCCCTTTACGGCATCTTCCTGTGTTTCTCCATCATGACAGAGTTCAATGTTTTCACTTTTGTGAACTTGCCAATGTGCAGAGATCACTAACGCAGGTGGCAGACTGTCAGGAGGAGCTTCCTTTTTACCTGTGCAATACAAGCCACGGCTGGCATCTCCTGGATGCAGTGCACCTCCAAGTCGTGACCTATATCCTGTTCACTGTTCATAGGACCTGTGGCCCCATCTAGGTTTGTCCTCTCCCTGGCCCCCACAGCCCGGAGCAATCCTTCGTCGATGTGAAGAGTTCTTTTCAACATTCGTGTGATTTCCTAGCTCAGTTTTTGAACAGTGTGACTGGGACTCAAGATGAACTGGCTGCTAACTGGCGTTAAGCCAGTCAAAACTAGTCTGCTACAATTCCTTCTTTTTTTAAGTTATTTGGTGGAAGACTAATTAATTTATGACTTAAGACTATTGCTACAGTGCAGAAGAGGGTACGTCGTATGGAGGTTGACTTTCAAGGAGAATCATGGGAATTTTTTTTTGGTTCTGGGGGGTGTTTTTTTTGTTTTGTTTGTTTTTAGTTTTTAGTTTTGGGTTTGCAGGTTTTTTTGTTTGTTTGGGGGGTGGGGGTGTTGTTTTTGTTCTTTTTTTTTTTTTACTTGCCAGAGATCAACGTCCTCTCTTGCATCTTCTCCTTCTGAGTGCTGGGTCTCCTGTAACAATCCAAAGGCCACAGGGCAGTGTAAAATGGAAATGCAATTCAAGGTACTCAGCATAAGAATGGATAAAAGAAGATTGTCGAGGAAAAAACTGATGACTTTTTACTATAAATAGTTAACCTTGTACAGGTGTGATGAGGAATGCCAGCTAAATGTGGATTCAAAGGGTAAACACCGCTACCATTTTACTATGAATGTTGGAGTTTTATTTATTAGGGCGTTTGTTATTTCCAAGCAATAGTTTGATCGCCAGCCCAGGAGGGCTGCCAAGGAGGTGTCCTGGTTTTTAATGATCTGCGTGTGGAAATGGAAGGTCAGAACTTTCTCTCCTTCATCAGATTTTTTGTTTTGGGGGGATTCAATAGTTCATGTCTTATTCGTTCTGAGAAGGACGTAAGTACATGTCAAAACTTTTCTAAATGAGTTACAGACACTGGTTTCTTTAAGAGGAAAGAGGCATATTTTGCACAGACATAGTTACTGAAGTCATAATTTGCCATTCTTTAAAGAATACACTGGACCTGGCCAGATATTTGTCGTCTTTAGCAGTTGAATTTACCTGATAACAGATCATGTGGATTCATCACCCCTCCTTTGGGAGGGGGGAAGACACAGACAGAGATGGCACATTTTAAAATGTGGAATATCTTCAATGCAGACTCGCTCACAGATCTTAAGTTATTGTGAAAGTTTAGCTATTCATTGTTCCAATATCCCTGCTAGATTTTGTATAATTCTGTACTAATACGCAGGCAGATTCCGCCCCCTGAGAAACACCATCACTGCTTCATTTGTATGTATTGATACTGTGGGTTCTTGCCACTGCAGCTCTTGTATTTACTTTAAGCACTGATCACTTCTGATCCATTTGGTATGTTTTTTCCTCTTGTATATGTTCTACTATGAAATGTATTAAGAGACTACCAGCTAGGTTTTGTCTATGGTACAAACAGTGGCAAATAATAGTAAAGGTACGGCTAACCCTATGTAACAGAAAGAAAGGAAAAAAACCCAAAACACCAAACCCTAAACTATAGCAGGAAATGAAAGAGCTCCAGTTTAAAAGAAAAAAGAAAAGAGCCACGTTCTGTTCACAGATGAAAAGCCAACTTTTATTTCATTTGCACTTTCGGAAGGAATTTTTCCAGTCTGGTTTCCTTTGGGCAAAATGTTGTAAGTGAAAATATTTACACCCTGTGGTTTCCATTCAGCTCAGCACCTGGTTTTCTTTGTTTGTTACACCAAACACGTGGAGGCACTGGCAGCTCTTGCACTGTGCGTGGCAGCGAAGTCCTGTGGAAAAAGCCACGTCCCGTTGGCCTCGCTCGGGGAGCAACGTGTGCCGGTGGATCCCTGGCAAGAAGAAGGACGGGTCCAGGGACAGGCAGCAGAGAGAGTCGATGACGTGCCTGCATCGCCATTTTTCGTCCTGAAAAGCATTTGTGTTGCTGCTTGTTGAGCCCTGCAGCTGTGGTTTGAGCAGCCTTCTCGTACCTGTGCCCGCGGGACATCCTCTTGCGCTAGGAAGCCCACTGTACCTTCCTGTCGTTGGGTCTTTGTTTCTTTTGTCGTTGTTCTTAATGAGATGAATAATAATAATAACAACCACTAAAATGCCTAAAATACTTCCGTAAGTGAAATGATGTTTGCAACAGTGTGGCACGCGTCACTAAAGCCACCCCACAAACACGCAGCTCTGCTCTCATAGCGAGATGCGGTAGCTCCTAAGCAGAGTGTGTGTCCTTGCTGATAAGGGGAAGGAAAAAAAAGGAGAGAAGTTCCATATCAGGGCCTATTATTACTTCTATTTTGAATATTTATACTGCTGCTCCAATGGAGCCAGTTGGATCTATTTCTGCGAAATAGCCATTACCTATCCCATGGCACAAAAACTGCACAAGTATTTTTTAGGAACTTTTCCTACTGGTGTGCATTAAATACTGTAGTAATTGTGTAGTTTTGTGTTGTGTGTAAAACCTGAAATACCTTGCTTTGATACTTGTGTGTGTTCCCAGAATGTTCTGCAAGTCGCTTGTTCTAAGCAGAAGCAAAAGGTACCTGGAACTGCCGTTACCTGTGCCACAGGAGAATTGATAAGCATGTCCTAGAGCGATGCTTCCTGCCAGATGCGCTTCTGATTTGCAGCTAAACCGTCAGGTCCAGGCCTGGTTTGGAACAGAGCAGACCGACTGAATGTGCGTAGCGGTGCCGGAGGGAGCGTGCCTCTCACGTGTGGCAGCACAGTCACAGCCTGTGCAAAAGGCCCCAAGGCAAAAAACCAGCAATTTTTGGCATCCTTCCTGTACGCCGGCTCCAAAAGTCGCGTGGACGGTTCTATTCCGATGCAGTGCAGACTCAGAGCTTTACTGGGCCTTGCAGAGCACTGAGTCTCCCAGAGGCTCTCTCCCTCCCAGGGGTTCTCTCCTCCCGAGGTTGGACTCTGGAGGACAGCCAGTGCCTGGCTTCAGCGTCCCCATGGGAGGCTCTGCTGTGCCCGCGGCTGCCCGAGCTGTGAGCCACCTCCGGCTCAGGAGCCAGCTGGGGGCTGGGGGTGGCTGCTCCAGGGGGAAAGGAGGGAGCTGAGGGGCTCTGAGGCCCGGGGTTGGGGCTGCACGGAGCCGCCAGTGAAGCAGTGTTGTGTTGGGCTTTTTTAGCATGACTGTGATTCATTTGCAGTTTTAATCTTCCGAAAGCAAGGGTCACCTTCGCATCTGAGGCTGCTCCGGTTTTTGGACCAGTCAACTGTTTTTGTTTCCATTCCTAGCAATTTCAGACGATCTTTAATGACTATTTCAAAGGGAGATTAAAGAGCCTTTTCCTCCGTGGAGACGCTTCACTGCAGTTCTGACTTTGACTTAAGTATGTGATCCTTGGCTGGCTTCAGATCTGCCTGACATGGATGGCCTCCTTTCGAAGGCAGAATGATAGGATAGGGTATGATAACAGATGGTTTTAAGACATGCTAGGAAAACTGCTTTTGTCCTTACCAAGGGTCAATTTTTTACTTGCCTTTTTTCCCCCCCATTTTTCTTTTTATTTTTGTTTTTCATGTGCTGCACTTCTTGATAGACTTTTTCTGTGATAGGAACACCAATCCGAAATGTGTGCATGGGAGATTTTTTACTTGCATAATTTGTTGGTTTTGCTGTGATGTCACTTGCATGCTTAGTTTCCAGCTCTCTGTCCTCAGCAGTGTCACTGAAATCAACTGATTACCTTTGGATTTGTGATGGTGGTGCTCGTGGAGAACGAGGGGCAGGACTGGCATTTTTTCTTGGCGAAACAAATCAGGTAGAATGGCAGTCTAGTTTAGAAAAAACAACATTCAAGGCAGGTGGAGCAACCTAAAGGTAACGTTTAATACCCTGCTGTCAGAACAGGGCTTTTTATATGTCTTTTCCAAATACCCCTATTGATACTTGTGAGTTAGAATGTAAATTGAATATTGTTGAACAACTTTTTAGAAAACCATAGCTTTCTGCTGATTGACAAAGGTTTCTTATATTAAGATTTTTTGGAAACTCTAATCCTTTCAATTAAAATTCACAGAGATGCGATAGTGTGACGTTTACCTGTTTCAAAGTTACACCACTGGAGCTTTAAACTTGTTTAAAAATAAACTTTAAAAATCAATCTCAGTGGACCATGCTTACCTAGATTCAAATCTGCCTTGTACTTACAAAGTTCCACTTGATCAGCAGCCACTGCAAGTCTGTCTGAAGGAGACTTAAATCTGGGTAAGAATGTCCCTTTTAGGTTGGCACAACTTTAACTTTTAAAGCCATGTTTTTAAGGGAAGTTAAACAGTTTAAACCCATGGTTTTCAGGAAAGCAATGGAGCTTTGAATATTTTGAAAGACCTCAGCCACTTCAGATTTAAGGAGCTGCAGAGTCTGAGTGTGCTGAATGGATGTACCAAGCCGAGTGCAAGGCTTAGTTTCAGGAAGAGAGTTTTCAGTATTCAGGGACTTGAGTGAAATCTGACCTTTGTGAAACCAGGGGCAGAACCCCAGTGACTGTTGTAGGGTCAGTGATGTGTTTGTAGCAGTGAGTCCCGGAAGGGATGGGGACGCTGCATTTTTTTGGGTGAGTGACCTTTTTTTTTCTTACCTGAAAAGATAAATGACTATTAATTTAATAAGGCCAAGCACCTTTAAGGGAATTTACATGAATATTCTGTTAGCACTTCCTGGCCTCAAATCTGAAGCACAGTTCCAAAATGCATCTACTTCTGCCCAAACTGCTCGGACTTGTCTGGCTGAATCTGCAGAACTGAGCTTGGTGTGGACAAATCCCTGCCTTTTGGAGAAGTTCACTTTATTCCTGGGAAAGCAATAGGGTAAGAAATGGCAGTCTGTTTCATTGTGCCCTGGGGATGTAAATTGGCTGTGAAATCAAGTGTATGCTGGCCTGAAACAGTCTGTCATCACGAGCAAGTTATCCACTTGGGTTTGGGTAGAAGCATCTAATTTCAGGAAGGCTTCTAAAAAAAGCACAGTTTATTTAAAGCAACATATTTTAAAATGTATTTATGTAGCAAAAATGACTTCATTGTGGTATTTTTTAGATAGGTTTCTGTTTTTCTAATAGACTTGCAGAACAAGTTTGAAACCCTCCACACCAGAACAACCTGACAGAAATCTTGTCAGTGTAATCTTCATCTGCCGGGTTGGATTTGAATGGTGCTAAAAGTCAACGTGATAATTTTACAGCAGCAATGCAACGTAACGTTTTTACTGCCAGCTGAGGAAAAACACACCTCTGGATGCCTGACCCTGTGAGGATGTTTGTAGATGATTACAGATCTGCTCCACTGTTGAGCATTTGTCGCCGAGGTTTTCCATTGGCGTGCCTGACAAGCAGAGAAGACCTGGGGTTCCTGGAGGAGAGCAGTGCCTGCTGCTGAACGTTTTGTCCTGTAATGTGAGGAGAGGGCTGCTGATGCACAGGCCCCTTGGCTACTGGTTACTGCTGCCAGTGCTCCTTTTCCATAGCAGGAGCATGTATTTCTCTGAGGACCAAGTCTTACCTTAGCTCTGGTCAGCGTTGCTTTTGGCTGACAAATGCTGGAGCAGGGGAGGCAGCAAGGGCTCCGTTCACTTTCTGTGTGTAGAGGCAGATGTTGGGTGGCAGATGCTGTGTCACAGGAGGACTTTGGATAGAGCCTGTATAAATGTTGGGACGTTCCATGAAATCTTTCCCAAGAGCAGGCATCCCTGTACACCCAGCAGCCACCTGCTTGCTTCCTTATTTTGTCTTGCTCCTTGTGTTGCCAGGATTCAGAATTTTGCTTCCACTTTCTCATAAGCTGCATCCCTCTGACTTTGAAGGCTGAGCCACGTCCTGCCTTCTGTAACACAGAATTAATGCTCTGGGCTAGCAGAAATGGTGTGCAGGCTTTGATCCAGTAAGCTGATGGGAGAAAATGCAAGCAGATCCTTGCTTGGCGTACCAGCCTCCGAGCACCTGACTCCGAAGAGCACGAGCTGCCTGCCTGGGAAGTGCCCCAAGCCACTGGGACAATCAGTCACTGCACAAGTACGTGGGGACGCTTTTCGTGGGATATGTGTGTTTTCAGAGACTCTTTCAAGGGAGTTTTGTACCCTGTGCAAAGACATGCTTTGTACAATAAATATAATTGATCTAATTAAGGGATTCTAGATCTGACCTGGGCCTTTTACACTTTGTGAAGCCAGATTATACTATATGGGAGTTTTACTGAGGAACTCAGTTATAAGTTCATATAATTCATAGGCAGGTTTTTAGTGTTATTTTTTTTAAATGTATGAACATAGATTTGTATTCAAACAAAGTACAATATTTATACATATATATATACACACTTTACCTAGTAAATTATATGTGTTAACTGTTGTTAAATTGATGCCCTGTGGTAACCAGCTGTTACTGCAAAGGAATAAATTCTTATCATGGCAACTGCTAAGATGCTGTAAATGTATGAGTATTCAAGACAGTCTTATACATACCTATTTATAAACTCAAGCAAAGTTTTTATTTGTTTTAGCAAGGTATTGTGAGTGGTGCATGGCAGTTGCCTGTCTGTAATATATCAGGTCAAAAGCCTAAACAGCTTATCTGTGTGCATTCAGCAATATTTCTAATTATTGTTAGTCATTTGAAATCCCAGTTCTATTGCTGAATGTAAAGTTAGCCTGGGGGGGTGGGGAGGGGGAAGAGCACGCACAAGACATTGAGGAGCTCAGAAAGTTCTGCACTGCAGTATTTATGCATTTTATTTATTTATTTATCAAACACAGAGAGCTGAGCCCCTGGTTCAAGAAAACATTTCCCCATGCTGGCAGAAGATTTAGGAACCTAATTTCGGTGCCCTCCTAAAGCTAATGCCAAGTTCCCCTGGACCAGGGGCCAAGCAGACTAAGCTATTTAAAGCGTAATTCCGTCCTTTTAAGTGGCCACAAGAAGGGGTGAGACCTTCTCAAATGCTTCTTTTAACTTCTTTTAGTAGAGAAGCTGAGAAATGCTGAGAGATCCAAGGATGCTTCTGCAGCTCATCTGTAAGAGTAGAAATATATAAATAATAAATACTCCTTGCACTTTTAATATTTGTAATACCCCTGTCCTGAGGTACTGTTTGCAATAATCAAAATTCACATTTCCAAAGCTACCCACAAGTAGATTTTTTTTATTACTACTTTGTAGAGGTTTTTTTTTGTTCCCCCTTTTCATTAAGGAAGTAATCTTCCTTTGGCTTGTTTTGCCAGTTCTTTTTAACGATAAGTGATTGGCTCTGGTTAAATGTGAAGATCCCCCTAAACCAGGAGTCATGTGCCAGCAAATGCTTGGGGGTAGCCAACGTTTATTGTCCCAGCTTAATGACAGGGTTGTTCCCATTTACAGCAGGCAAGGACCTCCCACCTTGAAATCCTGCAGTAAGAGCCATCCCACCACTCACAACCACAATAATCCCCTATTTCCACCGCACTGGTTTGGTTTGGGGGGGTCAGCAGATCTCCAGTGTAGAAGAATATATCACATCATCACTATCAGTGTGGATGACGTAGGGCTTACTGGGGGAAAACACAACAGCACCAATGGAGTCCTTTTACAGACCATGTATTGGGGGGGGACTGGAAGTCTTTCTTTTGCCAGCGTTAAAGACATGGGGGAGTTAGAGATCAGGAAAGAAAAAAATGGAAGATAAAGGCAGAATGCACAAAGTACAGCCTCAGTCTTTCATGAAGGTTTGTATAATGTTCAAGTTTTGCATAGAGTGCGCTCCCATATTCTGTCAAGCATAGAGCTCAGCTGAGTTGTTCATTCTTGGTTCTCAGAAACAACCTTTTTCTCTCATGTTTCTCACTGCTGTGTCAGGACCTCTGAGCGTAATGTGCATTTCTGTATCACAGAACTGCTTTGTGAAGTCGCTTACGTGAAGTGAGCGGGCACATAGATTGAACCACAACAGGTTTTTGAAAGAAGCCAAAGCAAGGTGTTTGTGTAGTAACTTTGTTCTGATGGATTTTTTTTTTTTTAATGGGTGCCAGAAGCAAAGGACACAAAGTGTGATTCTGTAATCATGCAGCACCAGTGGAGGGCAAATGCTAGCGTGAATAGTATGGCATCACAAAAAGCTGTCTGTTGTGGAATTCAGATATTGGCAAGTTTCACGGGTCGCATTTACATGAAGATTTGCCTGGATGCTACTTGATCTTTGCAACCCTTGGTCTTTGATCAGGAAAAGTGAGAAGTACTTTGTCCCTTTCTCAGGGAGAAGGGAGAGAGATGCCTAAGCCAATGTCTCCAGACTCGCACCCTGGCTGCACAGGCGTGCAAGTAGCAATCTGTGTACCTGAGAGCTCACTGGTGTGCAGTGACCTTCGCAGTGCATTGAAGATTTAGGGGTAAATTTTAGTTAGTGTTCCCTTGAGGAACAGTGTGATTGACTTCACTGTCTCCCCTCGTAAAGCTGAGAATCCCTACTGTGCAGGCAGTATGTGTGTGAGATTACTAACGGAATGTTACCTTCGTCCTTGCATCGAATCTTTGTTTTCCAGACTGAAACCATACTAGGAAGATGTTTGTTCATAAGGGTTTGGGGGACTTTGTTTGATTTTTTGCTGTCTGTCAAAGTCTTGTGCAACATGAACCCTCCCGGCAAGGTCTGGCAGTCGTTTGGGTGTTCTCCTTGCTGGTGCATCCATTGGAGCTTCAGCGAGTGGGACATGTGGGAGGGCAGGGGTGGTCCTTCCACTGGTCCCAGACACAGGTGTGTGACAAGCAGCGGAAGGGTCACTCCTGCCGAGCACTCCAGCACGGGCCTGGCAATCGGAATTGAGGCACAGGTGAATCAGGATTCCACAAAACAAAAGGGTGAGCAGACAGACCTGTTAATCCTCAAGTGTGCTGCACAAGTTTTATCCCCTTCGCGTGTTTTAGCCAAGCCCAAACTGTGGCGTGTACGTGGTGCCAAGCCAAAGGCAGCCAAGCTCGGCACCCACGGTCAGCCTGGCATCACCAAGGCATGTGGGGGCAGCCCCAGGTCCAGCACTCTGTCCAGGGGGTGTTTAAATCATTTCAGGGCCCAGCAGTCAGCTGTTCAAGATGTGATAATTTCACAGAGCTACAGTGGACAATTTGGGTTTGTGCTGTTGCTGAAGCCTTAGGCTGCTGAATGTGATCCCTGCTGTGGCTTGCTCTAAAACAGACACCTGAGACCGTGCCAGTCTGAATCGTGGGCGTGGTGGGTTCTCTGCCTTGTGGCACAGTCACAGCATCCAAGCTGCAGGAAACACAGCAATAAAAGTGTCTGATAGGAGCACCTTTGGTTCGAGTGGGGAGCAAACGACACGGGGTCCCTTATCTCTGGGCAATTCTGTGATGCTTCTAATCATAAGGAAGAAGATGTAGGTGGAACTGAGTGCAAATGTACATATAATGTATGTTCATTTACAACCAGCCAGAAAGCAAAATAAGCAGTGGTTTCTAGTAGAATAATTCTACTCAAAATAGCTTTTTATTAAGTCAGCTTAAAAGTGTTAAAATGGTGGAGCCACAGACAAAACATTTGTTACCTTTTGAAATGAGTTGCAATGGTTTTGTCATACTTGTACAAGTGTTATAAGGTCAGCCTTTCTGTATGTTTTACAACTTACTGTAGAGTAGTCTTCTATGCCTAGCTGTTCCACTTGCCTGTGTAAGTTACAAATCTAACAGAAATGAAAGCATGCATTTTTCTCTGTTTGCTGGTAACCTTGAAATTAGAAACTTGTATTTCTGTGTTTTTAATGTGTTATATTATAAACAAAATTCACAGCACTATTGTCTATGGAATATCAAAAAGTTTTATTAGAATGAATTACTTTAAATGTTTTGTCAATTGATTTAATAATGTGTCAGACATCTACACTAAGACAATATAATGTTTATCAATAAAAATATCCTCTCTTTGTACTAACTTAACACTTCAGGGTGTGCTTGGACATAGGAGTAGAGCACCCCTGTGGGTTCCAATCCCAATTATTTATTAATTTTTGGCTTAATTTTGAGAGTACTCCATACCCCTTGTTTGACCTGAGCATTGGATATGGGAGCAAAGGAAGAAGAAAAGAGAGCTTTTTTTTATACTTTGTATTACCTGTGCCTCTGCATGTGTGTTTGCTGTGAAACACAGCGATTCCTTTAGAAGTCATCCAGGACATGTAGGAATCTGTGCAGAAACAAACACTCTGGGAATTTTATTTGTTATTATATGAAGAGTCAAATAATGCTTTTTTACAGCAGCACAGATCTGAAATTACTGGACTGGCGTTAGTTAATCTCTTCTAGCATAGGGAAGTGGGAGCTGACTGTCACTCTCCCAGCTGGAGCAATCCGTGCCTGTGCCTGCTTCAGCCACTGACAGCCGTGGTGGTGAGAGCCAGTCCTCCCTCCGAAGCAGTTCCTGGAGTAAAGTTTTCAGTAATGCTTGGAATAATAATGAGGGGGCGGGCAGCTTCCCTTACAGAGCAAAGCACTTGTGGGCAGGGCTGGTCAGAAGCCCGCGCTTTGAGAGAGGGAAATGCTTGTGCTGCTTTTCTACTCTGCATCAGCTGGGGAGCTGCAGTGTCCCCCCCCAGCTCAGCCTGCCGGGGTGACAGGATGCTTCTTCCTCCTCCCTCATCCCATGGGACACTTCAGCTGACCCTCCTCCCGCTGTACGCTCCCTGAAGGAAGAGCTTGAGATCCTGGAATGTAATTGGGTCTGGCTGCCTCCCCTTGAGCCCCTTTGACTTGTGTCTTTGTAACAGCCGCTGATGAAAGGATCTGTTCGGTCTGAAGCACCCGCCGTGTCTGCAAGAAGCAGTGCTGTGTCTTAGGCAGGTTGTTTACACATCCACAGCTCATTCCAGGTACAGAAGAGTCCTGCAGTGCAGAAAAGGAACACCTGCTGATCCTACACCTCTGTCCACGAGCACAGTGGGGGGGATGAGGTGCAGCTTTTGATGTTAATGCAGGAAATGTCTTTGATCAGTGCCAGCCCAGCAGTTGTCTTGAAAATATTTTCCACTGGTGGGATTGTTTGCTTTCCATCCCTGTGTGCTTGCAACCCAAAGCATATGTTGGAATCCATACAGATGCTCCATCTCTGTAGATACTTCCCCATGACTGGTTTTCTGGTTCAAGGATAATCTTGCTTCTCATTGCAATTTGGTGCAGCTCCAGTCAGCTGTTGGACTCTGAAGATACTCTCACTTCCTACCCCCTGCCACGGTGATATGCCAAATATGCATATTTTTTGATTCTGCCTTGTGATTGCTTCACTTTAGAAAATTTTTATGTAGCTTACAGCCTGGAAAGTTAGAAGTTGGTTTTCAGAGATTGGGCAAGTAACTGGCTTTCTAACCACTTTCATTAAAATTAGGAAAATCAGAGTGTGAAGACAAGCCACCATTGCTTTCACTGGAGTGGACATGGATGAATATGTATTCATATTCACATATTCACTTTTGCTTTTGTAGAAGCTTGTTTCTGTGTTGCCTTCACAGTTATTCTACAACCATCACAAACCCTGACTACGCAAAGATGTGAATTCTCAGTGCAGAACAAAAAAATTGAAGGATCAGAGCAGAAGTACAAACTGGTTAAAAAGAAACTAAGCCTCCTCTCCCACATGACCATCTTAAATATGCAAAACTAGAGCACAGATCCTGGGTATTTTCCCCTTTGGAGGTCACTTCTAGCTTGCTTTACAGAAGCCTGACTTGTGTCTTTGCCACCCCAGAAGTTACTTGCTTTGAAATAATACTTGCAGAGGAAAGAGATCTGTTCCCTGTAAATTCCAGATAACAATCTCCCTCCAGGCTGTGCCTACTTGATTTTGACCTGTTTATTCCAACAGAAAGAGCGTGTGCATGCTGAGCAGGACGTCGTGGGGCTGCTTGGCATCCCAAAGCAATGGGGTTTTGCACTGCAGGAAGGCTGGGGCATTTCCGTACAGCTCTTGTGCACACATCCCAGCTCCAGGTGAGACTTCCTACCTGAGGCTTCTCCCCATCCTTGCCACGGGCATGCTAGGACATGGGCATCCTAGACAGGTTAACCACACCCTGGAAAACAAGGGCTTAATCGTTAGAGCTTTTAGTGCCAAAGTAAAATTGCTCTGCTGCCTAAAACTGGGCAGCCTCCGGGTTGCTGCTGGGCTGCACAGCTCCTGAAGTGCAGCTTCCAGTCAGCCTGTGGCGCTGGGAGGTGGATGCACTCGGGGAGTCCCAAGCACGCTGTGCTTGCTGGAACGCTGAAGCAGAGGCAGCGTGTGGCCATGCCTTGGGAGGGCAGTGTGGAGACACGGGACTTGGGATGAGCTGCAGGTATGTTGGTTTTGCGTGGTTTTCCTCCCTGCTGCAATGGTGATCAGCCCTCTGGGCACAGCTGAGCATGTGCCCACTTCCCGTCCAGCTGCCTCGAGCAGGCTGCAGCATTCAGAGAGGAGGAGGAGGCTGATCTTCAGCCTCTGGCTGTGGGGAACAAACAGCGCTCTCTTCGCAGTGCCAAGCAAATCGCTAGAGAAGAGGAGTAGCACAGAATAAACAAAAACAATTGAATATACCACAGCCTGGAGAGAGCAGGTGCAGTGAAACCGCTTCAGACTGTGCACACAAGAAGATTTTACAAGTGAGCCTTTAAAGAATAACTGGGGAAAAGGAAAAGTGGCATAATTAATGTATCAGCTGCCGTGCAAATGTCTCAAACAAGTAACATTTTAAAGAGAGAGCTCTGCTTTGTGTGTGAGCTTAAATCAACACTTGTCCTGCCTGAAATTCTTTTGTGCTGACTGCAGGGAGAGCTTGGATTTTAGAAGTGTGTTTTCTAATGTTGCAGAGCAATGCCATCTAGGGCATAGAGCCTTACAGTTATTCCTAACAGGAATGCTATCCATCCTTAGTGACAGAGCTTCCTGGATTGAATATTTATAACTGGTTCATCACATCTGCATTAGGCCTGTTGAAATTTGCTCATTTTCAATATCTGCTTCCAGTTTTCTGGACTATGCTCAGTGTCAGGTATTAATGGATTGCTTTTTCTCAACTGGAACATAATGAATTTCTGGATATACCTTATTTCTTCCTTAAATCCTCTTGGCAGCTTTCATCCGTGCAGCACAGCAGGGATTATCGATGGTCTCTCTAATCTTCAGCTACTCAAGGAATCTGCTATGGCTGTGATTAGAGCCACAGTACACTTGGGCAGTAGATTAAAATATTAAATCTTAACAGGCCAGATCTTGTCATCCTCACTCAAAGCTACTTACTGTATTGTTGAGGCTCCCTGTTCAATCCAAGCTGCCTGTAGAGTAGTGGTGTGCGTTAGCTGAACACACCCCAACAACCTGGCCCGGTCACAGCTCTGTCCTCACTCCTGGGTGATGCAGCTCTCTCCAGGCTGAAGATGAAGTGCCAAATACAAGGTAACAATCTGCTGGGTTGAGTGGAGGTCTGTGGCAGTAATGACTTACGAACCTGGACTTGTGGTCCAGGTTCATTTTTTTATGTACCATCTCTTCCTCTTGCTTCCTGCTATTTGAACTCATGATGCTTGGCCTTTCTCGAGAATGGTTGTAGTATTCAGTGGCACTTTGGACAAATACTGTTTGCCTCTGCAATGGGTTTTGTTCTGTGTACACGAATTTGCTCCCCAGTAGAGAAGAGCAAGTGCTTTAGCTCTCAAACCAATCTCAGGACATTCTTCAAACTCCCAAGGCTGCACACCAGGTTCTAGACCAGCCAGCTTCTGCCTGCCTCTGTGAGAGTTACATTTGCAGCTGATCATCCTCAAGTTACTGGTCTTGTATGACTTCATTGTTTTTACAGGGTGCTCCAAACCAAAAGCAAAATACTTGACTACAACATGAAAGCATACTGGGAAATGTTAGTACTTTCACTAATAAACACAGGAGCTTTCAGTGTAGCTGCAGGAATTCTTTCCCCTCCCTTGGAATAATGGAATTCTTGCTGCTATCTGAGCATAGAGGGGGCCTGATTCTCCTCCAGGTTCATAGTTCGTTGGTTCCAAGAGGTAATAAAGCAAATGCCTGCTGACACCTCAGAACAGCATTGCCTGTGGGCACTCCAAGTCTGGGGAAGGGTTAGATGTTAAAAGTATTAATTAAGAAGCATAAATTACATGAGTAATTAAATTTTTGTAGGGTCTAGTTAAACAGTGCACTGTTAAAAAAACACGATGCTGAAGTGACAAATAATAGGTTCATCACAGTTCTCCATACTCACCTGTTGTCCCATAAATTGGTATGGTGTATGTCACTCCTCACTGTAACTGGAGATCTGGAGCACAGATGACTTTATTTAGAAAACTATTTTAAAGCCAGGCTACAAACGCTGTCTTTTTCCCTCTTCAGTGTAAAGATAAAAGGATGAATCACAATCATTGCTTTCCTGCAAGTTAAGACAGCTGTGAGAGAAAGACTGGAAATATCAGCCTGGTTTTTTTGAAGGTGATGAGAGCATGCTGGTTTTTGCCAGGACTCCATCCACCCATAATGAAGGCAGAGGCTGGTTTCCTCAGTAGCTGGTACTTCCAAGTCCAAGCTTGGATCAAGTCAAGTCGCTGTGCTTCAGTGGTGGGTGAAAGACAGCAATGAGCGGTGCTGAACTTGGGCGGACAGAGGAAGTCCTTACCCAAACACAGGTCCTACCACTGCTTCTCTCCTACTCACACAGTGCCACCTAAAAAAAGATACGTGCTCAGCAGTGGGATCAGAACATGGCTCTGATCATCCCCAAGTTCCTGAGGATTACTCACAGCTAGTGTCTGGCAGTCATCACCTCCCTTGACAGAGATCTCATCACTACTGCCACATTACTTTGGCTTGGACTGTAGAGAAAGGAATAGCTTTTGGCAGATACACAGCTGGAATGAGCTGTCATTGGCAGCTGGAGGCTCGTTAGTGCGCCTCCCTTCTTGCTCCCTGAGCTAGTGAGGCTGCTGGTGAAGAGATGGATAAGATGCCATAGCCCTCACACCTTCCTTACACGGAGAGGGCAGGACGTGTGTGGTGTTCCTCTGTTGCTCTGACTCTGCAGGGGCTTTCTGAGAATGTATCAGAATATTCTGGTGCACACCTTCTTTGGGAGCTGAGATGTCCAAGCCTTCGCACATCCCTGTATGGATGCACATTTTGTGTGAATACTGTTGTCAAAAAAATTCTTGAAATTAAAAGAGAGGGAAGGTAAAAAGTAAGTGCTGCTGAGCTGGAAATGGAGTTATGCGGCTTTTCCACTTACTCATTTCCTGGCTGCTGAGGAGGCTTAGCTGTTGTCGGCTCTCCCATCAGAACTCCACCATGGAGATCCGTATTGATGTGAAGGAGTGCTGGAAAGCTGTTGGCCAGACCTACCTTCATGGGACAGGGCTGAGAGAAAGGGAGGAGGTGGAACAAGGAGAGATTCTGCCTCACTGTGCATTGCAGAGCACGGAACAACTCAGGATCCCAATTCTAGCCCAGCTACAAAAAACTAGTCTTGCAGAAAAACTAGTTGGCTCAGTTCTGTGGGGTTTTGTTCACTGGTTGGTTAGCGGGGGTTTTTGGTGGCTTATTTTCTTTGCATATGTGTAATTATGTTCCCTCTGATCACTGTATGAAAAAGTAATTAGGAAAACTAAACAAAACATCTCGGTCTGTTTTGCTCTTAAGCAGCTTTTGCTGTGCCTCGTGCATGCAGTTTGATTCCCATCTCCCTCCTCCCTTGCTATAAGGAACAGCTGAGTGCAAATCAGAACAAGAAATCCAGCTCGAAGCCGCAAGTATAATACACATAATGCTGCCAAGGGTAAGATTTGGAATGTACTGAAGTAATCACTGTCACATGCTATGAAATGAAACACACATCATGTTTTCAGGTGAGAACAGGTCACTCTGAAGTCATTGGTGGACATCACCTGGCTGCAGAGGCTGGGGTGGGTGCACCTCCACGGCTGGGAGATGGCACAGTTGCTCCTGTGGCACAGCAGCAATGTGTTCAGCTCACAGGAGAGAGATGCAAGCAACTCCTCTGTCTTTTCCTGTGCTGCAGTTTCTCTTCTCACTCCCGCAGAGCTCACAGCAGTGTGACAGACGTCTAGGGCAGGAGCCAGTGCAAGAGGAGAGTGTCTTGACGCTGGAATCTTGGCTACCGTAAGAGAAGCTAGCCAAAGGAATTAACAGTTTCTGCTCCTTGCTGCAGCTGCCACGGTGTGACAAGAGATAAGCAAGTCTGTATTCCATCCCCGTGGTATCTACTCGGGACACTGGAGATCCATGCTCATAACACGCTTTGTACTCGGGATGTGATTTTTATAGCTAAAGTACACGCTGCCATGGCCCAGTCACATCCAAATTCCATGGGAAAACTTCCCTCGCCTCTCCATGGCTTATAACACAGCAGAGCAGCAGCTTGGGGAAGACTGTATGCCAGTCTTGTCCAGACTAGTCAGGTGCTCAGGGGCATCCCACCTTGAATCCTTCCGCCTACACGTTGGTCTCTGACCCGCATCCATATGATGAGAAATACAGCCCAGCTGTTCAGGGCTTGGGAAAAACTGCTGTTCTGCAGGCTTACTGTATGTATAGAAAACCGTGCCAAGCCCATCTCACAGATGGATTTGAGGGGAGGGGTCTCAGTCAGGGATAAATAAGAAACACAAGCCATGAAACTTGATGCCATATCTCTGATCCTTCAAAGGCTGTACCAGGCAAAGGCTTTTCCAGTGAATATTTTCCAGTTCTTAGAGCTCAGTTCTGCTCCAGTTTGGCAGGGCTGGCTATGTCCTAACTTGCCTCTTGTTTACTGCCTTTTCTGCTCCTGTTTTCATCTGTGGCTGGCAGTTCACCTCACTGCTCCCAAATGTTTGGGCGGGGAGGCAGGGGCGGGGGGTAGTGGTGTCTTCCCCTCTCTCTGTAAGGGTAGCCAAGGGCTCTGATGGCTCTGCCAAACCAGGCACCGCAAGACTGGACTTCAGTTCCATCTTCTAGGCTCCTGAATAAACACCAGCAGCTCCCATTGGACTGAAAAGTCAGTCACAATACAGCTTGTGATGAATGCATTTTAATGTCTGTACGGTGTTCACGCAGGTGGAGCCATTGCCAGAGGCCCTGGAGACGCCTTGTAGAACTCACCACTGCTGCCACAGCTGGCACGCAGGATTGCTCCAGCTCACGCCAGCGAAGTCTCACACCTCGGTCAAAAGGCAGCTATAGACTGGGGGGAAGCTGCCGCAACAGGAGCTGCTCAGCGGGACTAAGCCAGGGCTCTTAGGCCCGAGGATAAATGGGAGCTTTCATGGAAGCCATGGATTAATATAAATATCACCTTCTTGGACATGAGACAGCATTCCTTCATCCTGCCTTCTAAAAGCTAGGTAAGAATCCACCTTTCGTTTTAATGGTCTCGATTTTGGAATTGCTTATACCCCCTTTAAGCAGATTTTGCTGCTGCGGCACGTCTTTGAACGTGTTTGTAACCAGGCTTCACACGTCAGCTGCTCCTCACTGTGGTCACTGGCATTCTTAATGGGCACTGCTGGCAGCTGCCAGAATGGAAGGGAAATGTTGCTGTCATTGTTCTGTTATTGAAATAACTTGCACTGAAATACATCCTGGAATGAGCTGTGGAAAATGCACAGCCTAACGGCACCGATGCTGCGAATGATCTTAACCGCTTCGTTGGCCCAAGTCTGCGGAGAACTGCGCTCATCGCACGGGTCCTGGCGACTTGGAGATGTCTGTGAGGCCACCCCGCCCCCCGGGCAGGTGACGGCGCGCTGAGGCCCGGAGCCCGCCCGGCTCCGTGCTCGCGGTGCCCCCGCTGCCCTCGCTGCCCTCACGGGC
>NW_024581132.1:0-67525 GCF_017639235.1 Corvus kubaryi | reverse complement strand
CCGACTGCGCTGCCCGGCGCTGCCGCCGACGCGCGGGAGGCGAGGTGAGGCGAAGCGAGGCGAGGTGAGGCGAAGCGAGGGAGGGAGGGGCGGGCGGTGGGCGGTGCGGGGGTCGCGGCCGTCCGTGGGGCTCGCGGAGCCCGATCGAAACCGCCCCCGCGAAAGCGCCGCGGGAGCGGGCGGGCCGGGCCCAGCCGAGCCTCGGCGGCCGCCGGTGCCGCGGGGCAGCGTTGTCCCCGCCTCGGTCGCAGCCGGTGCTCTCACCTACGACCCCTTTACCCGCCAAGGGCGACCGGATCGGTTCGGTCCCCGCGGGCCCCGGGCTGGGGACCCTGCTGGTGTCCGTCCCGCCACCTCCCAGTCCCCTCCGGTGCCACGGAGTCGCGACGGGAGCGCGGTGCGGTGCGAGCCCGTAGCGCGGCCGCGGCCCTGGCACTGCTGCGGCAGCGCACGCCGTGGTCCGGAGTCCAGCCCCTGCTCCACGGGGAGCCCTCGGTCCGGGCATCCGCTCCCTTTGCTGGCTGGAACAGGGGCTCCTGGGGCCTAAAAGGCGGGGATGCAGTGTATGTCTTGCTGCATGCTCTTCTGAAGTATTTCCGTGTGCGAATTATGGCAAAAGGTTCTTTTAGATCACGCAGGTGTGGTTTGGTAGATGTAGAAGAGCAGACGGTGTATTTTCCTCTGTGAACTCGTCTTCTCACCTTTTCGGGGTTCTCACCTCTCATTTGTTTTATTTGCTGATTTCCCAAAGTGTAACTCTTAAGCCCTATTAAGTAAGGAACGTCTTCATGTGCCTTTGCCAGCCCAGCTGAGCTGATGGGGAGTGAGCAGAACAAAATTTCCGCCAGGTATTTGCGTGACAGCAGAAGCCACGGGGCTTAACAGGACAGTGCTGGCCGGAGCCCTTTCCCTCAGAGGATGGCTTGGGGTGACAGCTGAGGGACTGGTCGGGTGAGTGGAGTTGATTGTACCTGCAGAGGTGTGTCTGTGTGTGCTGGGTGGGGGCTGGAAGGCCGATGGGGCCGTGCTCGGAAAGGCAAGGACTCAACAGCCGTGACTCTGCTGCTCCACAGCAGCTGTGTCTTCGATTCAGCTGAGTCTGCGCTGGTTCCACGAGCAATTCTGTGTTTTGTTGTGGTAAAAGTATGCCAGTATAGCCATGGAACCAAGCCCTTGACTTTCCTCAGGGCAGATCTATATTAAGGTTCATTAGTTTTAGCTCTGTTTAGCTCCAAAAATACCAGTTGCTTACTTGGGGCTTGACTATTTAATTAGATCAGCAGGAGGAAGTGGGATGAAGCTATGCTGGCCAGGGGTCTGTTGGCCGCCAGTAGTGCTGGCACAGCTGGATAGGGTGTGTTGGGGGGCTCTTGTGGGTGACTGTGGTAGATCACTCTGTCACCCTGTTGTGCTCCCAGCCAGCTCAGTGTCTCTCACTCCACCTCTAGGAGAATGGTTGTGCTGTCTGTGTGAAACTCTGCTCCAGTGTCCCCTCCTTCCACCATTGATGAGGCATTTGGTGAGTGAACAGCTGGACAGGTGTTCTGGTATGTGGCTGACAGGACCAGGAGAGGTGGCTCCTGTTGCTCTTGATGTAGAAGAAGACTAGCTCTTCTACTTAGCTGTCAGGGCATTCCTGCGTTGTTTTTAAAGCTAGTTCAAGCAGTAGTTACTGGGAGACTGAATGAACAGTAGGGTGACTGAATTTTTTTCAGAAGGGACCTACTGCTTTAAAAAAGAGAAGAACAGTGCTGTTACTGTAGCAGTTAGAGAGCTGCTGTTATGTACGACAATAATGCGGCTGTCACATTGCAGCGATAATTGAGGTAATTCATCTCCCATCGGCAGCAGGGGATTGATGGAGTACTGTATCAAGTAGATACGGACTCAGTTCTTTTCTTAATACCTCACTGAACCCCAGCCACAGTTTATTGGCCCTGTAGGATCACTGAGAGGCTCTGTGTCGGGAGGAGAAAGGGGGCGAACAGCAAAATCGTGCTCTTAGCTTGCAGGCATGGTGACTTCAAACATTAGTGGAGCAACATACAGAAAACTGGTTCTGTGATCAAATGTATTGCAGGCTCTGTGGTTGTGCAGGACTTGCCTGTGGCTGTAATAAATACTTGGCATACCATACAGATCTCAAGAGTAAGAGGTTTAAGAGTAAGAGAGTAAGAGGCTTTACGTACCTCTAATGTGCAGTTGGAGGTTTGTCGAGATGTGTCTCAAAAAACCCTCTGAAGCTCCTCAATGAAGAGTTGCTGTGGTGAGAATGCTAAGTAGAGTCAAGCATGCCAGTTACCATTTGTTTTGTTTTGGTCACTTATCATTCGATTGGTAATTCCTATCAGGAGAGGGGTTGGAAGTGTAACTGAATATTTCGTGCCCTATGTTAAATCGAATCATTGTGTAGCAAAACACAGAGGTGTCGTAGTATGAATTGGATGGATTTGAGGGTCTAGTTTTCCAATATATGTCTTAGTTCAGAACACTGAAAATAAATTATTCCTGACACATAAAATGCTACATCAGGACACTTAATGCAACACGCTTATCCCATGTCTTCTCATGGAGCATGTTACTGGCAGCTAGAAAGGAGGTTGTGTCTGCTTCTTAGCGTTTGTGGTGCTTGTGATGCAGAGTAGGACTACTGTGGACATTACTGGTACCTGATATTCTACCACCTGCAGTTACCCAGTGCTGAGGTGCTCTGGTTTACCTTACCATACATGTTCAGGAGTCCTGAGCATTTGCAGCTAGAGCAGGACAAGGAGAAAGAGCTGGCAGGGGCATGGAATTTTCTTTGTCTCAGCTGCTGTGAGCCATGACAGGGTTTGTTTGTGGAAGGGCAGCTGCTGCTGCTTCGCATTCTTGGCTGTCGAGTCTGAAGTGTGTAAGTGGTTTTGGTCTGGGCCCTGTGTGATCCTTACCTGGCAGGTAAGATTACCTGCTGTGCTATAACCCAGCCTGTGTTAATTTGGCTTTGAGGACCTTTTTGTAGATGGACCACAACAAACACATACGGTTCTTTCTCTGCCTCCTTGTTCCTTTCCACAAGGCTGCCACAGAAATGAGAGGTGGTGAAGGACCTGCCAGGCGTCACAGCAGTCCATGGCTGCCTCCGTGCTGGACATTCTGCCCCAAAAAGCATCCCCTGTCTCAGCTGATGATGTGATTGGCAAGACAGACAGAGTTCTGTGCAGTGTGGAAACACAGGTCCTTTTCTCATGCGGGTGTTGGGCTGCTGGGAAAAGTGTGGGTAAAGTGCACGCTGCTGCTCTGTGCCCGAGCAGGCAGGGGAAGAGTCTCGGCATGGAAGTGTTCCCAGCTGCCGGTTTCAGCTGAGGGTTGCTGCCTGAAGTTTTCAGCCAAAACAAAAAGCATAGTAATGTAGCATAGCATTCCCAGGTTGTCTCGTGCTTGTGAAGTCCATTCTTTGTGAGGATCATTCTTTAGTCGAAGAAGGGTGGGCCTAGTTCTCCTCTGTTGACAGTAAGTTTTATGCTTTTTTGACTTCAGGGGAGTTGCTTCTGAACTTATGCTGTTGTGAATGCTGAATCAGGCCCAAGAGCTTGATTTTATCCTTGTAACTTTTGGTTGCCTAATGTAGATCTTATGAGCCTGCAATACACAGAACCCATTGTTTACTTTTTTAAGTAAAATTGAAAATTTTGCAGGATGGCTAAAGCCATATTTCTGCCTTGGGATCAGCAGAGAGAAACTATACATAACGGAAAAGAAATTGTGGAGCTGCAGTCACATTCTGTCAGTAGGTTCATTCTGGTTTTTTGGAAATGCTGATCTAAACAATTTGCTCAGTTGAAAATTGTTGTGCGTTAATGCTGTACTGTTCCCTTTGGAGCTGGTAAGGATTCTGCCATCCGCATGAATATGGGAGAGGAGCATGAAGATCTCCCCATGGTAGAGTGAAAGTAGCAAAAAGAAGTTACTGGAGTCCTAGCAGTCCTCTGGCAGGAATAACAGTGTTTTGTGGTATGTAATCATCATATACTGTTTGGAATTAGTGCACCCATTTGTGCTGGGTGTTGTGTGAGAAGACAGCTAATGATGCTGCACCAGGGAGGATTCTGGTCTGTGAAGGCTGCCGATAACGGGAGGGTAGGATGAGAAAAGGGAAATGCATTTTTCCTCCTGATCTGGGAACGGGGTTTTGCAAGACAGCCTTGTAAATGAATGTTCTTGGAAGATGTCTTATCTGTAACTTGTCTTCGAAGAGTAAAAGCCCTGCTTTGCACGTAAGCAGGTGTTGTCTTACTGAGTTCTGAAAAGTCTGAAAACACTGGATCGTTTTGTGTGGTATTCAGAATCTAAAGGACAGATCTTTTGCTGCAAGTTGCTGTTGCTCCATTACAACCGGCAGAGCACTGCAGATTGACTCTGGTGAGAGATGTTAAGTCACCTCCCCAGCCTCATGTACACCTGCTTAGAGGCAGATGCAACTCTTTCCTGAGGTACTTTTCTCAAAAAAACACCCCCAAACGATTCTTTTTCCTCACTCCACCAGCTCCAGAATGTGAACGTCGTCTGGCCAGATGCCCAGGACTAAATACAGTGCTCTAAACAAGGTCTCACAAGTGGCTTGTATGGGAAAAGAAGAAAATCCACAATAGCCAGATACTTTTTTGGCTTTTAAAGGGTTCTTTTGCACTTTTTTTTTTGCATCAAAAGTGATGCTTTTGTCTTCCAGTTTATATTTGCTGAATACAAATCTGTGCTTTCCAGGAATTAACTCCAGGGCTCTTCGATGCTGACTTTGTTGAAGCATACATCCTTGCGACATGAAAATAACCCAAAACCTTACTGGTTTTGCTTTCGTGCATGATGTGTGCTGCATATGCTGACATTCCCCTTCTTAACTTGACTGTGGATCTGTAGCCTTGTCTTCCTCTAAATCCTTTGCTTAATATTTTCTCCTAATGGATGATGATTTTTGAGCATGTGCCAAGACATGTCTTTAAATGCGTTTGAGAGCGAATGTGTGGAAAGAGAGGGGAACATTGACTTGACTCCCTGGGTCGGGTGAGGACTTGGAGCTGTGGAGCAGATGGGGATGGCAGAAGGCAGGTCTGAGTGAGTGGTCGGAGCAGCCCAGGGAGGCAGTGCCCAGAGAAATTCTGTTTACAAGTACCCTCTTTTGTCTTGCTGCCCTGCAGGTGCCTGGTTAGGTGCTCAGTGCAAAAGCCAGATGCTGTGGCACGAGGGGTTTCTGCTGTGTGGAGCAGTGGACAGAATTCCCAGCTGTTGTGTTCCAGCCCAACCTGTGTGCCTGAGCCAGTGTGGCAAGGTGCTGCCGTGTACTCCAGCTTTTTGCTGGTTCTGTAAGTGAGCCTCGTGATAATTCTAACTTGGGAATTAAAGAAGGCCTGTACTGAGGCCTGGGGATGCCTGCTACCAGTTTTGGATCTGCTTGTGTGGGAAACTGCTCACCACCTTTTGCAAAGAAGTTAAGTTTTTAAACTGTTGTTTTGGTTCGTTTTTTTTTAATGCAGCCACAAACCAAAACCATAACCTTCACAAAAATAAACATGCATCCTTGTGCCAGCTGGGGCCTTGGCATGCTTTATGCTGCTGTCGCGGGTTCGGTTTGTAACCGGGCAGAAACACCAATTTAGTGTAGTGGTTTGGTCCAAAATACTCATTACTGTTTATCTGCTGTGAGATAAGAATTAGGAGAAATGCAAAACAGGCACTAAACTTGAAAGAATATAAAGAAGTTTATTAACAGACCTAAAAGAAGGAAAAAAAATCATACCACCTTCAGAACTCTCCTCCTCCCCCCACCTTCCTCCCTTCTCCCACTGACAATGTGAAAAGACAACCCTTAAGATGTTCAGTCTGTTTACCACTTCCATAATAACCTTGTTCAGTCCATTTAGAAAGAGAAGTCTCTTCTTGCTCATGCTATGAAAACATTATCACAACGAGACAGCCGCCCACTTCCAAATATTGTTCAGTCCATTCAGGAAGAGGAGTCTCTCTGCCTGCGTGTGAGTCCCTTCCCCCGACTTGCAGCTTTTCCCGCAACTGCTTTCGAGGGTCCACTCTTGAAGTTTTTTGGGGTACAATTTTAAGGTTGAGCCGTTCAGAAACAAAAGCAGAGGCCCTTCTCCTTCCCTGGGAGCAAAGGGTCTTCATCATCTTCATCTTTAGGACTATCTCTGGGAGCATCTCTAGGGACTGAGGTTTTCTCCTTTCCCGTTTGGAGTAGAAGTCCTCATCTGGTTCATCTCTACGGACTGAGGTTTTCTCCTTTCCTGTTTGGAGCAAAAGTCCTCATCTGGTTTATCTCTCCCTGTCCAAACTTCTCATGAAATTACAGCTGCGTCAGCATCTGCCTATCTCAGCGCAGGTGCTTTTGCTCACGAGTTGAACACTCCACCCCCCATATCTTCATGAAATTACAACAGGATACTCTGATATATCATAGCTTCACAACAGAATTTCAGCTTTAAGCATCTCCTCTCTCTCTTCCCTCAGGTTTTCAGCTCTTCACAGCAATAAAAGGGTTAATCTCACCTCGGCCTTGCAGCTTTGCAGCTGGAATGTTGAATTTTCTTATCGCAGTGGAGAGGGGGGAGAGCCGAGCCGCTCCGGCTGCCCACGGCAAGGCAGTGGGGGGGGGGTTCCATGGCTGGAACAGGTCCATGGCTCCAGGATGGCCGTGGCCCGGCCCGGCCTGGCCCAAGCAGGGCCTGGCCGGGCCCACTGGGCCCTGCTCGGGCCCTGCAGCCACCTGTCCCAGCGCCGGAAACGAGAGAGAGCTTGGAGGGGGAGTTTGCCTATTCTTAAATGTGGATCACAGAGGTGATCACAACTTTAAGTGGCTTAGAGAATTGTCCATATTCAAACTGGCCAGCTGATAGGTTCTATCAGTTCCCAGAGGAAACTGTAAGCACCCCTTAGCAAGGACGTCCCTTCCGGGACTATGCTTGCTAACCTATGACAGCTGCATAACTTGCTGAGACTGTAATTTCTTAGGAAAGCAGTTAGATGTTGGCAACTATGAAATGTCAGCCCTCAGTAAATGTTGTAACAAGCTGTTTTAGCTACAGCTGCGGATTTAAAAAAGAATAATTTACTCACAGTGTTCTTGGTAGTTAATGCAAGAATAAAAATCAGACTTTGGACACACTGAATAGCTTGGGAGAAGGAAGCAGGGTTCTTGTGGTGTGTTTGCTAAGGGCCACAGCTGTCTGGATGCATGACTGGGAACTTTTAGGGTGCTCTAGGTTATTTAAGTTGTATATGCACCTGTGCCACAGCATATCCCTAAATTTTTACTTAGGTTTTACTAGGTCTATCTAGAGACAGCTGTTGAAATGATGGTTGTTTCGGAAGTTTATGAGAATTCAGTTTTGGGAGGTGTGAGTAGAAAATGTGCTGGTAGCTTGAACTTGATTGACTTAAGTCATAAGTGCAGTAAAACTCATCCTGAAGTGTTGCTCTGAATGTGTGTTAGAGCTGGGAATTGCTGCTGAAGTCTCTGTAAACTGCTTTTAGGTAACTGGAGTTTTAGAAAATGATCTTTGAGGAGTTGGGTAGAAAGGCTCAGTTCTAACTTGAATTGGTATTCTTCATTTATGTAGTATGTCCTCTGCAAACTGTATTGCTTGGCATATTTAGCAGAGGAAAAAATGAGTTCACCATCAAGCGAGCAACCATCTTTCCTTTGGATAGTTCAAAGTTTCTATTTAGTGGTTCCATAAAAATTCTTGAATTGTGTTTGTTGCACTGATAGATGCACAGCTCCTCCACTTTGGCAGGAATCCCTACAAAGATATTCTCAGCATCTGTTTTGCAGTATGTCCCTTTAAATGTTTAACTTTATTGCAATTTTTTTGCTGGAAGGTATGATCTGCCAAAGTCAATATTTGGTTTTTTATAATGCAGGTTCATTTTTTGATGTCTATATGAAAAATATTATTTCATCCCTTGGTATTTCATGAATGACTGCGCATATGTTAGCTATCACGTACGGTGATACATCATGACAGCTATGGTGTATTTCCCTGTGGTTTACAACAGCTCTGGAAGCCTGAGAAGTGTTTTAGCTGGATCCTGTGTGATTGATCCTTGCTGGAGTGGGGTACTCCCATGTGCACAGCCTCTTGGCAGACACTTGGGGCGTCTTCCTGGGCTGCTGGTGGCCTTCTGTTTGCCATGTTGTAGAGAACCACTACTTTCACTACTCCACAGTGAGCTGGAGGAGGCAGCTGCTTTTCTTTCCTTTTTTAGTATGGTACTCTGAGAGCTACGTCTAAATTCAACCTTTTAATCGAGGTTTATTTCAGGGCAAGGAGTGCATAACACTGGCAGTTCCACTGATGCTCTGTGTGTTGCTTCTCATTGTTTGATGTGTTCTAAGTACATGCAGTGGGTGAGAGTTGTTTTTCAGTAGTTACTATCGATATTCTAATCGTGGCTAGAAGAGTATTAGTTTGCCTAATCTCAATAGTGTTCCTGGCAGGCTTTTGGCTGCATCACTGGAGTACAGAATGTAAAACTAAGGAAGTCTTGGGCCTTGGGATTAGCTGGGTAGTATGTTTAACTGGGGATTGCTGGATTGAGACCCTAACTTGAAGGCAGTGAATTAAAGAAAGTAGTTTTAATAGCAGGACATTGTTTCATGCCACCTTTTCCTTCACAAAGGCATGTGTTCATCAGTTTGGTTAAAGCTGCCACTAGGAGGCAATGCACCAGTCGTGATGGGAAGACTCCTTGGGTTTTTGGTTTTGGGCCTTCCAGTTCCCACGTGCGGGTGGATGTTGTGTTCCCTGCACAGGTCTGTCCCTGGGGATATTTCCTTTGCTGCGTGGGATTGGATTGTAACGCTGGTTACAGGCATTTGCCCTGTATCGAGGCAGAGCATGCCCTTGGGCCCGACAGAATGGCAAGACAGCCTGTATTTTGCTAGGGGAAATCTTCATTTGGAAGATTTTACTGAAACCTGGTGCATTAGAAGGACAAGAAATTTAAGAAAGGTAGGTCGTAGGTTCAGCTAATTTGCTAGCAAGCTTTCCATCCAGCAAGGTGTTTATATTTCTTATTTTAGCTATGGGTGGTCTGTCAGTTTTTCTCTGTTCATGTTTTTTCTGGTTGATGCATTTTGTTAAAGTAGCACTGATTCAGACCGACAGATCGTGTTTAACTCAGGAAACTAGGGAAAGGTCCAGACAAAGATAAAACATCAGGCCTTGTATGCAAACTCACAGGTTGTGTACATGGTCTCTGACATCCATAGTACACGCCTTTTTGGTCTGAATGTATAAACTCTGAAGAAGAGTAGCTCTTGTAAAGTTTTGGCGAAGTCGATTGTGTGTGATGCCTGCAGTGTGACTCTTTCAGCATTTTATGGACTCCTTTCCTTCTGCTCGTCCACTGTCTGGGGGCCAGTGCAGAAACCTGGTTGTCAGTGGAAAGGCTTTTGTCTCGAGCTGGCCAGCTTTTAACTGAAGGCAGTATGGTTCTTTTCTTGGCTATTTAAACCCACTTGTAGGCTGTGGTCTTTTCCCTGCCTTTCAAATAGTCATTCACCCCAGCAAGACTTACATCTTCCTCTTTCAGATCCAGTTCAGCAAAGCACCTGTGCCATTGAGTCCTTGAGCCTGTGTTGTGAATCTGTAGGCTGAGACCGAATTGCACATAGGATGGTCATCACTTCAAGGTCACATCTTCCAGGGCTGCGTGTAAATGTCTGGGGCAGTTGGCAAAATTGTCATTTCTTAGGGGCAGTTTATCACATTGCAGCCTTGGTGGTCATGGAATGGGAAATTGAATTGCTGCTTTTCCAGGCCTGAGTATGACAGTGTAATTCGTGTATAGGTGTGAAATGTGTTAGTGCAATGTTTCTGTGTGAATTTACTGTGTATTTTAGGAGATTGGAGAAAGGTGCTTTTGTGTGGCAAAGTGCTAAGAGGCATGACAGCTGTTTGAAGGTGGTGCTGGGCTTGGAATCCATTTCTGATCCAGAGATTCACAAGCAGAAATTGCCAAAAATTCACTGAACATGCAGGTTTCAAACAAGCAGCTCCTGCTGCAGAGTTCTACAGTGCTGGTAACACGGTGTTTGCTGTACAAAGAAGCAGTGGTAGGAAGCTTAGGCTGACATTGGCAGAATGGACAGAGCACAAAGAAGAAAGGACGTTCCAGAGTGGAAAGTGATTTACATGTTCTTAAAGCTGGATTACAGTCTGGCTCTCCTTGCATTATGCATTGCCGAATGCTAGATTCCCTAGACGAGAGAGGCACCACTGTAGTTACCTTCTGCAGAACATAACTTTTATTTGAAGGGCAAAAGGGGAAAAAGTTATTCTAGCCCTTCAAGCCTAAGAATAAATGTGGGAAGCATGAGCTGACAGTGGTCAGAATGGCAGCTGACAGCAGCTGCTGTTAAACTTCGGGCTATGAAGGCAAGTTGAAGGATCTGTGCTCCTGCCTGAGCCCTCAGTGGCATTACAGGAAGCCTGGCTGAGTGTAACAGACCCCTGGGCAGGGGAAGGATGGCATGGAAGAGGGGACCAGCACACTTATGCTTTCCTTGTTTTCAAGGGGTACACTGCATCAAATGCCAGCTAATTACTTGGGGAGCAGGGGGTGTTGGCTTCAGCAGGGTCTTTCTGGGCAGCTCCAGTTGTCCTGTGTGCAGGCCTTGGGAGGAATAATGGAATATACTTGATTTCTGTCTCTAGGGGGAAGCTGATGCCAGCTCCTTGCGGGACATTGTTCGTGTTCACCTTCTCTGGTAGGCACTGGAATGGGACTTTACAAGTAGGAGGGGACGCAGGACAGCAGTCCTGGCCGCATGAGGTCATGGTCCGCAAACTCTGGAAGATGTTTGTTTTCTCCTTGATTTGCCTTTTGGTGCTATGGTTTTGAAAACAAAGGCAGATGGACTGGGAACAAAAAGATTAATTTTCGGGCTGGACTGAGTTCCCCTAGCTCAGTCACAGCAGGTCAAGTTACTCGAGAGATTTGTGACTCCCCAGGGACATGGGTTTGTGTTTGTGCAGGGGATATGTCATAGCTGAGGTACAGAAGACAGTAATGGACTTGTTGGTGTTTATTTTAAGAGCGGTTGATAAACTTGGAAGAGTTTTTTCCATGTTGTTGAATTTATACAAAGAAGCTGTATAAAAATAACTGGCACCAGATGTAGAAGCAATAAACCAATGCCATGTGAAGTCTTGAAATTGTGGTGTGTAACCTAAGAAGTATTTTCACCTATTGGCAGCTTCATTATCGGCAGAATGAGAGTGATGGAATTTATTAGCTGTTAAACAATTTAATTTTTGTTTTTAAAAGGACCGGGTAAATGCGTCTCGCACTATGCTTAGTCTGAGCTCCCCATTCACAGTGATTGCCAGTGTTTGTTGCTGGAAGTCATGGGAATCTTTTGGTACCAGTGTGTCAGCAAGAATTAAACCTAGCCTGTCATCTGACTGCTGCCTTACTTTCTGAGCTTGATTGCATTTGGTTCAGATCCGAAAGAAAAAAAAGTGACACCAACAGACTCTGTCTGACCTGTGTGCTTAACGTTAACCCCCCAGTACAGCAAATATGTGGAGTCACCAGTGTGTTTGGAATGCTCTGCTTTTGGCAGCACTTGGACCCAGTTTCACCGTTTCAACCAGTGAGGCTTACTGTCTTCTAAAAAGCCTATTTCAAAACACACTGTCCCAGGAGAGAGAAAACAAATTGTTTACACAAGCAAACTAACATAGAAGAACTAAACACCCACGCTTCTTTCTTCAGCAGTTCCCCTGCTAGGAGTTTCTATGAACTCATTAATCCAGTGAGTAAGGACAAACTTTTTAGTTCTAATCAAATAGTTCTTGATGTGACTGCTGATGCTGCTGAGGAAGGAAAGTTTGGCTATGATGATATCCCCTATTCAACTGAGGGATCAAAAAGAAGTTAGAGGAGGGAGAAGAGCTCATCCCGAAACCTAGGAAGGACTTTCATTCCTCCTAGTCTGGAAGAAGACAGCCTGGCAGAGGCTTTAAGCAGTTCTCCTTACTGTTAGAGCCAGTCGGTGCTGTGGCATCAATTCCTCCCTCTTTATCTATGGGCCGTATATGTCCTGGCCTTTCGAGGGACTGGAGGAAAGAAGCAGATAGGGGCCTTATTAGGGTGTGGTGATCTTGGTCCACCTTCTTAAATACAAGTGTGATGGAAGAAGGGGAAGGGATGAGAAGGCTGCTCAAACCTGCATAAAGTGGAGGTGTGGAACGTGCATGGTGTCCACCTTACAGTGGAAGGTGTCCTTGCCCGTGGCGGGGCGATTGGAGCTAAATGACCTTTAGGGCCCCTTCCAACCTAAACTGTTCTGTGATTCTTCTATGAATATGAAATCCTGTCTGTCCAGGATCCTTATGCAGATGGCTTGGGAAGAAGGGGTAGAAAAGGAGAGGACCTTTAGTAGGAAGTAGAAAATAGTGAAAATTGAAAAACAGGAGGATGGATGGATTTGTGGATGGAGACCTTACGGGTACAGGGAAGGAAGCTGGCAGAGTCATGAGGCTTCGTCCCCAGGGGTTCAGCTGCAAGAGTGAAGGCAAGCTGGGTGTAGAGGCTGTGGTAGGGGAGTCTGGGGCTGCTCAGGATAAGGAGTGAGAGGACAGTGCTAGTGAGGATCAACCTGATGGGAAAAGGGAAGAGGGTTGGGACAAGCAGCAGTAACCTTTGCGCTGCTGGTGAATTTACAAGTCAGCTGTGACAGAAGGTGATGGGGTTATCGGAGGGAAGAGTAGCAGGGAGAAGTCAGAGGGAACAATTGTCTTTGGAAGGAGGATCAAGAAGAGCAGCATGAGGACAGGAAGGGTGACCTGTGCTTACGTGACTTCGAAGTTACGCAGACTGGGACCCGAGCCAGGAAGTTTGCTCGAGGCTGACACTGCCAGTCCCATGGTGTGTATGTAAAAAACAGGAAGAGGAGTGGAATTAACTTGAGACAGATATTTCAACAGCTTTCAGCTTTGAATTTCCTGGGTTTCATTGGTGTGTGTCATAACCTTCTTGTTTTCACTACTTAATATTTTTTTTCCGTAAAGAAATGGGATGGAAGAAAAAACATTTAAGACTGTTTATCAGAGTCATATGTTGTTGTGATTGACTTTCCTCTTTTGTTTGGTGAACATATGTATTTAGAAACTAAATTGTAGATTCCAAATATTTGAATACTTGGAACTCCCTCAAAAAGAAAACATCTCCAAGGTGAATCCCTCCACCTCCCCAGTGCCCCAGATAAGCAATAGTTCAGTATGACAAAAAAGAAAACTTAATATTTCAGAGCATAGTCGGTCAAAGTTGTGCATGTATTTTATAGAACAGTCACTCTTTATAACCAGTCTTACAGACCTGATCATTATGAGGCATGTACAAGTGTCTGAAATTATTTTGAGGATTTAAAATGACCTGGTTTTTCCGGATAGGTCAGGTAGGGGCAGTACCATGCATTATGCTCTCTGCAGACTTTGTTCTGAAGAACTGTTACATTGCCCTATTCATGTCTCCCCTCCCCTCTGTCCCCAGTCAGATCCTCAAACAGGCAAGAAATAAAGACTGAAAATTGAGTTTTTCCCTCCAGGATTTGATTTGTGGGTTTGTTTTGATTTTTAACCTCCTAGTAACACAAAATAAGTGTAGGCATTCTGTCTAGGCATTCCATCTCCTATGATGTGTATATGGCACAGCGGACAGGACAGTGAGAACACTGTGCTTTGGGTTTATCCTGCTTGCTGTGTTGGCACACTAGTGCAGCAGTGAACTGGCACACTTCCATGGCTCAGTCTGCTTTTTCCAGTCTGTGTAGTCCGAGTGTGGTTCAGGAACAAATGACACACTCCGAGCCCGGTGGTGGCTTTCCCCCTGCATAATACAGGTTAGCAGTGCTGTGCTGTGGTGGTGCAGAAGGTGTCAAGTCCCTAGTGGGGCTAACCCAGTTCCAAGCCCGTCTCCACAGCCGAGACAAGCCATGATGCAAGCTTTCTGCAGTGAGCAGCTTACCTGTTCGTTGCCAGTGGGTCCGAGCTGGGCTAGGGCAGTGAAAACTCTGCTGTAGGCAGAAGTGTTTTGCCATCTGGTGTATTTACATGGGTCATCTTTGTATGGAGAGCAGTGACCTTGGTTTAATTAATGCAAGATTTTCTTGGAGTCTCTTCTGTGCATAAACCAAAACAAATAGATCAAGACATAAGCACTGTCCTTTTAACGTTTTTCTAGTGAAAATACTTTCTTTTGTTCTTTGAGAAGTAAATCTTTTACTTGGTACTCAGCTTCACAGTTTGCTGTTTGTGCACCCTTGAGAGTGGGGAACCACATTGGAAGTGTGCTACAAAAAGTTAGTAGTGAGTGCTGAGTGAATAAAGAAGCAAATTGTCCATCATGACTGATGTCCAGCTGTTTAAAATAAACAAACATGAAGTGCAACCTCAAAAACTCACATGTGATCTTCCTCGTACAGTCTGTTGGATTACATTAACCTCTTGGACAGAAAGCACTAGTGCAAATATAACTCATGGCATGCAAATACAATTGTTATTGAACAGAAAGCAAATCCACGCCCTGCATAGCTGGAGTGCCCTCAGGTTAGTTGCTCGGTGCTGACCTGGCATGATTCAGTATGTGGGATGCTTTGCATCCTTAAACAGGCATCTTGAAAATGGATCCTTTCTAGGTCCAAGAATTTCAGTGGCTTTACACTAGCTGACCCACAGCACTTAGTGTACTTGCTTTAGGAGGCGAAAAATCAGGTTCAATCGCTGTAATTTTTTCCCCATTTGTTTAAACTTGGATAAATGTTTGCATATCACTTACTAGGTGAGCTGACCAGGGTATTTTTAAACATTTTCCAGTGGTCGATAAATAATAGTTCCGGTTTGTTTAGTCGGGTTGTCTCCATAAAAAACATACGTCCAAATTTTTCTTACTCCTGCTGATATGTGGCTCCAGTATTACATTGAATTGTTTGCTCCAAGTTTAGATGTTTTTTCACCCAGTTTGTGTGTGTTGTGATCAGGTATATATCATTTGCTAATATATACAAAGTTAAAAGTCTGATTTATTAATTATTTAAGCTGATACGATGCTTTTTGACTTTGAGCTTCCTCTTGGGTTATGCAAATGTAGCAATTCCTGTGTGATGAAAAGTCGAAATGGGGTTTGGAGCGGCGGAGGGCTCCCACCACCGTGTGAAACTGAGTAAGAAAAATTCATGCTTTTCCTCTGATATCTTGGTATTGCAAAAGAAGCAAACAAAGGAAAGAAAAGCCGAAACCCCACCAAAAATAAAACCCAACCTCCCCAACACACACTTCCCCATTCCCTGTCCCCCCCCCTGCTTTGTGACATGTTTGCAAAAACCAGAGGTTGGAAGGGACTTCCAGAGTTCAGCTAGTCCAGCCCTCCCTCCGGGCTGATCGGGAGCTCGGGACCTTGTCCTCTCTTCTGGTCACACACCATTCGTTCCTCTGCATATGCCCTGATGACAGTGAGGGGTTCCTGTGAGTCACCCCCATCAATGCAGTGTCAGAAATTGTCACTGCTGTGTGGTTTACTCCTTGAGAAAACCCTCTGACGCAGGGCAGTACTGTTCCCAATTTTCACTGGGAACGGAAACTAATTACACATCAAAGTTCTCACCAAATATGAGGCCCATTTCTTAAATCACGAGAGTGTATTAACTACTGGTACTTTTTGTCTTAACGGGACCGTGCAGAGGCCGGAGAGGACACATGTGCTTCCTGAAATCCCAAAACATCTTCCTCTTTTAAAGATGATGCCACACTGCTCACGTTTTTCTCCTTGATACTTGTGAACATAGCATTTGGTTATAAGCCTGAGTTTTTGCGGTCCACAAAATTGCTGTTTCATGTAATATGCTGAAAGTGTGAATAAAGAAGAAGGGGTGAAATTGTACCTATCTTATGCTAACAACTGAACTGACAAGTGTCCCAGATGATTACATCTTGACAGTTTTGATCAAGGAATTCAAATATTAGCCCTTACCATAGACTCTCTGTATTTGACTGCCTTCGCTTACTCGGCTCAGAGGAGGAGCAGCCTGTGTACTGGAAATGAGCAGCTGCTGTCACTGGGAGCTATCCAAAAAAACAAGGTGCCAAGTGTGGTGCATTTCTGGTGATCTGGTTCCTTACTTAATAGCTAAACCATTAGATCAGTGACATAATTTACATATTATCTTCCGAATGTGTCACATGGAAGATGAGCATAAGGTCAACAGCAGAACAAAGAGAGGGTGTTTGTTTCCTGGCTGATCGGTGCCCCGATGCCTCACCCTGTGCTGAAGCTCGAGGCGCACAGCAAATGGCCCTTTCAGCGTTTGTATTCTGTGGTCTCAGGGCGATCGGTACAAGCCTCTAAATGGAGCTTGCAATAACAGCCGAAGGGGCTCCCGATCTTACAGATTCTTCTTGCACACCATTTAGTAGCTGTGCTGAACTCATTCCGGTAATTGTGGCCGTCAGTGGAAGTCTTTCTTTGGCATTGGCTGTCTCCTGAACGGCAGTTTACTTTGCAAAACGTTTCATAGGGAATAATGGAATCATTGCTTGCCATTATAAGGGAGTTATTTTCTTACAAGGAGATACCTGTTAAGCATATTGGTGATGCAAGAAACACAACTAGAAAATGCTACTGCGTTAGAATTGAAAGAAGCTATGTTTTGTCATTGTTCAGTGGTGTGCAAACTATTTAACATTTGATTATTTTTTTTAGTAGTGAAGAGCCTAAAAGATACTTAGGGTTTGAAAAAATTCACAGCTTTTGCAGTTCTTTTAAGATCACTTTTCTATCTCGCAATCCATTTCTCATATTTACTTTTAAGGTCAAACAGCCTTTAGGTCTGTCTGCCTTTTTTTCCCCATTTGTGTGTTGCTTTGGGTAAACAAGTGCAATCCTTTTCAATGAATTATGTGAAGAAAAATATATCAAGAGAATTTGTGTTTCCCTAGCTCTGAAAAGAGAATTGCTCTTACTGGAAATCGGCTGAAGCTTTTCTGGAAACACCGAGCAAAATGAGCACAAGCTTTGATGTACATAATACTCTGCCACATCCGAGAAATGTTTTAAGGTGGGACAAGGGGGAGTGGCTTCAAACTGACAGAGAGTAAGTTTAGGTTACATTGGATAGTAGGAAGAAATTCTTCCCTGTGAGGGTGGTGAGGCCCTGGCACAGGTTGTCCAGAGAAGCTATGGCTGCCCTGTCCCTGGAAATGTCCAAGGCAAGGTTGGTGCAACCTGGAATAGTGGGAGGTGTCCTTTCCTAGAGCAGGGGGGAGACGGAGACCTTTTTAGATCTCCAACCCAAGCCATTCTGCAATTCTATGATCGTGGAAATATGTGAGCAGATAAAAGTGTTCAGGCTCTCTGAACCATCAGGAAGCCAGGTCTGTTCTTCCGCCTTGCTGCATGGAGGATTGTCACCTCTGGCAGTGGTGTGCTCAGAGCTTTGTTCTGATGCCTCTGTTGGGCCAGGAGGTCAGGGCTAGGACTTGAGCACTGAAACCCTCATCCTGCTCTGGCATTCATGGTACAGGGTTATATTTTAGGCACCTGGCTTTTCCCGGGTGCCTAAAATAACCCATGGTCAAGCCCAGCAGGTGGCTGTCTTGTGCATCTCCATCCAAACGCAGGTGCTGAACCCCACTTCCCTTTGCATTAAAGCGTTGCTCTGAGTTCTGGAGTTCCTCCAGACCTTGAAGCTGATACTGTAATTCAAGCAATTACTTTTTCTTGCTTTTTCCAGGAAGTGGAGCTCAATGTTAAACTTTTTTAAGGCATTTGAAAACACTTGTGAATGTTTTTATTTTTATTATTCAGTGGTTTTGGCAGGAATCGTAAGTGGAAATTACAGAAATACTGCAAGAAACGCTAGTTTTTTTGTGAGGTATCTATGCCAGGGAATTTGGGATGAATAGAAACCTTCTGAAAGGTTATCCAAATCAAAGCCAGTCGCCTCCTAAATGTATTTCTCTGACATTTCCAGAGGCAAACAAGACATGAATGTATCAACAAACAATCATTCTCTTATAAGAGATTTGGTAGTATCCTCCATGACTAAACGCTGTGCCAGAGGAAATGACTTGGGGTTTTATTCCTTTTCAGTAATGTGGAAAGTATGCCATGGGAGCGAGCAGGAAGAGGTTGTTTAGTGGAAGAGAGGAAGAAGAAACTTGGGAAGGGGTACAGAGAGACAGCGGTAGCAGCAAACAGAACTCTCCTGGTAGTGTGCTGTGCTCGGCAAAGCTTGAGGATTGGGTTTTCTGAGGCATTCGGTGTTTGCATAACTATATGCTCCTGCTGGAAAGAGTGATGCCATGTCTGCTCATGTTGGTGGGAGCAGAGTCAGGCTGATTCTTGTGCCCTTTTCAGATGGGATTTTCAGATGCTTTCGTTTCGGAATTTACGGCTTCATAGATAAAAGAAGTGGGTGGACAGCTGTGAGTGAGACAGTGGATCTGCCCAAAATCTAAAGGGACTTAAAGCCTCTCCTGAGAGTGCAGTGCTGAAACAAGTTCAAAGCAATAAATTCTCTTCATCCTTTAGTCTCATAAAAGGCTGCCAGTGAGTAGGATCTGGAATCAAGAGGAAAAAATAAGCCTGCAGGCAAAAGATTGGTTGAGGCAGGAGTGATGACTGGCTGAAACCAGATGTAGAAAGATCAGTGGATAAATCTGGCAGTGATGTTCCCACTTCAGGCTGACTCTGGTAATTATGCCGTGACTGAGCTGCATAGGCTGGGACACAGCCCCTGCGGATCGGTCTGTCCGGGTGACAGTCTCATAAGCACTGGCTGATACTTGGCGGCTCCATGCGTGGTGAGGAGGAGTCGGAGGAGTCGTCCTTGGAGAGCTGGCTGTGATTCAGCAGCACTGTTATGTTAAGCGGGATGAGCAGCATTGATGCAGTTTACCTGTGACCCCTCATTGCCTTTGAAAAGTTCGGGAGTGTTGCATATTTGTGTTTCCTTTGCAGTTTATGAGGAAAGTATTGTTTTCTGAAAAGGATTGCAAACTGTCGTTGGAGGCCCTTCTGCCTACATGTGTAGGGAATGTCTATCTTTGTAAGATCTTTTTTACCTCGTGGGCAGAAATATGGACTGAGAAGTACTCACTGACATCATACTGGTGGCTTTCTTCAGGGGAGCAGCTCACACAAACACGTTTTGTTCAGGCAGCAAAGATAAAAGTATAAAGAGTGCTCGAAGGAAAAGGAGGGTGAGGGAATTTTTGTTATTCCAAGGTTTTTTAAACTCTTTAAATAAAATAGCAAAATACAAAAACACACCAGTGTGTAAAGAGTGACTTGCCATTTTTGCTGTATGTCTTACTTGTTTTTTACAAGTAATGTGCCCTTGCATTACTTGAATTTAAAAAAAAACAAAAAAACCAAAAAAACAACCGACCAGTCTGTAAACTCTTTCTGCAGCCAGAAGAATGATGGAAGTTAGAATTTCTTTTACATAATCCCCTCGCATTTTGCTTGTGGATACAGCTGTGTTAACACAATGCAACATTTGAGTTGAGAGGTCTGCCAGATCCTGGCACCAGTGATAGTTTGTAGACTGAAGGTCTTATTTGATAGATATTCAAAGTGATACTGTGCTCAGTTGTATCTATGTTCCTGGAAGGAGGCTTGCAGTCAGCTTCTCAGAGGAAATACTTTCAAAAGGAAAAGTTTCATTTTGCCAAGATTCAGATAAGGTCGGAGTAATTGGACAAACCAGAGCTTTGTAGGTTAGAGATGAGCACAGCCTGCTCCCTGGGACTGTGCAAATGTACTAGGAGAACAGAAAAATGAAATGCATGAAGATGATTACATTTGCTGAAAATCTGAAGTTCTGTGTGTATCTCTTGGCATATTGTCAAGTGTAGAATTCCATTTGAGCAGGGTGGGGTTTTTTTACTTTTTAAAATTAAGTAAAATGTATTTATCCTTCCTGTTTCTGGTGTCCACTTTAAGACACCAGAAAATGGGTTCCCCAAATGAATTTAAGTTATTTTAATACTATGTATTTATGAATTGCTGTAAAAAATGATTGCAATATGATGCTAATTCACTATAGGTGTTACAAGTACATCTGTAGTAGCTTCTATCTAGCTTCCATGCTTTTCTGTTGTGGGACAGTAGGGATTGTATTCCAGCTGTACCCCACTGCTGGCCTAGGGAACACACTGACAGGTAGCAATCACCATTAGTCTTCTGACATCAGCTGACCTTTGCCAGCTTATACTTAAGGTCTGGACTGGTATTTTCTCCTGTGTTTCCGTGGCTGCAGAACGGTATAACTCTTAATTTGCCTGAGGTGGTTTCTGTGAGAGCCTGTGCTCAGTGATTGCATGACCTTCACAGGTGGAGAATGAAAGAGGGCAGACTGAGTTTCTTCAGTGGGGTAACTTAAATTTAAAATACAGGGGGGGAAAAAAAAAGGTGATAATTCTGTGGGTCAACCAGCAAAAGGAAAGCTGCAGATCTCTTCCTTCAGTGGTGGCATACATGGAGTCTCTTCCTGCCATCTTCTTGCCAGTGTTAGTCTTTTCCTCAGTCAGGTCTTGTTAGGTTGGTCAAGAGATCAAAAATCCTAGTTAGGAACTAAAGAACAGGAAGCTGGTGCAGTGGGGATAGCCTTGATTCCTTAGGAAACCGAGCAGAGGTGGGGTAAGGAGGACTGTGGGCAGGGATTTTGCACGTTCCTCAGATTGCTGTGGCTGAGCTCAGGGGAGGCGTACGGACAGACTGTCTCGTCTTTGCCAGGACTCATGGCCACAGAAAACGAGACATTTTGCTTTGTAAAAGCAAGACTGGAATGAGAGGATTAAAGGGAAGGATCCCGAGAAGTCCAGCGAGGTGGTCATTTGCTCTAATATAGTTAAGAATAAGAACATACCAAAAAATCCAAATAAAATTGTGGTAGAGGGAGTAAAGTAGGAGCTGTTTTGATGAGGAGTCAGAAGTCTCAGTTGCATACAGGCATGCAAAAGGTGCTGTGGGCATTCCTGTGTGAATGAAAACCAGCAGGAGAAGGGAGTGGAAGAAAGAAGATGAAAAGCACCTGGTTTTTTGAAACATACAGCTTGCATGGGCATGAGCATCCGTGCAGTAGCATTGGACTTCAGGGAAATTTGCCAAGCAGACAGATCACGCCTTCTCCCTGCCCTGTCTTGTCGCTCACACACGGGAGCTCTGTCCTGGATGTGAGGAGCTGTGGGAAGGCAGCGCTGTGCATAGGAACCAAATGGAACCTCTGCCCACGGAAAGCTGGGGCAGAGCACTGGGACACACAGAACGCTCCCTTCCAGATGGCCAGGCAAGAGGCCACCTGAGCAGCACAGTGAGCTGGCTCCTGCAGCCTGGTGGCATTTCCACGGGGGCTTTCTGAGCAGGCACCTGGGCAGCGTCTGGGTGAATCTGTCTTGGCTCTGCCTCAGTGCCTGGAGCACAGAAGGAGGAGAGAAGGCTCCTCTCTGGTAGGTACAGGAGATGACATGCTTTGCTGACTTTCTCTATCCAGCTTCCCAATCAAAGGAGGGAGATTTTTTGTTTCTGACAGCCTCATACGGTCCAAACTCAACAGGGACAACTTCAGAGCAGTGGTTTTCCAGCCTGTTTTGGATCTGACTAAACATCAGATGTGCACAGCTGTGTAGAGAAATGAAACCTCCTGACACTAGATTTGTTTTTCTGCAGTTGTTTCTGCATGATGTGGAGGAACCTCTCAGCTCTGAGGTAGGAGTCTGCCTCCAGGTTGTGGAGTGTTGCACCCAGCCTGGCCATCCATTTTACCAGCGAGCTCTAATGTCTTCTTGAGTATTGGATGGCAAAAAAGAAGTATCTGCACCAAAAGAACCCCTCCCAATAAATACAAAAAAAGTCCCAGCAGTGTCTCCCATTGTGCTGATTTTAGTCAGAAATACTAAAACCCACTCAAACATGAAACATTATTTAGGTTACCCTAAATTAGAGTGAAATGACATTGTAGCCACAAAAGGTGGTGGGGGATTGATTCCCTGGCTGTGTGGAGCTGAGAAGAGCTCAGCTGAGGCTCAGAGTTAAGGTCCTACAGATAGCAGTAATGTTGCATAAATGGTAACAGTAATAGAAGTTATGAAGAAGTTTAGAGCTCCAGAACCTCTTACAAGTGAAATAAGCAGTGGTTTTATTTAAGGCTTTCTTCCAGCTGGAGTCATACCACTCTTTGAAGGGCGAAAACTGTGTATTTATGTGTTTTCCTTCCTCTGTATGTTTGAGTGGAGAATGTAAAAATCTCAGCATGGTCTTATTTTGGTAATAGGATTGCATGCAGACATCCTTGTGGTTAAATTGAAAAAAAAACTTAAAACCCATGAGATTTCCTGTGAAGGGTTTGTTGTTTACAAATGAAGTGATTAATGACTGAGACTAGAGATGCAGGATCTTGTTCATAATGCTCTAGTGTAACTCCTTTAAAATCTCTGGGATTTTTCATGTGTCTTTTAATTTGGCGTTGCCATTAAGGGAATAGGATCAGCTTGGAAATTCGAGGGTTTTTTCTAATTCCCTTTTTGGGTTTCTTGGGTCTCCCTCCACCTTAAGACTCTCAGGTGTAAATTTTCTTTCCAGAATTGATCTAAAGAAGATTTTTCTTTTTCTTTTTTTTTTTTTTTTTTTTTTAAATATAATTTGTTATGCTCCCTAGAGCGGAACAACTGCTCTCTACCCTTGTGTATGTAGCAAATGAGGAGACAGAGCTTAACTCATTTAATAGCACCTGCAAAACCACCTGAACTGAACATCATCTCTTAGGGGATTAGTGTAGTCAAGTTCTTCAGGCACACTTCTAGGTAAATAAAACACAGTTCACAATTCTTTAGCGCTTCACCAGGAGCATATCCTTTAAATATACTGATTTAGGAAGAAAGTTGGACTTCTTTATTTTTAATTTTTTTTCCCCCAGCACTGCTTTTTGTCTTCTCCTGCTCATCCCTTAGTGTTTGGCTTTCACAACAACGCAGAATTCAAGATTTTTCTTTCAGCCTTCAAAGTCTGCAAACCCTGCCTGGAAAACAGGCAGGTTCCTGAGTTTCCTGGCATGGCTGCTTTTTAACCAGAATCCAAGTGGAAAAATGTAACCTTTTCTAGTGCTCTTGTGGTAGGACCTCTGGAAACAGGGTGAACTATTTAAAGCTTGCTGCTACATATTAAAACCAAAATGTTTCTTTTCTCCTGCTTGTACCTCTCAGTTTCCTCATGTACTTTTTCTTGCCAGGGTTTTTCATTTAACCCTTCTTTTCATTTAATCTCCTCCTCCTGCCTTGGTCTTCCTTACCCGTGTCAATTCTTTTGCATAAGGCATTAGAGGGAAGCAGAAGCATGCATGTGTTTGGTGTGGGGTATGTGTCAAACTTGGGGTTTTACCTGTCAGCATTCTCTGTCCCAGCTGCTTTGTTCTGCTCCATCTCCCTCTGCAGCCACACCACTAAACTGGGTTTTCGCTGCTGCTGCCAGCCATTTTTATTTTCATTTCTGCTTGTATCAAATCAAAACTTGCGTCTGTATTTCTACTCTCTAATGTTTTGCACTTGCATTATTTGCCCTTTTGGTAACTAAAACTTCCAACATAGCTCCCTGCTGTGTGGTTGGTAAACGTGTGGGCAAGGAGGAGAGTTAGGCTGTTTCAGTACAACTACAGGCTCACCTGTAAAAATCCTAGAAGGACTTCTTAGCATGGAACTGACTCCTGCTTAGTTCAGAAGCTGATTCACAAATTACTGGTGTGAATTGGTCGTGACTTCAGAGGAGCTCTGCTCCTCTACTTTCAGGTGGAGATCACCCCCTTGATATTCCCCAGGTGATGCGTTAGTATATTGTCCTGGGTGTTAAACTGTCCGTTCATTTTACCTGATAGTGGAAAATGCAGCTTCTTCCTAATTTCATCTTCAGTTCCTGACTTGAATATGACTCAGTTGCATTTTAGAAACTTGAAGCAGCATTTTTTGGGGGGTGTTTGGGGGTTTTGTTGTTGTTGTTTGTTGGTTTTTGCTTTAGTGGTAGAGTGTTTTCTCCCTTGTGGGTGATTTTAAACTGGTTTTTTTCCCTCCTGGTAAGTCCCGCTAATACTGTAATATTTGAGAGTGGATTGTAATGACATCTAACATTTTGTTCTGTTTGTACTGTAGACTGAGGTCAAGTAAACAAAGAAAGCAATCATTATGTTTTAGCATTCTTTTTTAATGAGCACATTAAAATCTACTCACAGCTACAGGATCAGCTGTGAAAAGAAGGGAGAAATAGGGAACTCTGAGTAGCACTGTATTTTTGAAGCAATTGATGGAAAAATAATGGACTGAAAGGATATGTAAGGACTCTGGTAGGAAATAAATGGCACGATGTTGTTGACAGAAAGGGTTTTGGCAGAGGGCTTGTTGTGACTGTTTCTGTGGCTTAGAATTGCAGAGGAATTTCCTACAGACTGGACTAACCTTTACAAATATGTGTCTGCTTTTAGGAGATCAAGGCATACAGTGGAGTCTTCTCAGGGAAGATGTCATCTTTGACAATGAAAACCCGTTGTCTGGACAAAAGAGGAAGTTTCTTTAAGGTAAATGGGATATTTATACAGAACATAAAGTACGTGAGCTTATGTGGAATGAGCGCTGCAGAATGTGCAGTACTCTCTGTGATACACAGTAAGCCTTTTCTGTAAAACGGGAAGTACTTCTTGAGCATTTCTTTTTACAGGCAGTGTTTGTGGCTAGGTTACCCCCAGTTTTATTTCACGTGTATATTTTGTTTGTACATGGCATAGAATATTTGGAGTAAAATAGGTCATGGCTTTCTTTGCTCCTAATGCTGAGAACATAAGCTTTATTATGTACAGACATAAAATTATTGGAGCCTTCATAACTGGGTTTGTGCCACTTAAAGTTGTGGTACAGGTTTATGATTTCCACTATTGGATTGAAAATTGGGTTTACTGCCTATTTTGAGAACAATTGGCGTCCCAAAAAGCCAGGGTGCAGTAGGAGTTATCAGTGCAGCTTTCAAAAGATGACTGAATCCTATTAACTATGTGCCAGGGTGGCCGTGGCTGCCTTGTTGGACAGGGTTTTGCTTTAGGGAGCCATCAAAATTTACAGGTGCTTCTGAGCACTGAATTAACTTAACGGGTTCACATCCCTGATATTATTCAGCACTTGCTGTAGCTTCTTCCAGTGAAAGATGCTAACGCTGCCATCTCTGGGTGTTGCTGTTTCCATTACTTCTCTTCCTCTGGGGTAGAAGTTTCCCTTAGGGCAATCTTTATGAAACAAACCATCAGCGCTGCAGTAGCGTTGTGTTCTCCTTTTGTCTTGCCCAGCAATTCACAGTGGTCAACGATTAACAGGGTCATCCAGTGACAGGAACCGCCTCTCAGTTCTGTGACACACTTCAGCTACCTCTCATAATGTCAGCTTGTTGATAGCACTCCACAGCCAAATAGGGAGAATAGCCCTGTTTTTCAAATCACAGCAAGGAACTGTCTCAGGTCCCAGAAATATCTCTAGGTTGTCTCTTACCTGTATGCTGAAGGACTCCTGATGTCACTTGGGACTGTAAGCAAGCACCTAGTCATTTTCTGCAGTCCTTTGGGATCTCCTTGTGTAGTTCTTGTGTAGAGAATAGATGCTGGAACAGCTGTTTTGTTCATGATGATGGCGTTGCAGTTACTCTAAGTGATTAGAAATGCAGTCTGCCTGCACAATTTCAAGAAACATTGTCAGTTAGAAAACTAAGGTCCTAAGTTTTCTTAAGGACTGGCTGGCAGGGAAAAAGATGTCTCCGAGATACTTTTCCAGACCTCTCACTATCCCTGGGCAGTTGCACTGTTGGACCATGGTTCTGAGCACACAGATTCAGATTGGAAGCTGCAGGCAGTCAGTGTGCCCAGCCTGGGTGCAGGGCACCTGGTAGTTCGTGGGTGTTCAGTGAAATTACCTTTTTTTCCTCCCTCCCCCGTGTGAGTAGAAATGTGACAGCAGTTACATTTGTTTGCTACAGCTGAGCTGGTGAACAAGCAAAATACTTGGCACATCAGATTTTTTGAGTTTACATTTTTTTAATTTGCCTTGTCTCTCTGTGTTTAGGAGACCTAGTAATTAAGATATGGCCTTTTATCCCTGCCGATCTGTTCTTCAGAATGCGCTCCCACAGGCACAGACTGTGCAATGTACTTGCACATGGCTCTCATGTTGTTCTTGTTACTTTGCAGTTGCCTAAGAAACCTTTACCATGCTGGTAGGCAGATTCTCAGGGCTCTTAAATCCTCTTAAGGGAGTATCTTACCATTCTCAGCAACATTTGCCAGAAAAATCGCTGACAAATGCCAGTGGGAAATTCCAAATTCATCTTTTTTTTTTTTTCCTGTTTCTTAAGTAGTTCTCATTGCTGCAGCTTCTAACCATCTCTTAGTTTTTTCGTGGCCATTCTTTTGACTGTTAGTATGCAAGGAAAACAGTACTGTCTCCATTTTACACAGAGCAGAAGTCTGTAGTTTCAGAGGCTAAATTCTGTGGACTCTTTATACCTTGTGCTTAGTGAGTGCTCAGAGCCAGCAAAGAGTAAAAATGAGGCAAAGATGGGGTTCGTCTTGGATAATCCTGGGAGTGAATAGCTTGCCAGTGGTTACAAGAGAGAGCATGTGGTAAGGCAAAGGGCTGAATATACGTCTCTGACAAATATCCTCTTTACTGAATCATCCTCCTTCTCATCAGAATGTTCCAGTTTTTACTGAACTGGCATCAGAGGTTTCACACCAGTAAAACTTTTCTGTTCCAAAACCAAGCATCGGGTAAAACTTTGTTTCTGATCAGTAAGACACTGAACAATGTCAGTGGCCCTGAGAATTCATAGCTCACTGTGCAAAATAACCAGAATTTGCAGCCGTGTATCAAAATATTGGATTGTATTCAGAGGCTTGCACAAGTCCAGAAGCAGCGTTCCCAGTTCGGCTTGTCTCTGGCACTTGGCCACCTCATCACACAGGGCCCTCTGTGAGGGTTGCTACGTTCTGCTTATCAAAACAGGAAGGAAAAGATGTGATGCCAAAGAGGATGCAGGTCTCCAGAAAGGATGAAAAATGAGATGCTGGCAGGAAGGGGGAATGGTAAGTGCTGAGGCTCATTTGTCCAGTCTGATACTGATCTCGCTGTCTTCAGCCCCTCGCTGCCTTCAGCCCATGTCCCCTTGCCAGATTAGAAGCACCCATCTTATCTTTTCCTCTCAAGCTCTTGTAAATCTCAGGGCTTGGAAACATTGTGCAGTGGTCATCTTGGCTCACTCTTTCAGTGCATTCTCAGAAGGATGGAAGTTTCATTAATTCTCTGTACAAGCTTACTTACATTTCAACACAAAAAGTAGGAATTCAGTTCTCACACAGTTTTTTCTTAAAATGTCCTGGAACATACATCAAATCAAAGCCACCTGTCTTCTTCTTGGGAGCAGGAAACTCTTCAAGTCAAGTGAGTAAGAAGAGCTGTGGTTATGCTGGGCTTCTGGGAGAGGCGCTGTCTGTGTCTGGTCCTGGGCATGTGCTTTCCCTGATGCATGGCAGTGATGTGAGTGTTAACAGAGCAGCTTCACAAGTGTGACTGGAGCCCCTTGGGGGTGGGTTGCTTCTGATGAACACTGAACACTTCTGATGAACACTGACTCTGATTTTTGCTGCTTGTATGACATCCTGAAAGATGCAAAGCAAAACAGATGAGTTGTGGTGAGAGAATGCTGGGGTGCTGAGGTGCTGTGTTTGTGGTCCCTATGTAGGAGTTTCACTGTCACCCTTGCCAGCTCCCAAAAGCTGAGCTCAGTCTTGTTGAGCTCAGAATCAATTGACAAAAGCAGAGTGTGGTACATTGTGAAAGGAAATGTTGTGGTTTAAGATGTTTGCATTTCATGATTTCGTTCATGGATGTTAGGAATGTAAACAGTTAGTACATAGGTATTTGGCAATCTAATGTTTAGGATAGATTTGGTTAGGCAGTACTGTTCTGGGCTGCTATGTGAATTCATGCTGCCTGAGTCATGATTATTTTTTGGCTTTACAGTGGTTATACTGTAGTGTCTTTTGAATTTAAAGAGCAGTGCTTTATCAGGAATAAATCCCAAAGGAAAATCATTAGACACAAAAAATAGCTATTTTGTCATGTTCTGTAAGATCTCATTTTAATTTTGTTTTTTAAAAAATACTAAGTAATTAACCATCTGAGAAGATGTCACACTTCCAAATGCATTTTTCAGGTAAACCTCCTCCTCCTATAGCAAAGCTGAGTAATAGCTATTTCACAGACCTAAAACAGTCCACAACAGATATCTTCTGATTACTTTTATGTCTTTGTGCTCATGGATGCTGTTTTACACTAACAATGGCCCCTGACAAATGTATCCATCCACTTCAGTTGCATTTTTCTTTGGAAATTGCTTCTTGCTATGTTGCTGTCAAGTCTGTTGAAACAAAGGAATGAGTTTTCCCATTATTTCCAGCCAAAGAGGTACCACACTTGTTGCAAATAGAGAACTCTCTTTGAAGAGTTCCAGTATTCTTAGCCTTGCACTAAAAAGGCAGAGCCTTCTTCTGCTGCTTGTTTCCTCAGGGCTGGAGCTAATAATAGTACATACCCAGGATCCTTCCTGCATTTTGTAGAAACATGTTATTAACAGCTCATCTTGTGTGATGCTAATCGTGCGTGCATCAAGTGCACTGTATAATCACCAGGTGTGTCATTGACCTCAAATACTGGGAAATGCTGTCATAAAATCATGAGTGCACCTTACGTTGTTTGATAGAAAAATGCCCTTGTAACAGTATGTGCCAGCTAATTGCAAGCATTCACAAATGGTGCAACTCCGTAAGACTTTCTGGTTTTACATCAAGAGAAGAGCAACTTTTTTTTGTCGTTAAAGAGAATTTAAGGAAAATAGTTGGAAATTGCAGGAAATATTGGTGGTTTATTTTAGCAAAAAATGAGGAGTTTCTTCCTAGAGAGCGGTGTTTTAGTTCAGGTGGAGTACACAGTGGCAGGTGGTAGGTCCCGGTTGGGTTGCCGTGGGTGTTCCATCCTGGGGAACTTTGCAGGTCACTTTGGGATTTGATGCCACACTTTGACCTGGTTTCCTTGTCCAGGATGTACTGACTTTTCAGAGACTAAGGAAAGACTGATTTCTCATGGTGGATATGTGGTATACCCAAGAAATTTAGCCTGTAGAATAGAATGTGAGCTGAAGGCTGCTTGAAACATGCCATCTTGTGTAAGTTCTCTTTAGAAAAAGAAGCAAAGATGCTAAACATGGAAGAATTCCTCTCAGGGATGACAATTTCTGCAGCGTTCTCTTCGAGGCAGGCGTAGAAATTCAAAAGCATTAAGATTACTTCGCTGTTAGTACAGTTTGGATTAGAATTCTTTGCTGTAGCTCCCTGAGATTTTGTCTGCTGGGAGGGAGGTGGGTTTTGTCACAGCTCTGGTCAAAGCCCGCTAACGCAGGTAACTCGGTTGGCAGCCGGGTAGCGACACAGCAAGGCGGGCATGGAGGAGGTTGCTGCAAACACATGGACGCCTCTGGGGAGCTCATACATTGTATGCTTTGCAGGGAGAGGTGCTGAAAAGCTCCTTTGTTGTGCAGACTGTTCGCCTGTGAGAGACACTTAGTCTCTGCAGATGTGTCAGAGAACAGGGCACACCACTGTGATGAATCTTTATGGCCCCAGCTGGTCTTAGGGATGCCAAGACTTGAGGTGCTGCTGCCCATGAAGAGGAGCTCCTTGTGCAGAGCTGAATCCCAGGGAGTAGCAGCTCAAGCTTTCATACAGTTGCCAGCTGAAGCAGCTTTGCAGGGGTGCTTTGCTGGCAATGCATAAATTCACCCCTTCTGATTCACCCACAACTGGCTCTGCTGACAACCACTCCAAGGCACCTTGATCCCCAACAGGGAGAATACATGCCCAGAGCTGGTTGCAGCACTCTTCGTTTCTGGTCAGCTTCTCTGTGTGGATGGCCAGCAAATTTCCAAGCAGTCTCTCTTGCTCTGCTTGAATCTTAAGCAGAATCTTAACGTGTTTGAAGGAGGGCTGCTGAAAGAGACACCTCTGTTGCCGTGCGGAGTTGACCAACGATGATCCCTTGAAGACTACTGGATGGCCAATTCCAGCTTGATTATTCTGAGACTGACTGTCTTTAAGGTGCTTGTGTGACTGGCCTTAGGTTTTACCGTATTGCACAAAATGGAAGGAGCTGGGAGTAATTCCCCTGGTTTCAGTGCTGTCTTTGGGCCCTGCAGAAGGGGACCAGACGGGCTGACCGGTGCATGCAGCACTGGCGGTGGAGTTACACTGCTAATTCAGTGAAAGGGCTGCTCTGCTAACCTTAGTTCCCCACTCTGAGGGGATGCTGCTGCCTGTAGCCATGGTCAGACACCATGCACTGGGCATGCAATGGCTTTCTAGTGAGGCCCACTGGACAGCAGTGTCACATGGATTTTTCACCGTGTAAAGCCAGTGTGGGGGCTGGATTCACCCCTTATCCAAAAGGAGGGATGAAATGACCTGTGCTCAGCAGCACTCAGTGTTTGGGGGGTGCGGAGAGACTGCTCCGTCAGGATGGCCTGGGTTCCTGAGGCTGGCCTGGGCTCCTCCGGCTGCTCCCTGAGGCTGGCCTGGGTTCCTCTGGCTGCCCCTTCTCACTGTCAGGGAGGCATTGCTCACATCTGGCTGCAGTGACTCAGGGGTGTTTGAGAGTCAGCAGCTGGAAGGTCTTTGCAATGCCGGTAGGACATACGTCTGGTGTCACCGAAACTGCGGAAAAAACACTCTCCAACAATTTTTAGTGTAAGAGAATTGAGGCATTACTTTATTCTGGCCAGGATGTGCAACAGAAATAATTTCATCCACACATTGCGTGGGTTATGCAGAGAAAATCATTCCATCACACGTAACTCTTTACTAGATTGTTCACATACAGTCAAAACCCGGAAAAATTAATTGGCTCAATGTTCATTAGTCCCAAGGTCTTCGTATTTGGTTTCCTACTGGTTATTGATCCCTTCGCCTTCCATGTTAATTAGGCTCTCATCCTAACCAGATGTCTCGGACCATGCCAGGGGTGATGTTTGGAGTTGATGTTTGTTAATGGTCATTATCTTTTGTGTATCTTCTGTGCTACTCCCAGTCTGTTGAGATGTTAAGCTCATCAGGCCTGAGTGGTGAAACAATCCTTTGAAAAGAAACCTCAATTCCTTTCCCCCTGGGCAAAGGAGAACAAAACCCCTGACTAAAGTTATGTAAAAAAATGTTAAATTTTGTATCATTTCCAACACTGGGAGCTATGACTTGGACAGAAAGAAGCCCTTATGGTGTGGATAATGGTAATTCATTCTTACATAAGGTCTGTTTACTGGAGTTGGCCAGTTGTAAGCAGAGACTAAAACTTCTTTTGAATTGATTGGAATAATGCTGCACAGCAAAGGAGAGTGTGAATTCCTGAGGTGGAGGAAAACTTCCAATATAACAATTTAGGAAGATGATGCCTGCAATTCTTTGAAATGCTGCTGTACTGAGTTGCCTGCACTGAGTGGGACTTGGGCTTGTTACCTGTTGGGTGGCTGTGAAGACTGTTCTGACTTGGACTGCAAAGCTGGTTTTGCTTCATGTGCTGGGGTTTTTGTTTGCTGTGATGTGCAGGGGTGGTGGAAGAGATCACTGCATCACTGCAGACCTTTCATTAGGTTCCCTCCCGGCAGGAGAGAGGGAACCCTCCCAGGGTTTATATAAAGGCTGTCATGGTGTGGCGTGACAAGCAAACCTGATACGTTGGCTACAAAGAAGTGCCCAAGAGAGCATGCTTTGCAAACTTCATGGTTGGTTTCTGCTCAACAAAATGTTTCCCAGAACTCTGGGTAGCAAATTCTGCATTTCTCAGGATGCAACCTTAGTGCTAACCGTGCCCACCTTAAAATGAGTTTTTGCCCTCATACCCAGAATCTGGGTGGGGTTCTGCCCGAGCCGAAGGGCTGCAAGGCAATTCTTTTTAAATTGAATTGTTGTTTTCAAGTGGAGTCCAAAACCTCATGTGAAAAGCAGCCACACATTCCCTTCTTGCTTCATTGCTTTTCATCCTCCACGGTATCATAATGCTGGCTTAGTGTCCCTTCTGAAACAGAACTCTTGCGGATGGAACTCTTCTAATTTTTTTTTTTTTTTAATTGAACAAGTAAATGCTATGAACAGTTGAATAATTTAGTTTTTGTAAGATGTTTTATAATGCATAGAGGCTGCAAATTTATTCCATTTAAATTAAAAGGCTAGACAACCTGGAAGGTTTTGTACTGGCACAAAACAGGAATTATTCTTCCTCCGAGAACCACTATACATGGGCCCAACCCTTACTTGTTCCTTTGCAAGGGGAAGTCCAAATAGGATGCGATTTTACAAAAAAAAGAAAAGTTTGTAATCTCTGGTGACTAAACTTGCCCCGGCTTCTTTTCCACGCCTCTTCCACTCACTTGATGTCATACTATTTTTGTCCCTTTCTAGCTCATTGACACAATTGCCTCAGAAATCGGAGAACTGAAACAGGAGATGGTACAGACAGATCTCACAGTGGAAGATGAATCTGCTGATTGGCGAAGGTGATTAAAATGTTTCTTTTCATAGTTCTGGAGGGTCTACCATGACAGGAATGTTTTCATTGTGCTGTCTTCTTGGGTGGCTGTTGTCCTAGCACTTTTCTCCCTGGCAGCATAGGATGTGTAGATAATCTTGCTCTTGATCTAAGGAATTTGCCTTTGTGCAGGAGTGCCCAGAGACTCAGTTGTTTGGTGTATTTGCCTTAATATCTTCTAACTGCAACCGATCTTCACTTCTACTTCCTTGTTAAAAAACTTGGATACTGATGAATGTCTAAAGCAGGGAACTGCTAAGATTTTTACCGTTGTCTGTGGCACAGCTTTGCTTTCACGCTGTAAAGACAAAATGTTCACGGCTTCAAGTGGCTCTTTGAAGGTTCAAGATACAATAACATGATTTATTTATGTTCTCAGGTTAGGAAGTAAAATATTGACTGCTGTGAGCTGATGCATAGGTGGGTTATGTGTTTAAGTTAAGTTATATATGAGTAGCTTGCAAATAAAAAAAATAAATTGTCATCTTAAGCTTGTACCTTTAAGTGGGCAGAGTGGGATCCCAGCATTTTGGCTTTGCTTGCCCAGTAACATCTGCTAAATTGGCATCTGGAGGATAATTAATATTTTAATCATTGTGTTAACAAGAGAACGGATTTTTGTACTTATCTGAAATATTTGTGGTAAGAGGAGAGCAACCAGTGTAGGCATTGTGTTTTATCTGACTGCATGGTCTTGGCCAGCTCTGGAGCTGGTGAGCTTTGTTCTTCTAGCAGTGAGTTAATGAAGTGGAAAATTATTATTTAAAATTACATTCAAGATTTTTAGCTCTTTTTCTTCCTATGAGTTCTATTGACATCTGCTAGAACTTACTACAAAGCATATTTAGATTATTTAAAAAAACATTAAGCAGCACCTTTGTTTCCCAAGTGGTAAAGAAGTAAGACAGTTGAACTAATTAAAGTCGCTGGCTGTGGCCCTGGTTGAACATTATTCACTTTTAAAGCTTTTCAGAGCACAGTTCTTTTACAGGGGCAGAAAGGATACTTTCTTTTTGTGAATTCAGCTAATTAACTTCAGACATCATCAGCTAATTTTCAGTTAAGAAAAGGATTCTTGTATCTTTGAATACATCATATGCATGAACGGCTAAGGTCTACTGATTTTAAAATCTTGGTGGAAGCACTTAGCTGGAAATAGTCAACAAAACCTCCTCCCCATTTTACAGATCATGGGTTTTCTTTTTATTGATTTTTTAAATGGATTTTTAATCTTGATTTGTTAATCTCGACTGCAAAATATATTTTGGTTTAAGATATGTAAGTAAGTAAACCTAATATAAAAAAGTCAAGAATGCAATTTCTATGAAAAATAATAATAGCCATCCAAAAAAAAAATTATTTATGTCACTTCAAGATGATAATGTGAAATATGAAGTCTGAGTAAATAAGCTAAAGTCAAACCTTCTGTGACTACAAAATTCTGAACTGCATGCTTCTGTGCAAGGAAGAAATTGTATCAAAGTTGGTAAATTACGTAATTTAGTTGTGCACTGGCACCTTTTTTTTTTTTTTAATAGAGCTACAGAGCAAGATTATAGTAATTTCAACAAAAGTTTTCCAGAGTTCTTGTTTAAACTAGACACCTCACAAGGCTGTGTTTACTGTCATAACTTTATTTCTTTGTAGTTAATTTAAAACTTGGCAATTAATGTAGCTTGCTCTTCTTATTGCGTGTTCTGCTGTTCAGAAGTTGGTATCTTGATATGACCCTTGGATTTGCATCTAGGGAAATTTGAGCTCAGTGTCCATTCTCCTCGCTCTTTTTCCACCTTAGCAGGTATCCACAGACACCCGGAGCAGTTCTGGAAAGGCAGCAGTTGCAGAGCTCTCGGCTGAATTCAGAAAAACAGGGACATGAAACTGCATGTCTGCAGCCTCAGTATTGCGGTGTGAGGTTTTTTTGTGGTTATGTGGTGACTTTCAGATTTACACTCCTCACCCCAGTTTTATTTTGGGCTCCTCTCTCCTTTTAATATATATGGCCCAAGTAATATCAACAATGGTTCAAGGGCTTACCGCTTTGGCTTGTAAATATATAAAAGCCAGGCCAAAAAAAAAAGGCTTGCAAAAATATGTTTTAAGGAGGATTGTTTCAGTATTCCACTTTTTTGATGCCTGGACTTTTCCCAGTGCAGACATTTATCTCAATAATGCAAATGAGCAGGGTTTTCAGAAAAGGGAACGAGTGGGACAGATTTCTGTCCTGCCTTTCCAGTGACCAGAGAGCATCTGCATGCAATGGCAGCCCAGGAGCCTGCGGGACAGGACTGGTGGCACCTGGATGCACCTGGATGATCTTTCAGGAGGCCCCAGGCCCCCTGCATGTCTGTGTGAATGTCTGTGAGGGGGCCGACGCTTCCTGCTTCCCTCTGTAGGGAGGGCTGTAAAGCTCCAGGCTTCCCGGGGCACTTGGTGCCTGTGAAATGGTTCAGGGATGCTTTGCTGGTGGTGGCAGCTGCAGCAGCTTATTCCCTTCCTGCTCTCTTACTGTGGAAGGAGCACGGGCAGAGCTTTGCCTTGTGTCCTGCACTGCACAGCCCTCACGCCGCTGTCTTTTCCACAGCAGTTACTAACTTCAGTAGAGCCACCTTCTGTCTTGCACAGAGAACCACTTCTATTGTTGTTGACAGGTAGGCAAGTATCCAACAACCTTTTTTCCCAGCCGCCTTGTCCTGTTCTTTTAGCTGTAGTGGGATGCAGGAGGAAGTTCCCAGTGGCTTTATGCCCCTCCCAGCTGATGTTCAGTATGACTGTACAGACTAGGCTGGGGTGATTAAGAGCTGTTAGATTGCAGGATTTACAGAAACCCAGGCATTTTGCAGTGGATGGTCAAACTGAGTTAACTCTCTGGTGGTTTAACTTCGGTGGGACTGGAGCAAGGTTCACATCATGAGCAAGGATCATCGTGGTTACAGGCTTCAACCTGTTCCTTGTCTTTTTTACTGTGATCTAAGTCTAATCAGGATGCAGCATAGCATTGTTTATCTTGGCAATTACCTCTCTTCCCACGCGTTTATGGGTATTTTCAAATCTAAGGAAACTTGCATGAATCATGTGTTTTCTTTAGTTCATTGTGAGTAGTGTTGGAACTCCTTTCCCACTGAAGATGATCATGTTGCAGCCCTGCATTAAAGCAGACCATCTATCAAGGCTAATTTGTGTTTCAGTTTTGAGTTTAACGTGACCTGGTCAGATTGTCTTATATCAGGAGTCTTTTTGAAAATCCCAAACAAATAACACAGACCAACCAACCAAACATCCCCCAACTCAAAAGTAAAACCAGGAGACTAATTTAGTTGTTGTATAATACAGCGTATTTTGCTAGCATTTAGGTCACAGCAACTTCTTACCCTTATTTTGTACACTTGAGTTAATCCGTTGTTCATAAATTCCAGCGGTTATTCTTTCCATGCAATTGTTTCCAAAGTAGTAACGCACACATCCCAGCCCCAAAAGATTTTGGTCTTAACTCTTAAGACGTGATAAATTTCAAGAACTCCCATGTATCAGGGTTTGCCTGTATGTCTAATGCCCAGATCATTAATTAAAATTATTTTAAGAATAAAAAGCAAACTGGGAATATGATGCTCAGTAGTGCTAGACCGCTGCAAATAGGCTGTCAAAACACACCAGTGGGGGTTTTTTATGCATTTGCTCCCAGGCCTTGGGAAGTGGCTTCTCGTAGGTTGTATGTGGTTTGCCAGGTGCGGTTTTTCCAAGGTGTGCTCTTTCCGGAGTTCCCCAGGATAGATCTTTCTCTCTGCCTCCTTCTTTATTATTTGGCTATAGGAAATAATTTTTCTGAAGTGTTGCCTATTCCTGTGTGTTTCACCACAGATTGCAGTAACATTCTAGTGCTGATTCAGCCAAGTTGCATCGGTGTTGTTTGAACCATTAGTGTTTAGGAGTGGTAGAATTCTGGTGATGATCAGAGATTCATAATCTTCAGCTTATTTTTTGAGGGAGCAGAAACAGCTGCAGCAAGGAGGTGCCTGTAGTGTATGTAGGTCAGAGAGTTTCCTCCGTGGATCGCAGCATGTAAGTGCCTGGAGGTTCCAAAAACCTGACAGCTCCCCAGTCAAATTGATCTTCCAATTTATAATGGTGTAGGGGGTGAGGGACAGCATGAAGCCAGTCCTACCAAGGAGGAACATCGCGACCCTACATGCCTGTGCAAACTCTTGCCAGCTTTAGGTGGTCTTGTGGTAGCGAGCAATGCCGGGCATTCTAGCTCATACCAGTCACACACCTTCTTTTGAATGTGGTGTAGCTGTCTTTAGTAGGCAGAACACTTTTCCCTCTTGGACATGTTCCCCCTGCAGCATGTTTAGTTTTCACCTCCTGACAAGGAATGGAAATAATTTCTATCTGTCTAAGCTTGCAGCCAGCATTTGTGTATAACTTGCACTTTGCCACAGCTCCCTTTGGTTTGTAGTGCAGCTGACTGGCACTGAGGGTGAGTGGGAAGTTTCTGAGCAGTATTTACTGGAGGTACAGCTCAGGAAAACACTTGTGGCTCTTGATTTGACTTTCTGGAGATTCATCCATTGCGACACTAGGCTTTGCTGGGACTGGTTGAAAGGGTAACCCAGCATTCCTACTGAGGCAGTTTCAGACCTGGTCATGACCGATGTAAACAGTACTTCCCTCCTGCACCCAACGTGTTTCTATGTATTTTGTGCCCCTCGAGGGCATATTGGCAGTTAGTAAAAGCTTCTGATGCTTATGGGCAGGGGGGGAAATCATCTGCGTTTGGGATGCCTTGGAAATCTGAAAAGCATCACATCATAAATAAGCAAACAGAGGAGAAAAGAACGAGGCAAACGCTGGTAGTGGTGATTGATCCAGGTAATGAAAAGTCAAATGATTTTGCCTGTTGTTACCCGATCATACAGTGAAAGTTCTCTGCCCCATTTACTTTCCCTGCTTGTCCTCTCCAGAGATGCTGCAAGTCGCTGACCAAAGCTAGAAGAAAGCAGTTTGGTCGTTGGGTTTTTTCTGTTGTTTGGTTGGTAGGTTTTAATTTGGTTTGGCTTGTTTTCTGTGGTGCAGGGATTTTGGGGGGGTGGAGAGGCTTTTTGTTTCTTTTTTAAGTATTCAGTGCTCCTGTGCTTGTGAACTCTGTGCCCACTTGCTGTGGGTACAGTAGCTGGGATAATGAGGATGGTCAATGCTGTTAGTGATGCTTAGGGCCTGTCCAGAGCATGGAATTCAGAAGAACTGCACCGTGTGCAGTGGGGAGGTGGAGCTGTGTTGCCCTCTGCCGCCCAGGGCCTCTTCTGCGACAGAAAAGGTCTGTAGGGGGAACACATCCTCTGCCTGACATCTCAGGGAGTCAGTCGAGCTTGCAGGGTGCTTTTCGTCTGTTCCTAAATATTGTCATCAGGAAGCCGTTACCAGAGTAACTGCTCCAGAGTGATTTCTAGCATGGGAGAATCACAGGATGTACTTCTAGGTCAAAAATGAGGAATTTGAGCCAGCAACACACGTGCACTTGTACTGGGTGTTCTGTATTATATGGATGATGGTGAAGCTTTGCATAACAAAAGGAGTTCTCAAAGTATTCTGTTTATTTGGATTTTTCATAACAAGTATCTGTAGCCTCCAAGAACTGTACTTCATTACTGAACGTAGCAGTCACTTTAGATGCCCCACTCCAAATAAATTTTAACCTTGCATTACTTTGCCACGTTCACACTTAGCTTAGCCTTTATTTCTCACATAGGAGTCGATCCACTGCCAAATGAATTTGGAGCATAAATACACAATTCTTTACTTGTTTCTGATCCTGGGAGGTGTAGTATTAAAATGCAAGGTAAGGACTTTTCATGGCAAAATGGAAAAAAAAGTAAATATTTACAGAATTTAGCAGGAGTACCATAAAAAGTGACTGCCACTTATGACATTTTTTTTAAGGAAGCTGTGCCTTAGGGAGGGTTATTTGGGGATTTAACATGTTTTTCTTGTTTCTTTCTTGGGTTTCCCATCTCCTTCTCACCTGCTTCCACTCTGACCTCTTAGCAGAGGGGAGCAAAGATGGATATGCAGCTGTGAAGGCAATAGAGCTGCTGGAGCAGAGACAGTAGTCTGGGCATAAGATGAAGTGGTGCTGATTTGTGGACTCCCTCCAAATTTGATCTGATTTGATCCCTCCCTCCAAACAGACTTAAGTTCCTATGTCTGGTGCAATGACCACCAACAGGTAGTGGGTCGCTCCATTATCAGAGTATTGAATGGATTTTTCTGGCAGGCAGGGGAGAGCAAGATTTCTGTGGGTTGCAGCATTTGCAGTCAATCTGGGAATAAAAGTATCTGAATTGCATAAATATCCTTGAAGAGAAGCTTTTCCATATGTTAGCATAGCAAGGGAAGCAAGTGAAATGTTCAGTCAATCACATCTGCACATACAATTGTATCTGAAGTGATGGCTGAATTTCTCCAACCTCAAAGGAGAATGCTAAGGCTTATCTTCAAGCTGGCTTTGAATTGAGAACCTTTAAAGAGAATTTTTAAAAGGGAATTATATTTCATAAATATATGAATTCTCAGCAGGAGAAGTACCAGCCCAGAGTGCCAGCAGTGCCATGAGCTTTGTGATAATTCTGTTTGCTGACCTGAGTGATTGTTCATAGGAGGTTAGCATGTCTAATTTTTTTTTTTCCCCCACAGTCTAATAAAGGACATGGATAATGTCTCTCCTGAGAAAAATGATGTAAAAAGCTGCCCCCGGGACTCTGGATATGACAGCCTATCCAACAAGCTAAGCATATTGGACAAGCTCCTTCATACTCACCCTGTGTGGCTGCAGCTTGGTCTGAATGATGCTGAAGCCATGGAAATTTTGCAGGCCCAGCCTCCTGGGGTAAGAAGAATCTCAACTTCTTTGAGGACATTTTTGCCTTTCCCAAATGTTGTGCTGCTGCCATTTTACACCAAGGTGTTGGACCCAATACAATAATGACCAAGTAAAGTTCTGGTATGGTTTAGATCAGACATCATGAGGTTGTTCTGGTTCCTTTTGTGATTTATCTGTATTTACTGTAGCATCTGTGATGAACCTAAACCATGTCCTTCTGCCTTTTCCACAACAGATATTTCTGGTTAGGAAATCTGCAAGGCTGCAGAAGAAAGTCATCTCTCTGCGTCTGTCCAGTGACTGTGGGTCCTGCCTGAAAGAATTTGCCATAAAAGAAAGCACATACAGTAAGTTGTGAGCTACATGCTTTTCAGCTGCTGGTTAGGTACTCTTTCCCTGTAGGATGCAGGAGCGCTCACGCTGCTGAATCCCACAGCAGAGGATACCCAAAATTGTGCAAGTAACGTCATGGGGTGCCTGTCCTGCTTGCTCTCTGGGGTAGGCTCTGGGAGTGGGTCAGGCATGTTCTGCCTGGAGCAGAGCAGATATACAGAAATGCTTCAGGCTGCTGCAGCTGGAATGTACCTTGCTGAATCCAGAATTCATTTATTTTTATCCTCTTAGAAACATATGTGTCTTCTGTAGAAACACAGGCTGTAATCCTGTCTGTTTTCAATGAAGTGTCCTTGCATTTCCTTGTACTCAGGGGACTGTTCTTGGATACAACTTTGTCATGAGCTCTCTCTGTCCACAGTTTAGGTGTGGGATGGGTTGTTGGTTTTTTGTTGGTTTTTGTTGGTTTGGTGGGGATTTTTTTTTAGTGTAATAGCTAAATTGATTTTAACCCTTTAGAACTTTTTCTGTTGCAAGATCAATGATTTTTTTTTAAAGTTAAAACTATATTTGTTCTTTCTTTTTTTGGTAGAAACGAGCAAATGTTAGGACTCCAAATTGTTTTGAACCAGTAATGCCCTCATATCTTTAGAAGGGAGGGTGTGATAAATAAGTTTGAGATTTAGGAATGAAAAAAGGAAGCTGCAGCTGGTGAGTGCATGTGGTGCTGAAACTGCAAGTGGAACAAATACTTTGTTTTAACAAGAAAGAGAAAACTGGAAAAAATTAGCAACAATTTCAGTTAAACTTCCCTGAAACAGAGAGTCTATAGTTATCTTCTATTTCAATTTGTAAACTGACATAATTTTAGTTGAATTTTCCCTTTTTTATCTCTCCCTCCTCTGCCCCCAGGAACAAGAAGTTAATTCTTTGTGTCTGGCTTTTGTTCCAGTTACAGGCAAGGCAAGGCAAAGAGAAGAGAAAGTTGTCAGTAATAGTTGATCTAAGTGTGGCCTGTGTTTATATAGGCTTGTTTTGCTAATCATTTTCCATCTAGAAAATAATTGTATATTGTCTTTTATGAACAAAATTTTTCCACAAGGGGGAAGTATTTACTGATGGTTTTAGCCATTTGTCACAGCTGAGGTTTTAGACCAGAGGCAAAAAGATCAGGATCATTTCACTCTAGGAGCTGCTTCTGCTTGATCTTTGTAGCCATTGGGTGAGATTTGCTACTGGCATCAGAGAGACCGTGAAGTAATCCTCATTATTGCTGAGAACAAGTATTTATATCAGTAAGAAACAATGGCATGAAGTGGGGAAAAATGAAAGGCACTGCTCGTGTCTTCCTCTTCCCCTGTGCAAGGCAGTGGCATGCAACAGAATTGTCTGAGTTTTTTAAGGGTCTTCAGGTTAAAATGGTTTTCTTGGGAGTGAAAGAAAATTTGTCTCCCTTTAGGTTCTACACACCTGGGGCGAAGACAAGTGAGTAGAATGCAATTCAAGAGGAGGAAATAAGAGATTTAAAATTAGGTATATTAGTACAGTGGGCAAACAAAGCCTCAGTTACTGATTTGTTGCCTATTAGCAAAACATTGTGCAGTCCTCATTACACAATCTGTTTTACAGGAATTAGACTGTATGCTTGGAATACAAAAGCAAACCAGCCACCAAGATTATCAGTATATTCTTGAGAGTGCCTTCAGCAGAGATATGAACTCCTCTACAGAGTTGTTTTCTCTTAACCAAATAGTAGCTAGTTTGATGGTGATAACTTACTAACTTCATGCAAAAATCTGTGTTTTATTAAACGTTTTAAAGAAATAGTGGATTAATGTGTGATTCTTTCTTGTAACTTTCTTCGCAGCGTTTTCCTTGGAGGGGTCTGGAATAAGTTTTGCTGATTTGTTCAGACTCATTGCTTTCTACTGTATTAGCAGGTAAGATGGTGTTATGTTCCAAGTCACATCTGCTGGACTGTCTCGAGAAAAAGAGTTTTGAGGACTTGGTTCAGCATGATATTTATGTTGCCAATCTGCAAATATTCCTGGGTAGTCTTAGAACATAATGGAAGAAATCAGAGGTGAGTCTCAGAAGCAAGTGTCTCTGTCTTACTTCATACTGATTATTGGGAGGCTGCTGTGATTTTACCCATCCAGCTGTGAGGTGGTGCCAAGTTAAACTTTACTTTAGCTGGTATCTTGTAATGCTTTCTTAAGTGCTCTGTGGCTCATTTAAAAATGACCATAAACTAGCTTGCAGAGTCCCATTTCTTGGAATAGCTGGTAAAAAGAATTTTTGGAGCAAAATGGAAAAATGTCAGATATGTGGAATATGACAGCTGAGAGATGTCAATTTAAATGGCGAACAACAAAAATGGCCTTGTCAGGTTTGCAGTTTATGATTGCCAAAATTGTTTTCCAGGTAGTATGCAGAAAAAAAAGTAGTTGGTGTTTTTAATCTTTTGTTTTCAATTTGACTTCAGTTTACTGGTAAAAATTTCCAGACTGATGCTTGAGCCTTGTATGTATGCACAGACAGGTCACAACACAACCAAACTGCACATGTGCACACTTTCTGAAGGAAGCAGGGAGAGGCAGCTGTGATGGTCTCAGTCCTTTTACTGCCCATTAAGTAAGGCTGCCAGTTCATGCTGACCATGCTGATTTCTGGTGTGGGATGCTCTTGGGTTGCTGTGCTTGCTGGTTTTGTTTGTGGTGGAGAAGCATCTTAGACCCCTTTGCTACAGCCTCTGTTCAGCTGAGCTGTACATGCATGTGCTGAAAGCAGCATTGATACCACATAGGTAATTGGCCAGCACGCTGATGAGAAATGAGCTGAAAATGCATTTAAAACTGGTTTGATGAGGAGATAATCCTTATCTCGTCACCCTTCCAGTTCTGCCCACTTGCCAGGCTCTGGTGAATTCTCTCTAAGTGCCTACAGGATCATGCAGCACACAGAGATTTCTTGGCATTAGTCTGTCCATTTTCTTTCACTGAGGGCTTAAAGTTGCTTTGTGTAGACTGAAGGAGGCAGATAGGTAGCTGTTGTGAAAAAGAGACATTACCATTTGGTACATCACAGGAAATCCAGGAGGATTTTCTAAAATGAGAGGGAATTTCTTGCAGGAGGTACCCAACCAGTTTTTATGAGGAGTCAGGGTTTAATTATCTTTGAATTGAGACCATGATGATGATCTGGACTCTGTATTGTCTGTGGGTACCAAGTTGAAAGTGCCTTTCAAATGCTTTTTAGCTTGTGTATCTGTCTCGTGCATATGTTTGATTTGAGTGTGAGTGGAGTTCTGAGATCCTGTTTTTTCCAGAAGCTAACATACAACATAGAGAATATTTATGTGATAAAGACCCACTGTCTGTGCTACAGCAGATGGTTGGCTTGTTCACAGCCTTAAAACCAAAATTCGTGCTGACACCAGTTGTGTAGGATTCTCATTTAGTCTGAATTCCATGGGTGCTTCTACTACAGGTGTTGCAGTTTAGCATGCACTGTTGCTTGAGGGTATTGGTACCAACAGGGCAGGCGAGAGGTATACTATTGGTTGATGGCAGTGATTGTACAATGCACATACAGTTGCTTGGTTTTGTCCCTTAAAATCTCTGTCTAAAAGTTTTTTACGCTGGATTTGGTATATGCTGTTCCTCATGGATCTATCTCCCTTTGGCAACATCCAGTGAATGTCTAGTACGCAATGAAGTGAAACCACACAAGAGAATAAATTGCAAAAACGTTCTTAAATGAAGTGTCTTCAGCCTAGAATAGAGTAGTACCAACACACCCTTAGCTTAGAAATTTTTAGAGTAGCTGTGCAACTACTCTTTGAAATTTTTATTCTGAAAACTGGAATAGCAGTCAACAGTGTATTCAGAAAGTAAGAAGCTTTGTTGAAGTATTATGGGCAGATAACAAGTTTGCATCTCACTGATCTGCTTGTAGAAGAACAGGTGTAAAAGCTTCTTTTGGAAAGGCAGAAAATACTGGATGGCTCTGTGGAAATGATCCTAGTGGAAAGTCCTGGGCACTTGTCTGTCATTTGCCCTTCACAGCACTCTGCAATGTAAAGGAGCCCTGGGGCCGGTAATGCTTAACTGCGCTGTATGTTTCAGGATCTTGCTACCTGCCACAGCTCAAGAAGAAAATAATCAGAGATCAGCCACTGCCAGAGTTTAAAAAAAAAAAAGCTTTTAAAGCTATGGATGTTGCTGAAAACCATAATGGTTTTTTCTTTGAAAACAGGGATGTCCTTCCATTCACACTGAAGTTGCCTCATGCAATTGCTGCAGCAAAGACAGAAGCTGAACTTGAAGAGATTGCTCAGCTTGGACTGAGTAAGTAGTTCTCTATAGATGTCCTTCCCTGTAGCACTCCTGTAACCTTGAAGAAATAGGCTGTATCAGTAAATAGTTCATACTGGTTTGTGATGATACAAATTTCATTTAGAAAAGCAGTTTCTCTTACTTGCCAGACCTTGTTCTGGCCAAGGAGTGGTGCTCTTCCTTCTTTCGCTGCCTTCTGTGATATTTTTGTTAGTGCTGTTTCCTTCTTCCTTCTTCTCTCCCCTCTCTGGGCAGCCCTTTAGCAAAGCAAATCTCACAGTCCCCGCACAGAGGTTGATGTTGCTTCTGCTCCAAGACCTAACATTGTCTGTGTGCTCATATAGCAGGCACTGGCTTTATAATTTATTGTGAGGAGAGTGTAGGAGCTGAGGTTCCCTGTTAATAAAACTTCTGTTCAGATTGACATGCAGACTTAAAATGGTGAATTTTGAGATCAGTGCCTCAATGAAGTGGCATATTTAGAAAATGAGGAGTGTGTAAATAGGATCTGCAGAATGTATCCATGGGCATGGGCTAGGCGAAATTCTTAAGATACCGAAAGACAGTGCAAGGACATGTCCAAAAGACAAGGCAAGGACATGTTCTTGCATCGCTCGGCTGCTGCAGCTAAACACAGGCTCATTGTAAAGCATACCTTGAGCTCGGAGGAGATGGATGCAAAGCCTGGTGGGATTTGAAACTTGGGCACCACCCAGATGAATCATTGAGCAACTCCACACTGAGCAAAGTGCTGAGTGGCCTCATTTCCCTTTTCCAGGAAGGGAAGGTTGACTGTCAGCAGTCTTTGTTGCAGTAGATTTTTTAAATCATCTTTGATTTTGAAAAGGATCCTCTCTAAATCAGTGTTAGCATGAGGATCTCTTGAACTGTTTGGTGGGACTTTGCAGTAAAGTCATACACGGGGATGTATTGCAGTGCTTTGCATTTTGGTATGCTGCAGTAGCTAGCAATGCAATTAAAGGCTTTGTTTTAGAGAGGAGATAAATTACTTCTGCACTGCTTGTCTGCAAGTTTAGGTAATCAGGTGAAAGTATGGATTATCATGGGAGTAGAGGCAAATATGGTACTATTGAGGTCAGTGTTGAGATGGCAAAAAGAAAGTAACAAGTCTGATTGGGATACGGTGTAATGAAGACCATCTCCCAGTGGCCCAGGGGAGCCTTAAAGTAACACGAGGTGAGTCTCTCCAGAGGGGATGATAATGATAATGTTGATCAAGCCCTCCAGGCTAACCGCACTTTGTCACCAGTACCCCAGAGCACTGTGGCCTGCTTGCTGCAGAATTAGTCTTGCTCTTAAACAGTCTCTGCATTGTGCGTGTTTTTTCTTTAGCTACTGCATTTGAAAGCTGAGGAGGAGATTGATGGATCAGTGTCTGTGTGATTGCTGTATTTGGGATCAATTATCTCATACACACCAGATTAAGATCACAGTTTCTATAAGCTACAACCAGGCAACAAAGCTGAGATTTTAATGGAGTTTTAGGTGTCCACGTGCAGAAAGAGCGCACCAGAAAGTCAGCTGTTCGATGCTGTGGACTCAAGAGAGGCCTAAAAACTCCCAACAGCCCTTCCTTTAAAGTGTGAGGATTTTTTGAGGAACACATAGGCACAAAATCCCGTGGTGCGTGAGCACAGGGTTTTATTCCCTTTCAGAGCTCTCTTGTGCAGTAGGCTCAGAGGGAGAGCTGCACAACACAGGTCAACAGCACGTAGCCCATCAAACCCCGCATCAGGAGGACCTTAAGGTAAAGATTTCAAGGCTGTTGCCAACCTGTACGGTTTCATGTGCTGAACATAAGACTCCCTCTCAGTCTCCCTTGTGTTTCACCTGCAGCAGTGCTTATATCACATGTGTTTGCAGCAGCCACGTGCCAAGCACAGGCACTGAGAGATCTGCAGGCAGGATGTGAAGTCATGAAGCTGGCAACACCAGCAACACAGCATGACTATGTAGAGAAACATGCCTGTGCCTGTCTATATACATGGCCTGTCACCATGGGCTATTTCCTGTCCTCTGCCCCACAGGCAGGACACGGTGGCCTGGGCATGGACCTGTTGTGGATGCTTCACATTCATGCAGTTGGGCCGAGGTGTCATTGCTCAGTTGCCTCCAGTGAGGCATCTTGACACTCTGTGGGAAAAGGGACCATGTCATGATTGGCAAATTTTAACTAAATCTCCCTCCTCTGGTATTCTGCCCTTATTTCAGCATGATTGCTGCCTTCAAGGACACATCTGGTTTCAGTCTTCATACCTTCAGGAACCGATGCTCTTTAGCAGTGACTCGGTTGCACAAACATGCTGCCACTTTGCTGGGATAAGTGCAGAGGCTGCAGCTGCAGCTTGCTGGGGTAGCATAGGTTTTCCATGCTGCTGGTGTGGGACTGCACACTCAGTCTCTTTATGTGTTGCTGCATGTCTGTATCCTCAGGCAAAACGTCCCCATGGCAAAGGCAGGGGAGCAGGCCAGTGCCCTTATCAGACACTTGAATACTTGGTCTGCACAGCTGAAGGTGATGTGTGCATGCACCACAGCAAACTGTGATCTGTCTTTTCATGTATAGTTTCATGCGTTCACTAGGAAAAGAAACCGAACCAAGATACTTGTAGAGTTTCCATAAGTGGCCTTTAGCTGGTGTAAATACTCTCAACTATTGTCTTTAATGAAGTGAGCTTATTAATACCAGCTGAGAATCTTGCCTTATTGCTCCTGAGTGAGATGCTAGTGAGCAGTTTGTGTTCATTTCGGTCTCAAGCCAGTAAAAAGTATTATGTTACAGTCTCTGTTCCTTTCTTTGATTTTCGGTTAAATTTTAAGCTTAGTGGGCTGATTGGAAGCTATGCATTGGTCGTGGTATTTATAAATGGGTAAGAGCAGCCCCAGGAATGTAGCATGCAGTTATGTCAGGGGGTGCTTTAAGAGGTTCACTTGGATTTTTTTTGCCCCTTTGAATTAATAAAATCTTGCCTAAATTTCTTGATACTTTAAACTGATGTTGTTGAGCAGAATGTTCTGAAAGCCATCTGCCTGCTGTTTTGCATTCTTACGTTAATGCAATGATGATTTTCAGACTTTTGGAGCTCCCTGGCTAACAGCAACCCCCCGGATCCTTCACCTCCCTGTAGGCCTGTGCCTTTGGACAGTGCTTGCAAAGACTCACGCCAGCTCTGCCTTATAAATGGAGTGCATTCTATACGAACCAGAACGCCTTCAGAGCTGGAGTGCAGCCAGACCAACGGAGCGCTGTGTTTCATTAATCCCCTCTTCTTGAAAGTGCACAGCCAGGATGTTAGTGGAAGTCTGAAAAGGCAGAGCCCGAGAACTCAAGACGTGAATGGCACAGCGAGGCCTCGCTCCCCCCCGCCCCGGCCGCCACCTCCTGCTATTAATAGCACCCTCACGAGCCCACAGCTTTCCAGGACTATAAAGCAGGCGAGCATGCCAGAAACAGTCAACCATAAGGAGAGAGGCTTGGATTTGCTGCAGAACAAGCCCACCCCAATTCCGCCTCCTCGGCTGAAGAAGCAGGCTGTGTGCTCCGAGGCGGACGGTGCCTCCCGGAGCACGGCGGCGATCCGGCCTGGCTCCGCACGCGTGCCCGAGGCAGCTGCTGTTCCAGGTGAAACCCTGCCCGAGCCAGCTCCAGCAGCTTCCAAAAAGACGCCGGCTGCCATCTCTGAGTCACACGTCCCGTGGAATGGAGGCCGGCAGAGACTGAGCGACATGAGCATTTCCACCTCCTCGTCGGACTCGCTGGACTTTGATCGGAGCATGCCGCTCTTTGGCTATGAGGGGGACACCAACAGCAGCCTGGAGGACTTTGAGGGGGAAAGTGACCAAGAGAGCATGGCACCCCCTTTGAAGCCCAAGAAGAAAAGAAGCAGTTCATTTGTTCTCCCCAAGATTGTGAAATCTCAGCTACGGAAAGTCAGCGGAGTTTTCAGTTCCTTCATGACCCCCGAGAAGAGGATGATTAAGAAAATTGCAGAGATGTCCCGGGACAAACGCACCTATTTTGGATGCTTAGTACAGGACTATGTCAGCTTTCTCCAAGAAAACAAGGAGTGCCATGTTTCGAGCACTGATATGCTGCAAACAATTCGTCAGTTCATGACCCAAGTCAAGAACTATTTGTCCCAAAGCTCCGAACTTGATCCCCCAATCGAATCACTGATTCCTGAAGACCAAATAGGTAAGAAACACCGTCCTGTGTTTTGGGGGGAGGGTGAAAATGTGTGATCTGTCTTTATAGTGATAGTCTTTGTCTGGTTCAGAAAGGTGGGGCTAACTTTGCTAGTAGAGCTTGAGCCACCGAGTATTTGAGTCTTAAACCAACATCCCCCTCCCCCTGTCCCCACCCCATCCCCACCCCAAATTACCCTATCAGCTTCAAATGATTACACTACGAAGTTGTTCATAAGAAGTTATCCTTAAAATAAGTGCAATGTGGACTTTTTACCCGTGATTATTACTTTTTTAGCTGCTGTACTGTTAACAACAGAGAATCCTTTATTTGCTGGCACACATATATTTTTCCCTGAATTGGGCTGACATAGTTCTCAGTGTTTGGTCTAAAACTGCCAAATCTAACCGTATGGATTGTCGCTGTAGAACTAGAATTTATTCAGAACCAGTGACATTTAAGAGCAGAGAGACATTTTATGACAACTTAGTTTTGAAATAAATCGGATTCTTCCAGACATTCTTAAGTCACTTCTAGCAAAGCTGTACTATCCCGGCACTTGAAACTAAATAAAAGGATACGTAAGAGCTTTAGAAAACAAACGTGTGCGAGAGAGAGAGAGAGAGAGAGAAGGGGCTGCTGATCCCCAGTTTTCTGTACTACTCCTTTATATGTGTTTGTGAGTGGTTGTGGATGAGCTATATGTTAGAATATATGTTTTAACAGCAGAGAGAGACTTGTGTATCCACAAAAGTGAAATTGCTGTTGCTGCATAAATCTCGCTGCCTCTCTTGCAGAGTCTGAGCAGTATTTGTAAAAGAGCCTGTAAGCCACATTTAAGAGGTAAACACGCCTCAGGGCAGAATACTTTTCTTGTGAGCTCACTTCAGTCCTAATTTGCTTGTTTTTCTCCATATCCCAGTGTCCCAACAGTTGGCTCAGTGCAAAATTGGCAGATACTTCTTTCTCTGGGACTAGAGGGTAATTTTATATTGACATTCTGCCTGTCCTCAACCAAGAGGAAGTATTCTCACATAACCTCAACTTCATTTTCACAAAGTCAAGCAAAAGTCACAAGGATGCTAAAGCAAATACAGAAATGTGAAGAGTGTCCTCGATATTGAGACTCAGAGACATGTAATACTCTCACTATAATAACAAAGACTGTTAGGTGGGTGTTACATGGAAGAAAAAGCACCAAATTAAGCGGGGGATGCAGGCGCATTTTTGCCTGAGTTTCTGCAGAGTGCTGGATATTTGACAAAGCAATACAGATGCAGTTTGGTTGTAATTTTGTGAAAGCTTGGTTTGTTGTGTACTTTTCATTTCACAAGGGTGTGGTTTGATCGGACTGTGGGTCTCCCAAGACTGGAAAAAATGTTGTCTCCTATTAAATGTTTCAGGCTTTGGAGTAGCATAAGCTATAAAATACAACAACTAAAACTGCCCTGGTTTTCTTCAGGGACAGAAAGTCTGATTTTTATCATGTGGCTAAACACGATTAATTTATAAAGTGAGCTGGTTTAAACAAAGGAAGAACTTGCTTTTGAGTCACCTACTGCCTTTGGCTTGCGCCAGCAAACAACTGCAGTGGATCAGGAGCATCAGATGTTGCTGATCTAAGCAGATAACTATGTGACAGCAAAATTTAGTCATCCCTATAGAGACCTTTTTATGAAGTAGAGCCCTGCCTGTTGTCCACAGTTTTGCTTGACTGTTTCCGTATGGAATTGCAGCCCAAATTTTAACTCTGTGAGTAGTCGTTTATCCTGTCTTGTCAGTTCACACTTAGGTGGTGCAGTTTTTTTCTCTAATGTGTCAGCCTGGTGCTGGATGTGTGCTTCTGGGATAATACTCCTCCGTTCTGAGTCACTCAGGCTTCACTTTAACCCTCTTTTGTCTCCTGAACTTCAGTAGGTGCTGGAGCAGCACCCCCAAGTTTAGTGAAGCCCTCGGTGTTTGGAACTTCTTCCCATGTCTCTGTAATGACCTTTGTGATCGTGTAGCTTTTCTTCCGGAACTGCACCGTGGACCCTTGCAAGTAAAAGACTTCTGCAGCAGATCTTTTAAGTTTCCCAGACAGGGGTCCCATCAAATTGTTAAACTTCTGCAAAATCACTGGCAAAATATGCTTCAGGGTTTCTAATTAGTTCTGACAGATGCCTCCTAATCTTAGCACTGTAGGCTGTTAACCCTCCCTGAAGCAGTGGGACTCCAGGCGTTGGGACAGAATCAAGAGTAAGGCACGTGGCTCTTTATTGTTTTATGGATGAATGCAATTTATTTTTTTAAAAGACATCCGCACCTCAATTTGTATCCACAGAATAAGGACCTCAACTGGTCAGAGCAGAGGAGACCCTGATAGTCCACAGCTGCTTAATCAGCAAATGTTTGGGAGTTTTTGTTTGTCTTTTTATCTTTTCCTGGCTTTGAACAGAAAGGAGTCAAGTCGAATGTTGTCACTTCGCCAAGTGGGATCTAACATCTGAACAACTTCAGTCTCAGTGCCCGAATCTGGCCCTGAACCAAGAAATGACTGGTTTAAACCATTTGTCAGTAAGGTACTGACCGATCATGTGGGAACGTACCTGAACAATAGTGTCTGTTACTTGTTCTGGTATTTCTGATATGCAAGGGATATTCGAATGCTGGATGTTAAAAGAAGCTTGGAGAGAATGTGTTGGCGCCTTACTGGCAGTCCATGCCTTGTTGCAGGGCCTTGGGTCTGTACAGAGGAGTTGCAGGCAGACAGAGCTGGAAATACTAATTAACTGAAGGCCAGGACTGACCCACATGGTACCTCTTTTCCAAAGTCCGTCTTGTTTGACAGTCAAGCATGGATAATTGGGTTCTCAGTGCTGTATTTTATGTACCTGTTCATGCACCCTGCTTATGGTTATAAGACAGTATTTCCCTTGTTTGTTTATATGGAAGGTGCACAGAATTAAGCCTGTGGGTCTTAAAGAGGTTAAGCGGCAGCCCACCCAGATCCCCTCTTCTTTACTAATCCAATTATCCTCCTAAAGGAATTAGAATGGTATGTCACTATTTCTGCTTGAAAAACCCATGCCAGCTGGTTTTTGCACTGTGTTACTTTTTAGGTGCTTGTACATTTGTTCTGGTGTCCTGTCCTTCATTGTAGCATCTTTTCAAGTTGAGTTTACGCTGACAAACATGTCCCTCAGTGCACCTCCTTTCACCACAAGAGTGGCGGGATAGGGCAAGTAGGAAGCAGTGGTAAAAGCACTGAGCAGGGGCAGAGGACCAGGTTCTTTTTCTGGCCACCCCTTGGATTTACTTTGTGACTTATTCCCTGCTTCTTTTCTTTACTGCTACTTTAGGAGAAGACAAGTGTTTACCACACAGCTATGGCATGAGTTTTAAGTAACCCACAGATGTTTAAAGCAGAACACACCTAGCACAGGTAGTTGTGTGATTCTTTGGTGTGCTTTATGTAGGTCAAATGAGGAGAGGCTTACCTTTCATCCCTAGGTGCTAAGTCTGCCACCACTGCCCGTACGTCAACCACCTCGGTCCTACCTCTGTCTTCAGGGTTGTGCTGATCATCAAGGAATGTGGGTTGTGTGAGGTCTTACTTTCAAGTGTTGCTCCTGTGGAGGAGATTCCCATGTCTGCACCGTGGACGAGTCATGTGACAGTGTAGACACCCACCAAGAAATGGATGCTTGGCCATCCTGACATGAGCTATCTTCAAGTAGATCCGTGTTGGTCGTGCCAGTCAACAAACTTTACAAGGTATTAGGAAAATGCAGAACAAAGCAAATGCAGTGTTAGCCAGGTGTCATGCATGTACATGCTGTGGTATTCCGGAGCAACTTTCTGCTTTCAGCTCCCAGGCAGTGTGACTTGTGCAGGACTGTGCCTTTTTGTGGTGGTTCTCAGGCTCACTCAGTCTCCTACTGACCCCTGATTTTCCTGATGAATGGTTTGGCCATGGTAAGTAGGGCTTCTGTATAAATCCAGGGACTGGAATCTGACAGTGGGGCATCATCTCAGTGGGGCAACAATAGTTGGTAGGTAGCAGGGAAACTGAGAGCCTGGAAAAGGTGAGAGTGTGCCTGCAGTTTGAGGAAGTGCGGGTTGTAAGGAGGCTGTGTAAGGACACTGGCCATGACTAATATGTTGTCCTGTCTAGATGCAGACTTGTGTGGTTGGCAGCAAAACAAAAATAGCATGTCAGCACAGGATACAGATGTGTTTCCACGAGTCACAACGAAACTAGCTGGCTGGCCTTTACAATTCATTTATCAAAGCACTTCCAGTTCCCATTTTGAGGCTACAGGCTAATTATAAGCATCATTTCAGGAACAATACACAGTGTTCAGCTCAAATTGTATTCAGTTAAAAAAAAAAATTATCTCCAGAGTATCTGTTTTGGTTTTGGAGTGGTAAGCATCCTGGGAGGGTATTTGAAAACATGCATCTGAAGTAAACAGAATTTTTGTTGCTGATTTGGGTCTTAGAAATATGCAGAGATGTTAAGGTAAAGAATCAGACCTCAATTCACAACTTAGATGCTGATTTGCCTGGGAAACACTTGTATACTTTTCTGTGGCCCTTAGAAGTCAAACAGTGAAAAACCGCTGCCGGCTGAGAGTTGGTTGGTAATTGGGGTCGTATCCAGAAACACTTTTATTGAAAGTGGCCACAAGCAGCAGTTGCTGAAGAAAGGGCCACTAGTTGGATGGTCTCACCCCAAACATGCTTGTAGGTGCCGTGACACTGAATATTGTTCTAAGACTTCGATCACAAGAAGTGCTGTCCTTCCAGGCTTTAATAATAATATAAAATCTTTATAAGCTTTGTATTTATTAGGACACATATGGGTATTACTGTTGACCATTAACAAAACAGTCCAGCCCTCATCAATCTTGCTGCTGTTAGCCTCACCAGCTTGTTAGATTCTGCCACTTTTTCATTTGAGGGCAGAACTCAGTGGTTCTTATGTCTGTGCCAAGAATTCATAAGGGAGAAAAAAAGGTTGTGTGTTGTTTTGGGGGGTTCTTTGTGTGTGGTTTGGTGGATTTTTGTTTCTCGTGGCTTTTTGTTTGTTTTGTTGTGCCTGTGTGGAGCTTTGAGCACAGCCACATGAGTTATGTGATCCCTTCCTCTGTGCTGCTTCAAAATGATTTCAGGTTTCCATGGAAATTGTGGAACGTGATCGAGCAAATTTCAAAGCAATTTCCAGGCACTGCTTCTGGAGCCTGTGACAAATTGCAAACGTGAGAGAAACCTCCTTGCCATCTTGCACAGCTGTAAAAACCTGCGTGGTTCATCTGTGGAAGCGGCACTACCTTTCAAAGGGTTGAGGGCAGAAGCCCTGAGCCTTCCACTTCCCACCTACAGACAACGAGCCTGGCCCCAGCCAAGGACTGGGGCTCTGGGGAGGAATTTTCTCTCCCAGCAGCATCCAGTTCCTTTAGCTTCTGGGGAGGCGCTGCTTCTGCTTCCTATTCCTGTAGAGAATCAGTCACATACAGAAACATACTGAGTTTTCCGAGGCTCCTGTGAGCAAACGTGGTGATGACCCCTCTTTATTGAGGTGAAGGATGGCTCATGCTCAGTATTCATGTGCAGAACTTCCAGTGGAAGCCTGTGGGAGTTCAGCTTTCACGGGGATAGAGCTCTCGCACTTTGTACGACATTTAGCAGCGCCAGCTGCTTTAATAAACAAGACCAAGTGGTTGGAATGCACACTGCAGAGGTGTTCCTCTTACAGGCGAAGCAGTCGGTGTTTTTCCTATTTTAAAAAACCAGGTTGTAGAAGTAAAGTAAGCTGAATTGTCAAAAAAAAAAAAAAAATAGTCATCAGTAAAGATGACAAGGAACGATTTGTACTCTCTAGAAATTTAGCTGGCCAGCGCACCTGTGGGTGAGACCTGTGCGTTTTTCTTGGTGGAAAATTGTTTCTGCAATTGTTTCTGCCCCGGGAGCCCTGAGGATTGCTTTGATGGCAGGGAGAGGCAGTTTCTGTCCCTGTGCAGGAGGGTGATGCTTCTATTTACCTGGCCGGTTTGGTGGCGATTGTGTGGCTCTGCCAAGTACAATAGATAAGGATCAGGCCTTTGACCACCCGCTAATGTGTAATTGATGGCTCTGGTCTGGTGGGAGGCTGGATCCAGGCCCGGCCGCTGTGTGAGAGGCCACCAAGAACATGTCTCAGACTGCTCATGCCTTTACTGGTGCCTTCACTGACAAGCGCAGAAAAAATGCTACATATGAAGTCAAGGCACCATATGTGGAGTGTGTGAAGGGTGTGTTTATGTGGGAAAGAGAGGTACGGAGACCCAAAAGGCAAAAGGGCTGGACACAAGGATAGGATAAATGAAAGCACAAAAAGCAAGAAAACAGAATAGCGCTTGTTTGGAGAGTGTGTGGGTGTGGGTGTAAATCCCAAGCCTTAGAAATAGTGTGTGATTTAAAAAAGAGAAGGGAGAGTAGGGGGAAAAGAAAGAGGCTATAGTCTACGAAAAACACAGAAGTACAGGCAAAGAGCCTGGGACAGGCATGAGGTTTAATGAAACATTAATGAGTCACCGCTACTAGCAGGAATGTGCACTGCTAATTTGTGTGAACGTGTGATCTGGCAGTGGCACAGCCTCTCCTCTGTGTGCTCCCAGTCCTTGTGCTCCTCTGCCTGCTCTAGGCTCTGGTCCTGCCCCACTCTCCTGCGGGGATGGCAGAGGAACATTCCCCACCATGCTCCCCACCATGGTACAAATAATCGATGTAATCTAATAACTAATGTAAGCTGTGTTGCCATAAGGATGCTGGGAAAGGAAATCAACTTTTGAAGTAAAGGTTTGCTGAGAAAATGTTTAGCAAAGAGCTTTCTCTGTTGACACAGTCCATACTTTGAAAATGGAGAATGATGGTTAAAGAAAAACTGGAGTAGAACAAGAATTAAAAATAAGCCCTGAAGTTAGCGGTTACTGTGCCATGTGCACACTATTGCCAAAGAACTTCAAACTTGATGACAAAGCTGTATATAAGCTTGTGTGATGAAATCTGATGCTGGAAAAACACAGCTTGGTTTTCATTTATAGTTTAAAGCCTGTAATCTGTCGAGTTTCATAAAGATCCTGACAAAGTTGAGCCAAGTTTCAGGAAGTCTTCGTTGAGTTATAGTTTCCAATGGAAACTATACAAGAAGGATAGGCTTTAATGCCAAAGCAGACAAAAATTATGATTTTCACTGTGTTTTACGTTAAGTTTGGGAGTTAAAGTCTAAACTCAAAGTAAAATAAAACTTGCAGACTTCCGACCAACAAAAGAAAAACTTAAATAGACCCGTGGCTTTTTTTTTTTTTTTTTTAAACTATCCCTAGTCTGTCTGTGTGGGTGTGGTTTTATTTATTTACCACATTGCCATAAATGACAATGGAATACAGATTCTACTCTGCCTCTTGTTTTTCTGTTAACACAAACATCTGGAAACTCAGCTTGTGTAATAAATGGGCCGTAGAAAGTAGGTTTTGCTCTGCAGGCTCTCTTTAGGGAATGGTTATATTAATGCTGGCTCTGCTTTAGAGGGGGAAGTCAGCTGGATTTGTGTTTTCCTGTTGCAGATGTTGTGCTGGAGAAGGCCATGCATAAGTGCATTCTGAAGCCGTTGAAGGGTCACATTGAAGCGATGTTGAAAGAGTTTCATACCACGGATGGTTCCTGGAAACAACTGAAGGAAAACCTGCAGCTGGTGCGGCAGAGGAATCCTCAGGAACTGGGCGTGTTTGTTCCCACACCAGACTTTGTGGACGTTGAAAAGATTAAAGTCAAGTTCATGACTATGCAGAAGATGTATTCACCTGAAAAGAAAGTCATGCTGCTGCTGAGAGTTTGCAAATTGATTTACACTGTTATGGAGAATAACTCAGGTACGGTGCTTCCTGCAGTTCAGGCTCACTGGTATTTCATACCTGGTGTTGTCTTTTAGAGCAATCAGACCATCTCATTCTGCAGCTGAAGCTCTCGTAGCCTCTCCTTGTCCTTTTGAGAGGAATTCTTCCTCTCTCCTTCTTTCCCGCTGTCTCTGATCTATCTGGCCGCACATCTTAAAAACTCGTTGTCATGGGTGGAGTGGGAGCTTCAGACAAAGTGAATTAGAGAAGCCCTCCCATGGAGTCACGAGATGCAAGAAGGACCCTCTTGCTCTCTAAACTCCTTCTCAGAGAGGCGGCTGGGTGCAGCTGGAGTCAGTCTTAGCCCAGACTTTGTCAATGGTTTAAAGCCAAAGAATTACAGAGGTATGATTGAACCTTTGTACAACTTTGTCCTACAGGATTAAGGATGGCAAACCAGATGTAGTTAAATTAAAAATAAATTATTTATTATGCTAAATGATCAGACAAAAAAGATCTTAATCTGAATAATTTACTACACAGCATAGAAGTAAAAACTACTAGTATAGTCTAGTGTAGTATAACGCACTGTATCAAAGCAATTATAATAAAGCAATTATATTAAAGCTAGCAAAAAACCCCAAAGCAATTGCTGAGTAGAGACTGCTGTTACTTCCAGAGACCAGCGACCAGGGGGGGCAAATCTCTTTTGCTCAGCCTCCAGGAGTGGCCGTGAGGGGTGTTCACACCCAAGGGAGGAGTCTTCACACACACTCCAGGAAAGGATATGTTAGAAGATCCTGCCGTTCGAAAGTGGGACTGGACTTGCGGAGTATGAAGTGATTGATTGTCAGTCAGATGTCTCCATGCCAGCTGTGTCAGCCTAACGCTTTCAGATAAGGATACTTTACCCTATCTGCCACATCTTTGCCTCAGCTTAGGATCAGTCAGGATGTTTAACTTCGGGGTTGATGAATCAGACTGGGTTTAGCATAATTCCACACCAAAAGCAGTGTGACGCCACTTCATAGTTCACCACTGATAGCGTTGAAAAACGGGGCATTGTTTTCCAGGCAGAGCATCCTACAGATGTGAAGCAGCTGAAAAAGAGCAGCTTTCCTTAATTCTGTAGGCTTTTGAAATTGCCTGGCAGAAAGGCTGTCCTGTGAGCCTTGAATTTAACACTGATTCTAAATGAGTATTTTTCTGCAAATTGTAATAGAGGCAACACCCTATATTTAGCTATAGTAATTCAATAGCGTGTATGCAATATGACAACTACAAGAGTTCCTTCTTAATGGGTGGAGGAAAGCAGCCTCTAATCCAATATTTTTGGCTTGCTGTGCCACTGAAGATTCTCGTTTGGACACTTTTTGTCATGCTTTTGGAACAGAAATGACATCTGTTTCTGCACTGTAGCAAGAATCCAAAAGTGCCTTTGAAATCTGAATACTGAAATGGCACTACAGACCAGTCAAGACCTGCTGAGCAGTCAGTGGTCCAAAATGCTGTTCTGGATGGTGTGAATTTATAGGTGAAACTCTGACATTCTCTCTTGCACTGCTGTGGAACTCAGCAAGCTAGGGTGTAGCAGAGCTGTGGCAGTGGGAGATTTTTTTCCCCCTAAGAGTGTATAAGCTGCTGCAGGTGCTTGGCAGTTGTCTTTCTAAGGAAGCATTGCATGTGCAGCTGGGTCTGGTGCAGATCAAGACACCTACTTTCTTTGGAGATCTGAGATGAATGGTGAAAGCTCGTGGCTTTTAAAGCCCCCCAGGTACTTTTACAAGATTTAGGACTGAGCTCCTACCCAGCTTACCTATTGCATTTCAAAATTCTGCATTTTAAAAATGGATATAGGAATCTTGGCCTGAAGTTCTGTAAACTCCTCTCACAATACTGTGTTATTGCATTGAGTAAGGTGTTTCCAACATGCAGAAGGAAAATACTGAGAGGCTGCTGCTGGTTAAGTGCTGCACTGGGAGACCTGGGCTAAGATGCTGCAAATGCTCATTGGGCTGTCTTGTTTTGTCATGTAAAGTTTGTTTAACATGTCATTGAGCCAGCAGCTGTTTGAGTATCTGCTTTGCCACATACTCCCAGCCAGGTAAGTGTGTTAGCTGGGGTGTGTGCTTCAGCTGGTGTCACTTGAGTTTCACCAGAGTTGCAAGTTGGCTCCTGCTCTGGGCGATTCCGAGTGACCATCACATCAGTTCTGCACTAAACACCATTTAGCCAGACCCAGAGATTTGGCCACATAGTGACTTCTGAACAGAAAATCAAAATGCAGGAAAAGTGCCAGGACCATGGATGGGCCTGGTACAGCACGGTCTTTGTGGGTCACTGTCACTCCAGGCCCTTACAGTCTCTCCTCATCTTTCTTGTAGGCTCCCTTCAGGTGCAGGAGCCATTGCTCACTCGTGTTTTTGACTATTCTGTCAAGGAAATGAGTTGAATTTCCTTGTCAAATCTAATAGGCTTTTATACTTGGGCTTCTCTGCTGTGGGATTCATACTCAGAGACTGGTGTTGGTGTCTGGATGCTTCCAGAAGGTGGATGTTATCCCTGGATGTATAAAGAAAATGCCTATCCATCATCTCTCAGGCAATGAGAGCGGTGCAGGTGTCTGGCATGGCAGCCTTTCCACCAGTTCACCGGTTGAGCTGGTGCCAAGGTGAGCCCACTCTCTAAATTTCCCTTGCATGCCTCAAGGCGTGCATCGTAAGATTCGTGCTTGTTGGAAGGACAGGATTGAGCCGGTCTCCCGAGCAGTGAGTGTCAGGCGACGTTCTCTTTGCTGCACGTTGGTGACTCCAGGAGGTTCTGGAGTAACACAGACATGCAGGCTCGAGAAGGCACAAAAGAGTGCTTTCCTTTCAAACACGGGAACTGGTGAAAAAGTGTGGTTTGTCTCTCACTGCCTGCATTCCCTTCAACCCAGGGAGGCTGTATGGAGCTGATGACTTCCTGCCTGTGTTGACATATGTGCTAGCCCAGTGTGATATGTTGGAGCTGGATACTGAAATCGAATACATGATGGAGTTGCTGGATCCATCCTTGCTGCATGGAGAAGGTAATCAATTTTTTTACTTGTTTGTGTGATTCCAGAGTACAAATCTCACACTCAGTTGTTGCTTTATTGCCACTAACAGCAGTTGCTTTGATGCTGATGAACACTGGCAGATTGTGTTTTACTTTGTTTAAGCAGCCATGTTTATTTCATCCACCTCTGAAGCTTGGGAAGAAAACAAAACACTGTTAGATAATTGTTTAGAATAAAGCTGGTGTTCCAAGAGTAGAGGAATAAACACGTGGGAGTAAAGGAGAGACAGGAGTCATTTAAGGAATCGGCTTTCCTCAGCATGAGTGGACCCAGCCGTAGGCACCGCCGTATCATATGGAGCACATGCAACCACTGAATGCGTCTCAGTGGCTGAGAATACACCCTCCAGCGTTTTGCAGGCTGTTTTCATGAGCTGTTTTCATTTTGTGTGTAAATATTTTGGCCATAGAATAAAGGGACTTTCTGTATATCCGTGTGTGTGTCTGGGTGCCTCTCTGGATGTATTTATACATCTCAAAGAAAACGGTCTGTACCTGTGACTGAGACCACTCTGAGACGTTCTTCCCTTGCTGTCCTTCACAGGAGGCTATTATTTGACAAGTGCTTATGGAGCACTTTCACTGATCAAGAACTTCCAGGAAGAACAAGCCGCCCAACTGCTCAGCTCAGAGGCCCGAGATACTCTCCGGCAGTGGCACAAGAGGAGGACAACGAACAGGACAATACCTTCAGTTGATGATTTTCAGGTAGAGCTCAGGGCTGAAATAGAAAATGGGGTGATTGTGTTGTTGGAAATTGCCATTTGAGAGGTATGATTTGTAGCAAACTCCCTTGGGGCCACAGGTGGAGTGAATCAGTGCTGAGATTAGGGCTGGCAAATTTGCCTCTGTTTTGAAGTCTTCGCACTTTTTATCAAACAGTTTCATTATGCCAGTCTGAAGAAAACACTAAATAATAGAGCTTTCTTTCCTTTCCCTTTTCAATCCTGTAGAGTGAGGAAAAACTGAATTGTATCTTAGATTCAGCTTTTTTGTGCACTTACTGTTCAAAAGATCAAATCCAGATTTCCAGGGGCATAAATCAGCACAACTCCCCAGTAGCCAGTGGTGACATAAAGCAGGTGGCAGGGAGGAGAGATGGGAGAAATGTTCCCCAACAGTTTTGAAGTTTAAGCAGGCAGCAGAGTTCTGTAATATGGATGTCTTCATGTTTGTTTGTGTTTTGTTTTGTCCCCTGCATTTTGTTCTGCTCTTCCAGAGCAGGGCAGTGCCTTCAACTGGAGAATAACAACAGTCATTATTACTTCATCTTCTAAAACCAGGCCTGCGTCTCGTTCATCTGCTTTGGACTGACTGTTCAGATGCAGCCATTTGTGGGCTGAAAGAAGGAGGATGTTGGAATTGAGAAGAAAGGATTTACTCCTTGGTGTTCAGTCCTCTACAGTTAGGAAGAGGAGAAGCGATTACGAGCAATTCCAGTGCCTGGCCAGTGCCCAAAGCCCGTCCATCTCCCTGGGATCCATGTTCTGTTCTGCTGACCTGTAGTTAGGTGTCATATTCAAGCAACTGGAGTCTTTGTTCTTTCTGGCAAAACCCTGCACTTTGCATAGGAGCATCCAGCACCTTGTATTTCTGCTGGGTGACAAAATGACAGAAGAGTCACAGAATCACAGAATGAACTAGGTTGGAAAAGACCTTTGAGATCATCAAGTCCAACCTTTGACCTAACACCTCCTTATCAACCAGACCATGGCACCGAGTGCCACGTCCAAGCTTTTTTTAAACACATCCAGGAACAGTGACTCCGCCCCCTCCCTGGGCAGACGATTCCAGTGCCCAGTCCCTCTCTCAGTGAAGAATTTTTTCCTGATGTCTAACCTAAACTTCCCCTGGCACAGCTTAAGACCGTGTCCTCTCATTCTGTCAGTGGTTGCCCGAGAGAAGAGACCGACCCCCACCCCCCAACTCCCCGGCTACAACCTCCTTTCAGGGATTTGTAGAGTGATAAGGTCTCCCCTGAGCCTCAATTTCTCCAGGCTGAACAACCCCGGGTCGCTCAGCCATTCTTCAGAGGGCTTCTGTTCCAGGCCCTTCACCAGCCTTGTTGGCCTCCTCTGGACACATCTGAGCATCTCAACATCCTTCCTAAATTGAGAGGCCCAGAACTGGACACAGCACTCGAGGTGCGGCCTCACCAGTGCCGAGTACAGGGGAAGAATGACTTCCCTGGTCCTGCTGGCCACACCATTCCTGATACAGGCCAGGTGCCATTGGCCTTCTTGGCCACCTGGGCACACTGCTGGCAGATTCCTTCTGCAGGATCTTGTATGAAGTTCCATCTTCTCTTTCTCTGCAAATGAACTTGGTCCAGGCTCAATGTTCGGTTGGATACAGGAAGGTGCAGGGGGGCAGGGAAGAAGAGCTGTCACTGAGTGTGTCCCGTGCTTCTCCTGCTGTTGCCTCTTTCAAAAAAACCTCGAATCAGTAGATCCCACCACTCCCAGGATGTGCTTGGCACAAATGCAAGCATTTTGCTGTCTGCTCAGAATGCCAGTTCTCTCTCTTCTCTCTCTGAGTCTTGCGGTCCTGAAATGGAGCACCTTCCCTAGAGCCAGCATGGAACACACCTGTAGCTCCAGTCGTCTTTGTCCCAGGGAAGCAGGGTGTGGTCATGGCATTTCTGTGCTGCAGTCTCACAGCCTTGCCAGCTTTTGGGCCCTGGAGGCTCTTTCCACCTTCCCCACATGGAAGGAAAAGCAAAAACCCCTGTATTTTGATGATGATTAAATACAGCTTTCTGATACTGTGGAAATAGTTTTGATACTTAGACTATGAGTTACGGGCATTTGTAAAAAACTTCAGCCTTTCCTTCCAGCAATCCCATCCATCAAAAAGCATGTGCATTTCAAAACAGGTCTTAAAAATTAAAACTAGTGTGTTCTGCCTTTTCTAGGAATGTTTTTTTCCTACAAGTTCTTCAAACCAGGTAACAAAAATGGATTAGTACTAATCAGTCGGGTTCAGTCCAGATTTTTAAAATCCTGTTGCAGAGCTTCAGTGTTTCAGTCTGCCTGGTATCAAGAAATACTTTATTAGACAAGAGAACTCTTTGGAACTTCAGTCAGTGGAACGTTCTTCTCAGTCATAGCTTCTAACAGCTTGTTTCTGTGAAATGTGAACTTCTACCATTGGGATTTAACATGCTTAGTTTATTCAGCAGATGAACCGTACGTAGGTACCAGCTCAGTCAATAAACAGCTCTTTTTCACTGTAATTTTTCCACCTCCTTGAATCTTACTGCAGTTTAGTATTTTAATTCCAGCTATTTTTTCTTTTAAAACAAGCAAACAAACGAACGGAAAGCAGGCGAAACTGCATTTCCCTGTGGGGCATAGTTAGAATGTATCCGTGTTAACAGAGTTGGGGGTGTGTGTCAGTTTCTACAGGAGAAAAGATCCAGCTTTTGCCTCAAGATCACACGGATTTACTCGAATGATGCACAGTAAATTTTCTTTCTGCAACCCTCTAAAAAAAGTGAAATGCTGTCCTGTGAAGCTGGGTTAGGCCAGGCTTAGACAGCAGGCTGCAGCTCGCGGGCTGGCTGTAATGTACAGGAATCACCAGGGTGTGCTTCACAGCTGGAGCAGAGAGAGGCTTGCTTTTTGTTGCTGACTTTTCAGAGGATGAGGGTTTTTTGAGTTCCTGATGTCTGCTTTCTTGCTCCACAGAACTACCTTCGTGTTGCATTCCAAGAAGTTACCAGTGGCTGTACGGGAAAGACTTTGCTAGTAAGGCCGTATATCACTACCGAAGACGTATGTCAGCTTTGTGCTGAGAAGTTTAAAGTGGCAAATCCAGAAGAATACAGCCTGTTTCTTTTTGTTGATGACACCTGGCAACAACTGACAGAGGATACGTACCCTCAGAAGATCAAGGCGGAGTTGCACAGCCGTCCGCAGCCCCAGGTCTTTCACTTTGTCTACAAGCGCATTAACAGTGACCCATACGGGGCCATCTTCCAGAACAGCAACGACTCAGCTTCTTAAAACCAGCAACTTGTCATTTTAATGTCTGTTCCTTGTTAATTGTTACAAACATCTTCCTTGGCTACCTTCCTTAGGAGCTAAAACATGTCTTAAACCATAAGTGCCTGGTAAAACACGCGCTGACATTTCTAGCAATGCTTACAAAGCTCAGGCACACTGTGCACGTGACCTGCTATGCAGAATATTCCACCAGCATGTCTGAGGAGACAGCCCACGAGGCTGCATTTCTTGTACCACGGGCTCCTTTGCAGCATGTGGCCCCTCAGAGGTCTTTGCTGTAATGTGCCAAAACCGATTTCCTTACACTCGGCGTTTCCACAGACGTCACTCTGATTTGAATCTGTGTGCAAGACGAGCATTTCTGTGAACTGGCCGGGGTGAGCTCAGTTCTGCCAGCAGGAGTTTGACAAGGCTGTCCGATGCAGGGCATCAGTTCACTCAGCATTACCTGGATGATTGCATCCTTTTCTAATTTTTTTTGATTACAGAAAATCATCATGTTTATATATATATATAAAATAGATATTTTATAGCAGTTGCAGGTAAACTGTCAGGGTTGGTTTTGGAAATATTTTTTTAACTATAAAGTATTCTATAATTATGCATGTGATTTTTAACATTTAATATACAAGAATAAATCTCTTGCTGGTTTTAGAGTATTGCCTTAAAAGTCTGTGTGGTTTCTCTTCTTTCCCTCTTCCAGGAGAGTTCTTAGGAAACTTCTGTTATCTGTAAGAAGGTTGTAATATCAGAACTACTGATTTCAGTGCCTTTATCTGAACTTGATGTATTGTTATCTGTATTACTGCTTATGTGCATTGTTTTAGACAGAACCAGCAGGCTGGAAGAGCAAATTGAAGGAAAAAGTTGTAGAGAAGGGGCCGAGAAAGGATGTAGAGAACCTGATTTAGGATTGAAATCCATCAGTCTGCTGCTTCAGGCTCCTGGCAGGAGGTGGTGAAGGAGGTCGGTAAGGAAGTTCCATGTAAGCAGCAGTGTAGGTTTGCAGAGGGGTTTGGCAGCACCTATCCCATGGACTATTTGTGTCAGCAGAGGATTAAAGATGCCAGGAATGTGAAGGAGAGCACTGTTCTGTACAGTTTGTATCCAGCATCCAGGTGTTTCTTGGCCTGCAGAAGGTGCTGCAGCATTTCATGGCACTGCGTCCCTCGGTGGCGAGAGGGAAAAGCGAGTCCTGCGTGTGCCGAGACCGGCCGGTGTTGAACGCACGGGTTCCGTGGGTTTGTCCCAGGCAGACGAGGGCGTGGGGGACCCTCTGCACCCCAGCCAGGGCAGGCAGGGCCGGGGGGGTTCTCCCCGGCCCACTGGGAGCGGTGTGACACGAGGCAGGTGCCTGCAAAGGGGTGTTGTACTCACGGGGATGGGCCCATGGTGTCGGTTTGCTGTGTACCTGAGACCCCTGGCACGGGTCTGTGTCTCACTTTGTAAAGGGTGAGTGTTGCACGGAACCATAGGCTGTGATACTGGGTGTTAATTTGGGATGTTGTGTGCTGTGGGTTTTGGGGGATGCTTTTTGTTTTGAATGGTTCACACAGGAAAGTTGCATGTACGGGTGGCTCTGATCTGCTGGGTTTTGTGCTGCTTGTCCCACTACAAGCTGTGAGCAAAGGAGGGACGTGGCAGCTCTCTCACCAAGCTGGCATCCTTGGCCTGAGCAGTCATGGAAGCAGCTGGCAGGCTTCTTGCCTGCTGAACCACTTCTTGTATCATTAAGGCTGACATCCAGGGCTAAAGAAAATTCATCCCTTTTCATACAACAGCGGAGCTGACAGGAGAGGGAAGCACTGGGGCAGAGTACGGAGAAACTCGGAATTTCAGGTGTGACAACAGAAAGCTCAGGGTGCAAAAAGGGGGGTTTTGTGTGCCCAAATTGCCTCGAGACGGCTTTGCTGTCTGTTCTCTGCAGTTGTGCCTTCTGAACACGAGAGCATTTCACTCGTGGTGCTGTGCCCAGCAGTTCTCACAGTGCCGGGAAACAGATGATGCTGAAAATTGAAGGAATTTGGACACGTAAAAACGAGCTGTTCGTTCTTCTCCGGTGCGAGGGGTTTGATGTTGGTTGGCAGTAAAGTTTCCTGCTTGTCTTCTACTCCTCTTGCTCAAAGTCAGTGTAGGATTTCCAAAGAACCTGCAACAGAGAAACCTCTCATGGTGTTTGTTCTGGGCCCACGGAGACCCCGGGAGGGGAAGAGAAGGGGCGAAGGTGGAATTTCCCTGAGAGAAGGTTCGGAGATCGGGGTGCGTTCACTGGCGCCACGGGCTGGGATTGGGGCTGAGCGGCGCCGAACCCGGCGCGCATCATCCCCTCGGCTTTCCCCTCCTGTTTCAGCAGGGCCTTCATGGCCCTGCCCGGAGACAGATGTTAATTAGTGAGTGCCGGGCCCAGCCGTGACAGCAGCAGCTTCTGTTCGAGCCGCTGCTTTACTGGCAGGTTCGTCAGCCACCCTCTCTAATTAAAGTCCTGGCGTTTGTTCCTGATTTTCTTTCACCCTTCCATCCAACTTTGCACCTCTTTTCTTCTCTCTGTCCAGTGTGTCTTTTGTGTTGCTTTCTTGTCCTGTGTGCTCCCCATGCCATTCCCTTTCACTGCTTCACTCTCTCTTGTTTTTCTTTTAAGAAATAAATACTCAATCTTTATTTAATAAACACCGCAGAGAGGAGAGGGGGGAGAAATGTTCCCCGACAGCTGTGAAGTTGAAGCAGACAGCAGAGTTCCGTGATAGGGATGTCCTGGTGTTCTTTTAAGAAATCCATACTGACCTTTATTTAATAAATTCTGCTCAATCCCTCTCCCTGTTCTGTCTCTCTGTGTCTCCCTCGCCGCCCGCATCTTTCTCTTTCCTTCTTTCTTGCTCTCCTTTTTCCTTTGTGCTGCAGCGTGACTGTATTTCTTTGTCCCTCTCGCTGTCCTTTTGCCTGTCCCTGTCTGCATCGGCGCTCGCTCCCTCTCCCTCACGGTACCCTTCTCTTGGGAGCCCCCTGTCCTGCTGCCCATCCCTCTCTTTCCCCATCCCTCTGCTGCGCCTTGCCCGTCTTCCCCGCACGCCCCCGTGCCGCGCTCATTTCCTCCCTCCATCCTTGTTTCCCTCTCTGTCTCTGTATTATCCCTCTGTCTTTGCTGTGTGTTTACCGCTCCGTCTTTCTCTGTCCTTCTCCATGCCTCACTGCTGTTCCTTTTTCTTCTCGGTGGATCCGTCGTGCTCCCTGTGCCGTTGTTTCTCACGGGATCCTTCTGTCCCGTCCCCTGCCGCTGTTCTTTTTTAATCCCTCTCTGTCGTGCTGCCCATCGCAGGTGGGGGTTTTTTTCAGTTTCATCCTGCAGCCCGCTCTTCCTTTTTCTCCTATGTCCCCTCTGCTCCCGCTCCCTCTTTCTGCCTCTCCTGGTCTCTCCCCCATGCTCCCACCGCAGCGCTCGATGTGTCCGTGAGCGCAGGTTGGGATCCCGGAGCCGCGGCCTCGCGGGGGCAGCAGCGGCGCGGTAGGGAAGGGATGGGACAGCTCCTGCCCCTGCCCCGAGCCCAGGAGCGGAGCGGAGCCTGAGCGGGAGCCGCGGCAGCGTCGTGGGGCGCGCTGCCCCCGTGCCAGCCCGGGACAGCGGAGCTGGGGAGGAGCTCCGAGCCTTCTGGGGGCTGCCCCCCTTGGCTGTGCCTGCCGAGCCCCTTTCTGGGGGATGTTTGCATGGAAATGGCTTTATTAATGTGCCGTGCTGCCGTCCAGGGCAGTTTGTCTCGTTTTGTGCATTCTTTGGGGATGAGGAAAAAAGGCTGGGGGAGGGGGTGGAGACTCGGGGGCTCTGAATGTCACTTGGGGCCCCCCAATGTCGCAGGGAGAGCCAAGATGCAGTGGAGGAGCAGGTGAGTGGGGAATGAGGGGGGCCAGTGCTGGCTGTCCTCCCCCAGAGGGGCCCAAAACTGCCAGAAAATCCACGGGGAGGGATGTGTGTATGACAGTGTGGAATCCCCAAACCTGTCAAGTTCTTCATTTTTACAGCTATAGACAAATGCTACTGATTTAGATGTAAATTCATTTTGATATAAGCCAGCCCTCTCTCTCTACTCTGTCGCATACAGGAATATAAGAAGC
>NW_024581131.1:14662116-14672810 GCF_017639235.1 Corvus kubaryi | reverse complement strand
GGGGCTCGGGGCGGCCGCGGGGGTCCCGCCGGCGGCCCCGGCACTGCAGGGCGCGGCGGGGCAGCAGCGCAGCGCACCGTGGCTGCAGGTACCCGGGCGGGCTGTAGCTGCGCTCCTCGGTTCTCCCCGCGTCGCAAACACCCTCAGCCGGGCACCTCCGCCGGTGGCTCCCCACACCCCACCGCCCTGCACCCCTCCCCGCGGCGAGGCTGCCTTTGCCCCTCCAGTCTCCCCCGGCCCGGGGCGGACGCCCCCGCCGCCGCTCACCTCCTCCCGCTCGGCGGCGGCGGCCGCCGGCGCGGGGGTGCTGCCCGGCCCGCTCTCAGCAGCCGCCTCGGCTTCCCCCTCCGAGGACATCCTTGGCCATCACCGGCAGTGGCGGCGGCGGCGGGGGCTGCAGAACCCCGAGTCGGCGGAGCCCCCCGCGGACCGCGCCCCGCGCCGTGGCCGGGGCTGGGGCGAGCCGCCCCCCGCGCCCAGGGCCGCCCTGCCGGGTGCTCCCGACTCCCTCCACCATCCCAGGCAGGCGGGCAGGGAGGGAGGGAAGGAGGCGGCGGAGGGGAGGAGAGAAAGACGAGGCGGAGGAGGGGGGTGCCCCTGTCGCTCCCGGCCCCCCCAGGTGGGCAGGCGACTGCCCGGCGGCTCCCGGCGCGCCTCTGCGGGCGTCTGGGAACTGCCGGGTGTGCCCCCTTCCCGGGATACGACCTCGCAACCCCTACCCTTCCGGGGTGCCCTCTCTTGTCTTCTTCTCAGGGTGAGCCTCACTCCCTAGCCCCGGGTGCGAGCCGCCCGCCCCGGGTGCACCCCCGCCGCCGACCACCCCCTCTCAGCTCATCTTAGCTCCTCCGCCGCCCACAGCTCAGCCTCGGCCACTTCTCCCGCTTTTTCCCAGCGCCCGGACTTCGCCCGGGCTGGCGGCGGGACGCGGCCCCGCAGCAGCAGCAGAAGGGACAGGAGGAGGAGGAGGAGGAGGAAGGCTGCTCCGCGGAAGCGCTCGCTCACGGAGCAGCCCGACTATGCCCTGCTTCCCTCCCTGGTCGCTGGACCTGCGCACCGGGGGCAGAGGGCAGCGCTGTCGGGACGGAGCTCTGGGGCTGCTCCCGCACCCCGGCCCTGTTGCCCACCTTCACCTCCTTTTTCTCGGAAGAGTAGCTGGCAGTAGAAATGGAGCCACCCAGCTGCTTCTGCCCCTTCCTACCCTCCCTGCGGCCTGAGCCTCTCCTCTGATTTTATCTGCATCCTGCACAGGTCTTCCCCCACAAGTGCAGCCTCCTGCAAACTCCCTGCCCTGTCAATATTTCTTCCTCCTGCTAGCATCCTGTGTTCAGCGTATCCAGTCATGATTGGCTCTCCTGCTGATCAAGACTGGTGTACTGCACCATCTTACCTTGGCATGTTTGCTTCATGTTTCATTTCACTCTTGTGAGGCTCATCTCATTTGATCCATTTCTCTCTCTGCCCTACAGCAGCATATATTTTAAATCCTTCATAAAAATCTTGCAAACAGGCAAGTGAACACTCTTGAAACATCAACCCTCACTTTAATATTCATCAAATCCTGTCACAACATGCTTGCTGCTTTTTCAGGCATGCTGCTCTGGAAAACACCACTCCAGTTTCAAGGCACTCAGGCTGCATAAGAGATTGTTTAGAAGGACTGTAGGGCAGAGAATGGTTCTTGGTGTGTGAATGCATAAAGCAAAAAACCCCAGAACCTGGATTTTCTAAAACTATTGGGTTCTGCTAAATATGAATTTTAGGATATTCACTGCATTGGAGAAGCCTTGGCTGATGCTGGATTGAGAAACCTACCCATTCTTGGGGGTGCAAGATGTCCATGAGAAACAATTAACAAACTCCCTTTGCCTCACATATTTCTGGCTCACACTGCAGAGCAGCAACTGCCACTGCAGCTACAGATCCATGTGCCTTGTCCTCCCCGATGACATATCCTCCTGGCAGAAACGGTATTTGTTTGGCTGCATCCAATATATGTCCAAAGTAGTCTGGCTTTTACTTCTCTCAGACCTGGAGAGGAGCTGCAAGATGTACAGTGGAAGGGACTACAATGCGGGTTTATAAACCACGTGAAAATGCACATTTAAAATACTTAATTTCCTTTCTGTAAGTGATACACTGGGAAATCTCTGGAAGATAAATTAGTCAGCCGATGGGCAGGGAGTGGGTCACATCTAGGACACAAAGGAGCCAAAAAGAATGCATAAGAAGTGCCTGTGACATACCCACCAAGATCTATAGGGCGAGAGAGATAATAAAAGTGTTCTGCCTTGTCAGCTTGTGTTTGTCTAGGTGGTTTTAATGGCCCCTAAATAGGCTATGGAATGGGTGCTGGGGCATGATGAGGTGTTGTGGTTAGAAGGGAAATGTGCCAAGTCAGAAAACTGTGCACTGAGAGACGGGATGAACTTTGTGCCAAATTTCTATTTGTAAGGACTGTTTAAGAGCCCTAGTTAAAGGCAACATGAAGGAAGATAGAAAAAATGGGCTTTAGTGTATCACTAAATACAGCTATGAAGAAGCATCCCCATTCAGTAAGGCAAAAGGGTTGACAATTTTCAGAAGATGGGGCCCCCATTTGTACAGACAGGAGGGAAAGGCTGTGCACCAAAAAGGTGTCAGCTGGGCAAGCCACTCAGCCAAGGAGTAAGAGCATCATATTCAAAAGCTGAGTCAGACAAGGATAGAAAACAAAGACCTGGCAGAGCTCAGCCTGTCAGATTTGTCTGCCATCCCAGTCCAAATGGTTGCTTTTATTTATTAAATACATCCAATACCCACTGGACTTCGGGGCTGCCTGAACAGCTTCATGAATTTATTTTCATTTCCACAGACACTCTGTTTTTGATGTTGAATAAACCGTGATTTATTTCATCTAAACCAATCCTGACGGCTGTTTGGCTAACAGCTGCCAGCAGTCTCAACGACTGGCTAATTGGCCCTTCCACCTTTAAGAGATGAAGTTGTCTCTGAGGATATGTAGCCCCCAGTTGAATTCGATCTGGAAGGCACATGCATACACATCTTCCCACCTGCCATACCGTCAGAATTCTGCTGGTACCTGAAGCTAAAATATGGGAAAAAAGCCTAGAGATGAAAGAGATCTGGAGAAGGGAAAATGAAGGTTACTATCCCTGAGATTTAAGCTTTGGAAATGTCATTTCTCACTGGGTGTCTTTATTTCCACCTCTGTAGCTCCAGATTCAAGGTATCAATCTCTGCTATCAAGGTCACCCTCACAAACTGAAGGAACAGGGCAAAAAAGGAAGTTTGAACTCCAGAGACTACTGCAAATCTATGCAAAGAAGCTCATTTTTAAATTTCAGAAATGCAGGGGATCAGTGTCACTGCTATGAGATGCCTGAAGGGGCTATTTTTGGTCTTTAGAAGCTTTATACTCTATTCTAACACAGATTAATTATGAATATTTATGTATATAGCACCAAAAATGGGATAAGCAGTTTGCGGTCTGGCTTGCAAAATATGTGTATCATATTGCAAAAATCAGCTCTCTCTTCTGGGATTTGTGCCTGGTCACTCAATCTTTCTAAACAGCATGTGTAGCTTTGCTGCCCCTATTCAGAGCAAGAAGAAACTGGTGCAGTCAGGAACTGCAGTTTGTGTCAGTTTAAGATCAGCACCCTGTCATTCAGAGCATGCCACTGTAAAAATGTTGATAATCCTTTCTCTGAGCTCAGCTGGGCCATTGCACTGACTTAACAGGCGGATTTTTGCCCTGCTGTTTAGTGAGAGATGGCATTTGGGCTAAATTTGCAAAGAGCTGGTACTATTTTTAAGATATACCTGGAAGCCTGGTATTTGTCTTTAAGATGAGACACACATGAAGATCCTGAGCATTTCTGGCCATCAAAACTTACGGAGTACTTTATTGAAAGAGAAAAACTAAGCCTTCTGTTCCAGGGGAACTCCTTCCAAGAAAACTGCGGTATGAGGGCTTCAAGTTATGTCTCTGCTGCTCCAAAACCAGCAAAAATTAATATATGGTGTTAAGGAACTGCCACATACTGTCCCAAAACTGACAGTAATGTAAAGACTATTTCCAATACAGATGGTTTGTTAGTTCACTTATGCAAATAGGCATATTGGAAGAGAGGAGCTATTGCTAAATATAAACTAAGTCTTACTCTCCTATGACTTGTATGTGCTGCCAAAGAACTATGCAGACTATCTGTAAGGAGTAAATACAGTGATCTCAACAGGCTTTCAATATTAAAAAAAGTGTATTCCTAGTTAATAATAAGCTCTGCTTTTTAAAAATTACAAAATCAAACATCTACTGCAGTTACAAGTGTCATATCACTGTATCTATTTATGAGTCTGTGTAATCCAAAACATGTCTATTATCTTTTGCTAAACCTGTAAAGAGAGAACACTGTGTTGCTTCAATATTAACGCTTAGTGAAATATTTGTGAATCAAATTGTGGATATAGCAAAAGAGAATCTGTCTGGACCATTCACAAAATGAGCTTTGAGATCCTTTTAGTAAGTAAAAAGCTGAAGGGAGACATCAATAATTTATTAGCACTTGGATTACATCCTCCAGTGCTTGTAGTTTGCTGCCTTCTTGGAGGAAAAGAGGACAAAGGCAATACTGGCTCTTAAGCTGTAAAGTCTTTGTATGCTCTTATCTGTTGGTGCTGACAAAGGATGCCATATATCGAGGGGCATTTTGACAATGAGTGTGATGATCACAGCTCAGAGGATCACAGGGGGATGAACCACCAGCCTATTGTCATGTGATGCCTTTCCAATTATCAGCATGAAATGAGCCAGGGTGGTACCACCTGGTACTGGTACCACCCTGGCACAGGGGCACCCCTGCTGTAAACACCAGGCTTGGTGTCCTGAGGGGCCTGAGTTTTAACAGCGCATCTCTACACTTAAGGCTTTTTGCTTCCCTCCTGTTCTTTCAGATGTCTGTGCCCTGTCTCCTGCCATCTCTCTCCTGGCGGCAGTGATGCCTATGCTCAATCTTTAGATTTAGAAATGTTACTGCCAGAAATTGCACTGCCATTCCCTCTTTCCTTTCAGAATGAAATGTTCTCTGCTCTCATCTATTTCTCTGGCTTGTGTCTTTCAAATTTGGCAGCTGTCTCCTATTTCTCTCTTTCCCTTATCTCACTCCTTCTGATGTGCTCTTTCCAATACCTGAACAATCACCACCCCCCACAACTCGTTTCCCAGATTTTTCAACCTCTAAGCCCTGAGAAATCTTTCCTAGTTCTTTCCCTATCACTGTCACCAAGAGCTTCATCTTCCCTCACAGCATTCTCTTGAGTTGTTCCCAAGAAGCACTTAGGAAAAAGCAAAGGTTATTCCTCTGCTGTATTGAAGCACAGTCCAACATCTCCTTTTTTCTGCTTCACCAACCTTCACTGATGGAGACAGAACAGATACTCTCCATCCCAGGTAGGACAGGAAGGGCCATGGGCAACTGTAGGAACCCAGAGTGCCGAGAATATTTCTCTGCCTGTTTTTAAGGGTTCTTACCCCCCTGAACAACACTGTTTTAACCTCCAACCTTGGAAAAAATTACCAATGGTCAGACAAGAACTAGAAAATACAGTGGTGTGAATTAGGTGATAGACTACTATGTAAGATTGTCACAGGGTGAAAAATTTAGAGGTTTTGGGCTTCTCTTTGTAGTAAATAGATAAGAGTAAAAAATATCAAAATGGAGGATTGTTGTTGTTCTCTAAACCTTCTTCTCCTTCTTCTACTACTCCATGTTCTGCAGTAAAGTAGTTTGGAATGATTGGATAGAGAATTCCGCAGTTCCTGCCCGTGTTACTGAAGAATTGGTAGGAAAGTGAAAATAATATGTTTTTAGTAACTATTGGTTAAAATACCTTTAAAAGGCTGTGTAAATCTTGATAGAGAGCCTTCACTCCTGCTTTCTGTGCTCTGTGCTGTACCTGGGTCATGCTAGTGGCTCTGTTCCTCTGATAAGACTTAATAAACAACTATCTGGAAGCATTGAAACTCAAGGAAAAGTCTCGGTTTATCTTTGAAACTCCTTGCAAGGACTTTTAGAAAATTCTCTCCCATCAGGAGGGATTTGATTTACAGCACAGTTCAGTGTCAGGCAACCTGAGGGGTCTAGATGTGCCTCTGCCCTTCTCTGTGCACAGGGGCATTGTTTCCCATAAGTGTTGACATTTCCTGTTCGAGGTGTGCTGAAGAGACCTGCACAAAACTGGACAGATGTTCTGAGAGACAGGCACTAGCAAAAGGTCATGTCTATGATAGTCCACCAGCATCCTATGAGGCTGATGCTTGCTGCTCATGTCATTCCAAGCCTGAGCTGATGTACCCTGCTTTTCAGTGGGACTTGGTAATTCAGCCTGATGCTAGCCAGGTTCTGTCCACAAACTGTTTTGGAGAAAATGAGGACAAAACTCTTTTTACAAATACTGTAAAGACATCTCAGTATTAATGGGGTGCTATGGACAATTGTGAGGAATTTGAGCCCCCTGATTCTTCCTCCACAGCACTGAGGGGCTTTGTAAATCAAAGGGAATACCAATGAAAGGATCTGTTTTCAATATTTTGTTATCTTATATAGGAAAGAGAGGTTCTCAGGCACAGTGACTGACCAGAGGAGCAATCCTAGGCTAGGCAAATGACCAGCAGCTTCAAGCACCAAAATATCACGTGTGGCTGGAAGATGAGGAAATACCTTTCATCCTTATCAGGAAATACCTAACTATCATAGGCCTTGGTCAACTTCTTTCCCAAGATGAACTCAGAAGCCCAAATTCATCCATTAACCTCCACAGCTCATGACTTCTGATGCAAAACAGCCATCTGGTCAGTGTCATTCCAGAGCCAAGTCGATAATTTGGAGAGTTACCAACATTTTCCCTTGGGAAGAAAGCTGGGCAGTTGCTGCTGCTGTATGTCTCTAGAAGGCAGTCTGCCAGCACTAAGGGCTGTTGTCCAGTGCCAAACAGACTTTTAAAAAGCATGGCCCTCAGTGGCAAACCATAATGGAAAGGTGCAACACATGCACCTGAGCATTCAATGCTCCCACACGGTGACACTGAGCAAGCACTGCAGTGATCTCTGACATTTCTCCTGTAACTGTGCTGCCAAAGAAAAGGGCTCTTAAATGCTGGTGTTGCTAATGGTACTACTTGCCACTAACAGGAGGGGGGGTTCTCTTCCAGTGAGCTTTACTTTGGTCCCTGTCATCTTCTTTGCTCCTGATTTAGGCAACTGAGAGATCACAATAGCTATAAATACCTCTGAAAATGAATTTAAAAAAACCCCAACCCACAACACTGAAGAGAACTAGTTGTCAGGCAAAAAACAAGCATAAGAGAGTACTCTAGAAAGGTGTCTACATGTCAGCCTGGTAGAAAAGCGTGTACAGGTGAAGCTTTCTGCTGATTTCACTTCCATCACCAAATACCACCAGTGAGGGAACAGTCCTGTCCTGCTGCCATACATACACCAAACCTCACAAGCACGGAGCCTCTGGAAATACAGGGTACAAACTCTTATCCTGTGGAAGACTGGCAAAGTATTCCATATTCTATTTATATGGTGGCAACAGAATTTAAAAGTGATGCAGCACTATGTATCAGAGCCACCTCTAGGCATGAGATATCTCATGTGATAACAATATAGTTCTGGTAGCTTCCTTAGAATATCTCTCTTCCAGGTATCTCTTCCATTTTGCTTAGCTGTCCTTTTGTTTCTCATTAGGCTGCTTGTCTCTGCCTACCACAAAGCTGGGTGAAGCAGTGTGTTGCCATGTGAGAAGCAGAAACGCACACCACTGGCACGCTCCTCTGGGAATCCACAGCTTTTCACATCACTCCTAAAGAAATGGGAAACCTGCTCTGGCCTAATAAAGGTTCATGGAAAAGTACTTAAGAAGATGAGGCACAGCTACCCATCACAGCCCTTGACATTTCCAAAGATGAAGGTGAAAACCCAATTCTGTGTGACTGCAGTTAGTTCTGCCAGATCACTTAAATCATCAGGATATTGTGATCATCACTGTTAAAAACTCTTGGCAGATCTAGCTGCACTAGTACAGCTATTTAGAGTCAAATACTTCAGGCTTGGGTCCACTGGCAGTAGGAACTGCTGCTGTGCAGGCATCTACATCAAATATTCACAGGATCATTGAACGCTTTGGGCTGGAAGGGACTTTAAAGACCATCTAGTTCCACCTGACCTTCCACAAGACCAGGTTGCTCAAAGCCTCATCCAACCTGGCCTGGAATACTTCCAGGGATGGGACACCCACATCTTCTCTGGGCAACCTGTTTCAGTGCCTCGCCACTCTCATAGTGAATAATTTTTTCCTAATATCTGATCTAAACATATCCCCTGTCAGTTTAAAGCCATTTCCCTTTGTCCTATCACTACCTGCCCTCATAAAAGTCCCTCCCTAAATCAAGAGCATTGCAGAGGCTGTGCTTTCTGTTCCCAAGGTGTGAGAGTTGAAGCCTGGGAGAGCTGAGCTTCCCATGGCACTCCTTCCAGTGTATATGCTCACTAGTACAGATGGGTTTTGGATAAAGCATGTACACATCACTCTCATCCTGTTCAGATGCAAAAGTATAAGGTTTGCCCCATGATACAACAGTAAATAATCTGAAAAGAAGAAAGGAACAAATTCTAATGCCAACAAAACAGCCAGTTCTTCAGGAGATTTGCCATGGAGAGTAATCATGTGAGCATATCCAGTGCTTTAAACTGTCTCAATTGCTTGAAATCTCAGGCTTAGGCACTTTGACAGGCTTCCCTTAAAATCTATGACAGTGGATTTGAATGCATTGACTACATCACTCAAATTTTGTCAGATAGATCCCACAGCAGCAGCCAAGGGAGACACTGTCGTCAGCTGAGAGAAGCTGGATTTCAGAAATGTTGTTTTCCTCACCGATAGCAGGGGCAGAGGGCATTGTCAGGCAAGGTCAGCTCAAGACCATTTTCATTTAAGCCTTCTGTGAAGCAGTGACTGTCAATGACAACACATTCACCATCTGTGCAAATACAGATTTTCACCTGCAACACACTTCAGAGGCAGTGTCTGAATGACCTGAGAAATACATTTGCTTGACCACCCATTCTAATTTCCACAAGAGTCTATTCTCTGGAGTCCCAGTTGTACAGTGACTTACTTTTAACTGCGTTTTATTTGCATGTTCTAATGAGGAGAGGAAAACCCAGTATGATAGGGATACAATATATAGACAGAGCAAGAAATATCTGTATTTGCTGAAGAGGTGTGTTATTTCAGGATATTTTCATCTAGTCTGATAAAAATGGTATTTCTATAGAAACAACTGATGAAAAAAACAACAAAGAGGAAATCCCATGCTAACTCTCTAAAGGCAACATAATGCTCAGCAGATGCATTACTAGTGATGAGTAAATACTCTGCTGTTTGGGGTTTTTAAAATACACGATCCTTCCCTCTCACTTACATGGTTAAATCACTTCACATTAAGCATGGATGTATGCTTTTTATTGGTGAACAACTAGAGATTTCATTTAAAATATCCCTGCTTCACCTAGTCCCAGGGATGTCCTTTACTCAGTGGGGTGTTGCTGTCACAGAATAGCAGAGGTGACAACTTACTACTGAGCATTTTGTCCTACCAGACTCAACTATTTTTTACAAGGACTACAAAATGAATAGCTAGAGTGGACAGCCCATAGATCAGGTACATGAACAATAAAAATCATGTTAAAACATGAACTACATAACTGACTGAAGCCCCCACACAACCTGACCTAAGAGGGTGTGAAGGTGACCACATGGCAACCACTGGGTAACAAAACAGTGAACCCATGAAAAGCAGGAAGACCCCAGACCCTAATATTGCAATTGGTCCAGACTGTCATGTGAGGAACGAGGAGTTTAGATTGTACGGGTATAACTGTCCAAGGATTTCTTTGTTCGGGGTCCCTCTTTTAAGGCACCTAGCTCAGGTTACCAGATATAGTGACTGATCTGTGCCAATAAATCTATCTGATGAAGGTAGGAGCCTAGTGTCAAAAATTTCTTTAACAAAAGCTAACACAAGTAAGGTTTATATCTTGGACTGATGCCTCATGATAATTTGTTTTCCATTCACCAGCAGCTGCTCACCACACTGCTCTCCAGCTGCTCTGTTCTCAACTTCAGTCTCTGCCTTCTGGGCAGAAGAACGATCTGCTTCCATGGTCACCTGCTTTTTAAATAACTCATCTTAATATTTATCATCTCTGCAACACAGATAATACTGCTACATTTGCAGATTTACGTTTTTAATCCCACCAAGGTCATTGCCATATTGTTTTCCTTGTTCTGATCCTTCCCTGTTATAATCCAATGAGAAAGCATTCAGCTGTAGGCACTCCTGCTTCTCTCTGCTTTGGAAGACCAAAACCATGTTTTAGAAAGTCATGTGAAACTGACTTGTGGCAAGCTAGAAGGGGATGAGAGAAATTTTCAAGGCTTGTAAAAAGACTGATGATCTTCTAAAATCTCATAAAATAGTTCTCGTTGAGTGAGGAATATTTGAGTTCACCTCCAAAGACTCCAAGAGATGCCCTGCTGGGAATTTCGTTGCTAGAATTGCTTAGCAAATCCACGCAAACGTGTTGGTACTTATAATTTTACAGGATAAATATGAAGACACACAAGCAT
>NW_024581131.1:14428157-14662106 GCF_017639235.1 Corvus kubaryi | reverse complement strand
CCCATGTGTGTTGAAGCAAAGGCTTTGAGGAAAGGCTTCCTGGAGGAGCACCCAACCTCGTGAAGAATGGCTGCTTAGTTGTGTTCTTGTGCTGCCAGTTTCCCAGAGAAACAAAGGCAGTTTCAAGACGCGCTGTATTCCTTGATTAAGTGTTTTGATAGGGAGAGACTTGGAGAAGTTTATGTAGAGGTCTGTGTGGAGGAGGCTTCTTGCAGAAAGCTTAGCAGCAGCCTTTGCTTCCAACTGTGTGTTTTGTGCCTGTTAACTCTGGCATCCTCCTCTTTTGGGCTTTGAAGCCTGTGATGACAGGACATGGAACACTTGGCTTGGGATGCGTGTTCCACTTGTTATGGATCTCAAAGAGAGAGCAAGCAAGTGAAGTCTGGCTGTGGGAGCCCCGTTGTGGCAGCAAGCTCCATAAATAAACAGCAAGTAGGTGTGTGCTTTTGCTAGGAGTACAATGAAATGTATTTGCAAACACTTTACTTGCTGCCTGTGAGAAATGGATTGCTGGTCCCAGGCTCTGGGAATCAGAGGTGGGGAGTAAGAGCCACAAATATTTTCGTGCCTGGTAGATGGGAGGTGGACTAGTTGCCTTCCTGGTGAGTGTCATGTGCAGAGAGGTAAAAGTCTGTATAAATCTCACCCTTGTTTTTCAACTCCAAACTGGCCTGGGCAGTGAATGAAGATGCTTGGAAATAGCCCAGCTTCTGCCAGTTAGAGGGCAGTGAAAGAGAACTGAAGCAGGAGGTCCACATCAGGAAGAAAGACATTTTTCACTTGGGAGATCTGAGTGAGAAGGAGAGCAAATAGAGTCAGCGAGTGCATTGTCCAAATCTATGTGGACTGGTCTTGCATCCTGCCAGGGAGGTTAATGCTGGGATCTGGAGAAGGTGGTATGCTGGAGGGGGAGGTTTATGTGATACTGTGGCTCAGAGATTCTTGATTGGCTTTGATAATTGAGCAAGTCAAATCTATTGTCTTGGACAAGATGTTATTCTGACTTTGCAAATCCAAGGCCATGTTGTTGGCATTCTGGCAGTGATGCACTTTTTGTCTGGCTGTTTGCTGGCTGGATGCCATTCTGCTCCTAGCTGGCTGACAGACCTCGTGTAGGCTTGTCTAGTAGTCTGTTGTTCAGCGATGAAGAACAAGGTTTTGTTCGTGTGGGACTCCAGTTCAAGTGGATGTGTCTTTGGGTGATCCTGAAGTTGGGGATCTGTAGTATGTACAGAAACATAAGAGTGGGACAAGAATGCATAATTTTCCCATGCTGTCCCCATTCTATCTCCAGGAAATCCGGTTCTGTTACCAGTTTTCTATGTGTTTGGGTTCTATGTGAAAAGCACGTGTGGCTGGGCTGCAAGAGCAAGAAGGCAGGATGTTGTCGAGACCAAAGCCTGGGGAGTCTGAGGCAGACCTGCTGCTCTTTCAAAACCAGTTCCTGGCAGCCAGAGCTTCTCCTGCAGTGAAGATTGTGAAGAAAGCAGACAAGAGGAAAGGGAAGGAAGGGAGCACAGATGCTGAGAGACCCCCGCTACAGGACAGCAAAGATGTAGTCATGTTGGATGGTAAATTTGTTTGTTTCTTTGAACTACTAGGATTCTCTGCTCCTTTCACTGTTCCTCACTGCTTGCCTTTCACCTCCCTTTCGATCCAATGCTACTTTTCCCTTGTATTTGTGCCCTTCTTGCAGTATTATTTATTCCTTAGCCTTGGAAAATTAGCTTGTCCAATCTTAGTAGCATCCAACAGAACCACCTTTGTTGCCTTAGTCCATATTTATAAGCTGTGGTACCTTGCCAGCAGGAGGTGTTTTCTGTAATTTGTACTGTTTGGACATTGCTTATTTTGCTGTCTATCCAGACCTTGTCCTCAGTGTCTTTGAGATTTACCTCTCCTAGCAGCTCCAGTTTTCAGCCAGCAGATCTGGCTTGCTTTTGTTTTCTCCATCAGTAGTAGCTATAACACTTCTGTCACGTGCTTTATCTCAGAAGCACAAGGTGTTTTTTAAAAGCAATAATGTAAATCTTGCAGTACTTTGTTCCAGGTAGAGGAAATATGATCTGTTCATAGTAGGTGGAAACATGTTTGTTCGTGATCATACAAATCCCTCACTTTTAACAGTTTGCAGTGGAAATGTGCTTTTCTACGCCTCAACACAACCTGCAAGGATGGTATTTGTTTCTGTACAGCCTTGCTTCTTCCCTTAATATTTGCAGTCAGACCTCATTATCCTTTCCTGCTTATGGAGCTCTTTGGAAAGACCTTGTGCCAGTACATAAATAATAAAATCTTCAAGCATGTTTCTCTCCACTACACACTTCAAGTTAAGAGATGGGGACTCTTAATTGTCTTATTGCTTCCTCATCTTTGTTTCTCATCAGAGGAATAAAAGGTGCTGTTAGGAAGCCTTGGTCTGGTACCTGTTGCACAGTGGTTATACAGCAGTAACTTGACTGCTTTGTTTTTCTTCTTGTTGCTTCCCCTCCTCAGGTTTTCCTGATACTCTCCCACCTCTAACTCCAGCTCCTCCAAAAAAGTCCAAGATCAAAAGTGCTAATGTCCACTTCGAGGATGAAGATCCAGAGGAAAGATTGGAGAGTCATGATCGACACATTACAGCAGTTTTCAGCAAAATTATTGTATGCCTGTTTTTTGTGTGATGATCTAGTGTTTGTTTTTTTGAATGCTGTGAACTAAGCAGGGATGAAGGGCTCTGTTGCTGCTTTTTATTTCTACAGTGTAATGAAGCAGCACCATAGACCAGTGTCCTGGAGCACCTTGAAAGAAAAAAGCTCTTTGGGTGTATTTTTGCTCTCAGTTAAATATAGATTCAGATCTGCTCTCCAGCCCCAGCTGTCTACTGGTCACACTGCTTGTGTGCAAGCATGTGCTATAGTGTAGATTTGGGTGAATTTCGGGACTCTAATGGGGATGTTCTCATTGCTTTGCACTGGCCTAGGTTTTCCTTTATCTGAATCTTTGAGTGATGTGTAGAGTTTGGCAGCCCAGTCTTTTGGAAAATAGCCTTACTTTGTCTCTAAAAAAGTGCAAGGTGTTCTGAGCCTGCTGACGATGTGAGCTGCAGAGCTGAGAGATTTTGAGTCTGCTTTCAGCTAAATGATACAAACATGTCTGGCTGTTGCAATGGTTTTACAGGGTTTGAATTTTTTTCTTCAGGAACGAGACACAAGTGCAATAGCAGTGACCATGCCAGTGCCCACAGGAGACCCATTTCCAAGGACATTTCACCGCTCTGAGATAAAAAGCGAGGTAAGATTAGGAGCAGATGTTTTATGCTACCTTCATTAACAATTAAACTTTCTCCCAGTAAAGCCTAATGCTTAATGGGGCTTGGTAGGGCTCAAAAAAACCAACTTGGTGTTGCAGTGGGACCCCAACAACTTGGTATGCTGGAGATTATGAACTAGCTTAATGTATTTCTGGCATTGCCACCTGCATGTAGGAGAGAATTCTTCTACCAAGCTGCCATCAAGTAGGTACTCCATACCTTGCAGTTAAGTAACATTGGAGTCTTCTTGGTTTAGCCTCCTTCAGCTGACTTCACTAAGGTGAATCAAATCTGCAGTGCTGTAATAATTGCTCCTGTTCTGCTTGTTTTTCCCTGAGGAGCAATCTCTGTTAATTTGTCCAGCAGGTTCTTATCGAAGTTGCACCTGATTTCTCCTGGCTTGACATTTGAGTATGGTCACTCAGGTTGTCTTCTGCAGCTTTTTTGATTTTGACATAATTTTTTTCTGAGGCTGTAAAACTGGAAGCTGTGGTTGCTATTATCAGTTGCTGCTGTAGTAGCAAGGACTGCTAGCTGGGTGGGAGTCAGATGCTGGGAACTGATATGTGATTGACAGCTGTGGTTGCTTTGAGGAGGTAGCTTATTTTGAAGGACAGCTTTTTTGAAAGTTTTAAACTACCAGTTTTGTTTATCTGATGCAGAAGTGCATAAAGCAGCTACCAAATGTTCAGACTGCCTTTTAAGTTGCTTCTCTGGACTGGGGACATGCAAGCGATTTTTAGCTTAGTCTCCTTTGGATTTCTTGTGTATCCCCTGTGCAAGGCTGTTCAGAGCCATGCCCTTCCATCACCTAGGCAGGCAACACAATAATTTAGCCAGGATTATTTTAGCACCACTTGCCCACTTCTTACTGTGTAAATCTCTTCACCCTGCTGCTCACTAATCATCTTATAAGAAGTCTGTTCCAAGCATGTGGTGAGCACAGTGAAGTACAGCCCCATTTATACTCAGAAATCCAAGGTTTTCAGCTATGCAGAGCTTCCACACAGCAGGAAGGCTGGAATTGTTGTGTTTGGCAACATTTTGGGTGTATTTGCCTTGCTTGAGTTCACTTACAATTAATCATCTTCCTTCTCTAGGTGCCAAAAACATCCATGTTTTTGTCTCTCTGTCATAGCAGTAAACTGTATGTTAAAAAAGAGTCACACATGCACAGAAAAGGTCAGCAGCCTCCCTGTATCATGTCCCAAAGTCTGGTCTGAGGGTGTCTTTAGGATCAGATCAATACATTTGTTAGTGGCAGGTGTGCAGAGAGACTCTGGAGAGGAAAGTGGACCCATGGCTTCCCTGTTTGTAGGTGCAGCTGGGAGCTGGAAGAAAAAGCATCTTTGCACAAAAGATGGCAGCGAAAAGAACTGCTGAAAAGGCAGCGACGGCTCCCTCTGCTGCCGAGTGCGTGCAAGTAAAATCAGCTGCTCCGGATGCCTTGGATCCTGAGAGATCCGTGGAAGAGCCACCTCTCCCCAGCAGCAGGAGAGGTAAGTGGAGAAGGTTCTGCCTATCCCGCCGACCATATTTACATAGCCTTAGTAACCATAACATCAGTGCTCCATATTTTTAAATTAGGGTAGCACTGTTGTCCTCAGTTTAGGAATCTCAAGGTCAGTTGGAATGTCTGTATTGTGGCAATGATTTGAAATGGTCTGAGATGCAACTAAAAATTCTAAAGAGAAAATTCCAAGATGCATTCTGAAAATTGGGTTAGCTTTCTCACTGATTTCCTTTTTGCTTCACACAGGGAAATAGATTTATTTTTCAAGGTTCTTGTCCTCCTTTTCCCTTCTGTTTGTTATATGTAAAGTTTTTCTTGTTTCATCACTGATTTCCACAATTTTAGGAAGAGGGTGGTTCTGTGTTGAAAGCGTTTGAGACCACTGTGATGTGGGTTCTCACTCCTACTTAAATGTTTGAAAGCTCAGTTTTCTGTCACCAGATCTGCTGCCATGAGACTGTGGCTTTGCTCCATAAGGAGTGCTGTGAGGCAGTGCTGATGAGTCAGTGCTACCTCCAGCAGTTACTTGTCTGACAGCAACGTGACAAGGCAAGATGAAGCCAGTTCCACTGTTACCAGCATTTCCAGGCTTTTTATTTTTAATTTGTGTTGTCTTGGGCAGTCCAATTTTCTTAGGACCACCCTGTGTCTGGGTTTTACCCTGACACAATATTTTCACATTGAAATAGAGGCCAGATGTCATTTGAAGATTATCACCATTTGTCTTAAGTTTGTGTCAGCCCTGCTCTCTGTCAGAGAATTGGTAAGAGAACTGCCAGCTGTGCTGTGCTGTGCATGCACAAATCCACCATCCAGGTCACTATACTGTGCTTACTTTATGTCCTATTACATTGGGCATGTGTAATTCTGTCTAAGAAAGCTGAAAGGGAAATAGAGAAGCCTTATAGCTGTGATCCTCTTGAACATGAATGCTTCTGAAATGTAGTAGCACGACAGAGAGATTACAAAATGGCTTGGCCCCTTCAGCCAGACTGTTGTGGCAGGATCACTAGAAGCAAGAGAAGAGGGGGAGCTTAATTTCTTGTTGTAACAACGTTTGTCCTAGGTAACCCTTAGTTTAGTTGCTGGTGGTGGGAAGCTTACTGAAGCTTTTGCGCAGGTCACTCTGTCTTACCTCTTTCTGCTCAATATGCAAAACAACTGCTGTGGAAATGACATCAAATCTTCCTGGTGTTATGTTGAGAGTCATTGCTGCTGTTTGAACAGGGATTTGATGCTTTCAGGGCTGGCTGTTTTAGGGGCATAGGGATGTTCCAAGTCAATATATGGAGCATATGAATAAAACATAAGCAGTAAAGCCACAAATCCTTGTCTAGTGGGTTACAGGAGAGCTGGACGGTGTCACGGTGACCAAGGGAGCATGTTAGCTGGCACTATGGTTAAACGATATGGACATTTAAAATGGGTTTAGGTCAGATGGTAAAGGGGACTCAGTTTTGTTCAGGGTGTGAAAAACGCCCCTTGCTGTAACTTCTAATGTGTATAACCCTTAAAGGTGAGTACAGGACATTGTTAGAGGTAAACATGCCTGTGTTGAGAATTGATCCTGTATCACTCTGGAAGCTGGTTTACCTAATAATTTTAATTTTCTGTCTTACTCAGCAGATATTTACTAGGTCATGGTTGAGCTGACATAGAGATGTGGGTTCAGGCATTCTTGGGCAGAGAAATAATCTAATATTCACTAGCTTGGAAGAATGCTCTGATGCATCAGTTGTGAATTATGCTCCACTTTACATTTTCTTGCTGTTGCTTTGCATTAAAGAAACATAATTCCTTTCCCCTGCCATCCCTCCTCAAGCTCCCTAAGAAACAAGCTGGAAGTTATGTCAACATATTTGTTGTGACATGGGATTAAAGCACAAATGTTTTAGTTTTGTTTGAAGCTAAACTAAACTTCTTTACTCCTATTCTAACTTTACTACCAAGGAAAAAAAATTAAAGGAGAAATTATTCAAGCCTGTTAATGACAGAATTGAGATTTATTTGTGATGCTGTAGACATAAATTACTAACTGGTTTTTCTGCTGCTTCTTATAGATAAAGATGGTGACTTTTTGACCTCTCAGCGTCCTTGTCTCATAACGGGAGAGGGTCTTGGAAGCCAAAAGAGTGAGCAGGAAGCTCAAGCTATTCACAAAGAGAACTTGGAGAAGCTGCAGTCCATGTCTGAGGAAGAGATCCTGCAGGAGCAGGCAAAGCTTCTGGCTCAGCTGGGTATGTGCTTCCCAGGGTCAGCTCTAGAGATGAGGCAATTTATTGGATGTGTAGGTGTCCTGAAGTCTTAGCAAATTCATGGGGCAACGATGGGAGCTTGGAATTCCTGCTTGGAATATCCATGTGTGGATAATCTTACTTCCATGTCGTGTCAGTAGCTTATGAGTAAGACCTAACTATGGAGGAACTGAAGACTGTTTATTTCTTGGTGAGGGTTGGTTTGGCTTAAGTCTTTCTCGTCACCCCTCTGTGCTGTGGGTTAAGATGATCCGTGCACTTAATGCCTTGCACTCCAAATACATGGTTGCACATAAATGTTTAAGGTCCTAAAATGTGATTCTCTGAAGCTGATAAGAAAGCGGTGTCATAGCAGTGCTGAGGTGAGAGAGAACCTTTGGTCTTCCCCTCCAAAATACCTAAAACTCAAGCCAGAACTCTCAGTACCCAGTTAAGGAGAACATATGGGCATGTGGGAGATTTCAGTTTAAACCTATACTTGGTAGAGCAGAAAACCTTGCAATTAGCCTTGACTTTTTGAAGAAGTGTTTTAATTATCAGGCTGTTGGGTGCAGGCATATTCTGGCAGGAGTCTGGTCTCTGGTTTGGAGCCCTGTCCACAGTGGTGCTCTGGGAATGCCTGTCACTGGCAGCTGATGACAAGGTAGAGGAGAACACTGAATGTGGTATGTTTGATAAGACTTTGTGTGATCTGGGGTACTGCAACACTTGTTGGTGTTGGTTTGATGAATTTATATGCTCAGGAAGAGCAGATGTACAGATGTAGGTGGCAGACAAGGATTTTTTTAAGTTCTCATGATTTCAGGTTCTCTAGCATCAAATTTAGCTGTGAGAGGCATTTTAGATGCATAAATCTCTTGTGGGTTCAGCTTTAAAGATCGTATTAATGATCTTGACTTCATTGCAAGCAGCATGGGTATAATTGGAAAGGTGGCAAAGAACTACACAAAATAATTGCAGCCTGATTGTTTAGGTACATCCTTCAGAGACCCGAGTATTTTATTTGGCTTCACGGCTTATAACAATGGCATGTGTATGAAAAATACCCTGTTTATGCACTTGCTTCTTGTGACTGATTTGTGATCTTTGCTCCTTGTCTCCACCACTCCGTCCTTTGGGATATTAGTGAAGGGAATACTTAAGGAATTTAAAAAGGAGGGGGTGCATTTTAAGTAGTTTTGAACAATATTTTCTGAAGCAACGTATTTTTATATACCTTATAGATTAAAATTGTAGATATTTTAGTCTTTTGAGGCCTTAAAGAAACTGGGAGTAATTTTGGAATTCCCAGAATATCTGTGACTAGAGAATTATACATGATGAAGCAACTCCTAAACTAAATTGCTGACTTACAGATGGATTTAGGAACCGGACAGGCATAGAGCTGTGAATTAAGGAGACTTTTTCTCCATATTCAGGAGTGTGAATGATTTATGGGTGTTAAATACTGTCCGGTCCCTGAATTAACTGCTTAGTTATGAAGCAGATGATACTCCATGGTGTGAAGTATGAGAATGGGTACACAGTTCTGTGCTGGGCAGCATCTTGTTGTTGGTACTGTTCTGGTCTTGTTCATGGAGACTGGACAAAAGTAGACTTAGTTTCTGACATACCATACACAGATTGACATCAGTGACTTTTTTGTCACTGTGTGAAATGATGAAATAATGAATACAGTCTTTCCTTGCTGTGTACAGTGAAGTGTGAGAAAGTGAGAGCTCTGCTTGCATTCAGAAAAAATAGGAATACTTTAATGAGACTGGGCTAAATGCCTGTCCTTCACCAAGGACAGTTTAAACTGCATCATTGAGGAGAGCATGCAGCAATCATAAGTGTGGGATAGATGTTTCAGAGACATGGAAGTAATTTTTGAGATGACTTATCTCAGGTACAGAGCATTTTTCAACTACTTGTCCTTTGTCCTCAAAGAATAAATAACCACTGTAGGTGTTATGTTCTTTTACTTTATATATCTCTGACACGGCTTACTGGAGTATTTCTGTACCTGATTGAGGCACAGTGCACAAGCTCTTACTGTTCACCTCTGGCATAAGCATCCCAACACCATATTCTAGATGAAGAGTATTCAGAGACAGCGCACTCCATCCAAAATGATGTGGGATATCTGTAGCAAATCTGAAAGTAAAATGATGATCTTAGAGCCATATGAATATAATCTATCCTTCAAAATACATCTACCTCCCAAATGTTTCTCTTCAAAGCATGAAGAGAATGGCTATGTCTTTTTTCTGGGTGTTGTCAGACCATAATTGGAATGGGGAGTCAGTTCAGAACAAACAAAGGTCACCTTGTAACATAATATCTGAGCTATGACTTGTGGTTCTACTGCAGTTCAATAAAGACTAGGTAATTCTTTTTGTGGTCTCTGTCCTGTGTGTTCTCCTAGTGTTCAGATTGATGCCACTGAGTGGTCCACAGATAGGGACACAGACCAGAATTCTCTCCACAGTTAATAGTCTTGTTTGGATGTGCCATTTGAGTGGCAGTGAGGGGAAAAGAAGCAATTATCTTTATTTGTAAACTGGGAAAACAGAATTTTTGTGGTTGCTTTACCCTGAAAGACATTTGTCAGTTCTTTCTCTGGTGTCTCCTCACCAGTCAGTTGCACCCAGCTGATGTGCCTAAGAGGTCATAAAGCAGTGAAGTGCCTCAGTTTGAAGAGAAGTGACAGTTGGTAGGAGAAAGAGACATGTGGAGAAGACTGAAACATAAATAGCAGGAGATATAGGCATATGAACTATTTTGAGACTTTCTGTCACATATCTGTCTGTCTCTTTGTCAATACTTGCAGATCCCAGTTTGGTTGCTTTCTTGAAATCACAGCGTGGTAACAATGAAGGCCAGAAAAAGGAATTAAAAATGGAACTGAACAGACCGGAGGAGTTTATGGAATCTCTGCCTGTGGCTCAGCATGGTGTAAGATCATCTCTTTCCATGCAGGAGTCAGGTCTGGAACCTGTGAGGAAGGAAGAAAATATGAAGGTAGAAATTACAGGTAAGAAACAAAGTGCATATTGTTAATTGTCTGAACAGAAATATTTGTATGGTATTTACATCAGTCCACATTGATGGTTGTGCTACTTTGTAGTCATCCTAATCTGAATTCTATCATGATAATTAAAAAATATGTATTTTGAGTTCAGAAAAGAACATCTCTAGATGGGCTCCACAGATTAGAAAGGTGATACACTATGTAAAGGAAGTGAGCTGTTCATTGGGAGGTCTTGCTTTTTGAAATTTGTTCTGAGGCCTCTGAAGGGAAAATGTGTGTTAAACTAGGTGTCATTGCTCTTCTGTTCAGTCCTGTGAACAGGAAAACAGAAGAGTGTAGTAATGAGATTCAGCTGGTGCCTGGATAATTTGTTCTAACTGGTACTGGCTGGGGACAAGAGAGTGTTGGGTGGGTGATTTGTTCACAGGATAGCACAGAGATGACAATCACTCTCCTGTTAGGGAAATTGCTCACATAGAGCATGTATGTCTTAGCATGACACTGCTCCTGAAGGCCCTACTCTGTATCTTGTATCTCAGAAGCCACACAGTGATTTTCACAGGTAGAGTTATTTTCTTTGTGCTTTGGATGGAGGGGGAAGTATCAAGATGTAGAATGTCCTGCTTCTTGTGGAGTGCTATGGAGCGGTTGCCTCTTATGACAGAACCCTTTAATGCTCAATATTTGTCTGTATGAGGAGAAAGCTGCTTTATCTCCAGCAACTAGAGTAACCAACCCCATACATTCTCATGGCAGAGAAAGGAAGAGTTTTCCCTTTAGGCTTCTGCTCTTATTGTTGCTTTTCTCACTGCATTTTTTCTTTAGCAATTTCTTTTTCTCTGTTGTGATTTTTAAGCTCTTATTGTCATTTTCCTCCCACTTTTGTTCCTGACATACTTCTCCCCCAATTTCATGTCAATTTTTGCCTTCCTTCATCTCTTGTTTCTCTCTTTTAATGCATTGTTTGTATTCCAGTATAACCTGCAGACTGATTAAAGAAGTCTCTGAATCATTTTGGGATTTCAGCTTGATGTTTGCAAGAGATTACAAGCATTTACCGTTTTTTTGCTGAGAGGGATGAGTCTGTCAGTGTATGTTGTGTGTACACGTGCAGAAGAAGTAAAGCTCAGCCTCTTTTTGAGGAAGACACTTCACTGAACAGTCCTTTTGCAGTTTCTCCCCTAGTTTTACTTTTCCACAGATCCATCTTAGTCAAAAGGACTATTTTCAGTTCTTTTTAGTCCCAGAACAAGTGAGTGCACAAGTAGCACCAGGTCAAGTGACATCTCTTCCTCTCCTGGGAGCAATAGAAACATGTTGTTCAGCCTGTAATGGTAATAATAGCAATGCTCTTGAGAATAGCTCCGTGTTTAGAACGTTGTGTGCTGACATCTTTTGCCTCCTATAGAAGACAGCACAGGAAAAAAGAGGAGTTCTCCCAGGATATTTGAAACAACAAAGAAAGGGTGAGCTGAAACACAGTTAAAAAACCAAGGGAAGCTTTTCCAGTACTTTAGTTTATGCCTGCAGCCCATCCTGGCCAACAGGAGATGTAAAAATGAATTTAACATTAGCGCTTACTGTTGGGATTTCAGCATCTGTTTATACTCAGAGGTAAACCAATCATGAATAGCCCAGCAGAAATGGTCACGCTGAATTTCCAGTGATGACACAAAGCAATAGGATTGCTCGAAAGTCAGACCTCCCTCTCTAATGAGATAAAAGGCTACTGTTTATTAGAAACAAGATGGTGAAGCATTTATCCAGCAACTTGTAACCTTATCAAATGGAAAAGTAAATTCTGTCACTGAGAGAAAAGGGGAAGCAAAGCAAAAAGTGAAGAGGTTGGGTGGTAGCCTTTAATGTAGCCCAAGTCTGAAAAAGTTCAGTGTGAATGTTGCATTCACACTGCCAGCTTGTGCTTCTCTAAAGGGTTTTCTCAGTAACAGACTGCTGATGTCTTGAAATACATATCCATCTTTTCTTGTTGACAAGATCATAGTACTAAGGGCTGGTAGTAACATGCATAATCTTATTCACAGAGTGATTAGCTCAACCCTATCAATTTAGTGATTAATAGAGAAAACATTTTGTTAAATTACAAATGTCGATATATTTTGTTTTTCTGCTGATTTTATTTCCTCTCGTGTTGCATCTACCACCCACAAACATTCCACTTTTGTACATTTCAGATGCTTTTTCCTTCTCTTCAATTAAAATGCATGCTGAGCCTTTGGCTGAAATTCTGCAGAACAGCTTTCTGGCTGAGCAAGATAACTCTGTGCTTGGTTCCTTGCCTGATTCAATACCACATTGATCATAAGGGTGAAGCTTTATTCTGGAGAGGATGAGTGCCCTTCTTGAAAGTTTATCTGCTGATTGGAGGAAAGTAAAAGGTTAGGTTTCAGGCCAGTTATCAGCAGGAAAAGATCTGATGAAAGGAGAGCATCTCAGTGGGACTCGTTGTTCCTTGCAAGAGAAGACCAGAGTACCAGGATTAATAGCTGCAATGCAGATGAGTTCTGGGCTGCTCCAGCAGGAGTGATGCTAATGCTTTTTATGTTGTAAGACTGCCTGTTATTGTCCTTACATGTGGTTTTTTTTGAGATAGCAAAGACTTCTTAGCTCATCTCATTCTGGTTTGGGGTAGTATCCTAGTAGCAAAGCCTTACCTTTCCTGGTTATATTTCTTCAGTCTCTTCACTTGTGAGATTCTTCTACGTGCTGATTTGTCTCTTTCCTAGGGCAACTCTCGTGATGTCAGGCACAAATGTCTTGTTTTTCAAATTCTTGTAGTCGAAGCTCTTTATAAAGTTAAATTAGTAATTTCTTCCTGTATTACTTGCACCTTTGAAATTCTTGTTGAGCTGTCCAGTTTTCCCACTGAGCTGTCTCTGGAAAGCTGTGCAAATTTTCAGCTGTTTTGATCTTCTCTTCCCAAGCTGATCTTCTCAAGCCTTTAGGTAGGGAAACTAAAGAGTAGCATCACAAATGCAACCAAAGCACAAATATTGTGTTGCCTTCAGTGTATCTAGGCTGAAATCATACTGGCTTCCGATAATTTGCTGGGACTTTGTGTTAATACTTTTCAATCATTTCATGACCCCCCTAACACTCTCTTCCTTGGATGATATTAGTTTGCTTTTTCAAAAGTAGGGCTGATGTTTTTTCTGCACTAGTTCTGATAATTTTGCCTTATTTGTGTCCTGACTTCTGTTCAACTTCTCCTAAATTAGCCTTGTCTGTGAATTTCATTACAGTGCTGTTTACTTCCTCTTCCTGCTCTCATGAAAGATGAAAATAGCTTTAAACCTTTGATGTTCATGCATCAGACAACAGTCAGTTTGAAAATTGTTTTCTTTTTATTTTACATAATCTTGTATTTGAGTCTTTAAGCCAAGTAGCTTGGCAAAGAAGAAGTAGTATTTCCTTCATCACTGCCTTGGAAGGTAGCACTGACATTTCTTTCTCCCCACAAAAAGATGATGATCTGCCTGTGAAGCCCAGGAAGGAGTGGATTCACATGGACAATGTAGAGTTTGAGAAGCTGGAATGGATGAAAGATTTGCCCTCACCTCGGCAGAAGAAAACCAAAAAGGTTGGAAAGCAAAAACTGATACTTTGCGTGTTAGTGTCTGGATTATGCTTCTCAGCAGTAACACTTTTGAAGGCTTCAAAAATGAGTCCTCTGGCTACTCAGTCTGTAGGATTTCATCAGGTTAAAAGATTCCCCATTTTCTTTCACAGGATGGGATGATACATGATCAGTTCAGTCCGTAGCACTCAAGAGAGCTAGGAAGTGAGAGTCTAGCCATTGTAATCTGGGATGAAACAGGTAAAACTGAGAAAAAAGGAAAGATAGGAGTGCTTTTTTTTTTTAAGAATTTGAGGCCTGAGGAGTTTTTGAGCTGCCATCTTCCAGCAGGTGATGTAAAAAGTGTTATTTTAAGGGATGAATGGAGTGGACAGCAATAGAAATAATAGTTTTCTCCCTCCACCCTTTTGCTGTAGGGAATGCAAGCTCGATTCAGTTTAAAAGGAGAATTGATTCCCGCAGATGCTGATTTGCCAACACATCTAGGTTTGCACCACCATGGAGAAGAGGCAGAGGTAGGTGGGTGTAATGTAATAGAAAAGGTACACACATTTCTGTTTCCTGTGTTTGATTGGTAGATTCCTTTTGTGTCAAGCTTTTTAGTGACAAAAAAACCCCTTTGAAAAGTGCATTTTTCTTGAGAAACAAACTCCTGAAGACAAGTTGTGTCTGCATGCATTAACTGCATTACTTCCAGAAAACTGTTGATGTTTTTTCTCTTTAATGCTGTTGAAGTTCTGTGGTGTTGGAAAAAGGTGCACGTACTTTCTTTCCTTAAGAAGTTCAATTTTCTCCTGTGACATCTAAGATTAGAATCTCTTTTGCAATTGCCACAAAGTGGCAAACAACCTTGGCTTGCACTTTATCTTCTGTTAACGCAGTATGTTACAGTTAATCTTATTTTAAGGGGCCTGTTTTTACCTGTAGCTGATGGGTGTTTTTCGGTTTCTTTGTTTTGTTTCCCCCTGCCGTTTAGAGGGCTGGTTATTCTCTGCAAGAGCTCTTTCATTTGTCTCGCAGCCAAGTTACACAACAGAGGACACTGGCTCTGCAGGTCTTAGGTCGTATTGTTCAAAGGGTAAGTCACTTTATGGAATTCCTCCCCATAATTCAAGTTTCTGGTGAGTCAGGGTCCAGATTCTCTGATACTAGTTGATTGTTTTTTGCTGTTCAGTGAAGATGAGCAAAGTCACCAACAGGGCATTCTGCTTCACTGAGGATCCTCACTGCTAGATAAGCTAAATGTTGGGATATAACAGAGATGCAGGTTTCTCTGGATGGTTCCAGAGTGTTGTTCTTCCAACAAGTTGTTTCAAGTGCTGTTCAACAGCAGTGGTGTGATTTCAGTTCTCTTGTTAATTTGGATGCAATTGGGTTTTTTTTAACGTTACTTTTGTGACAAACCTATTCTTGGCATTGACCCTTTCACTCCTGTTGTCTGAGCCAGCTTCATGATGTGCATTTTCTGTAGGAGGTGAGAAAGAACTAAGCCTACTCACAGAGCAATGTGCCAAGAGCAGAAAGCAAAATGAATGCTTCTGTGCACATTTCCACCTAACTTTTGGGGGAAGTGCTAACATTCCCCCTAATGGCACTGGCGGCAGAGAAGAAGAAACATGGTGGTTTTGAGAAGGGTGATGGGGCAGAACAGGATGAAGTCAAAAGATGGGCTTAGACTTTAGTAAGAAGGGTTTCTTGCATTAAGGAACTGTAGCTGTGTGCCTCTGTAGAATGAATGGAGGATAAAATAAGAGGAAGAATAACCTCCACACAGCTTAGCAGCTTTACAGTCGAAGTGGAAGGAGGCAAAGATGCAGAATGTTGAGATGTGACAGCCCAGAGATGTATCCAGCTGAGATGAGACAGCCTTAACCCTGGCTCTGTTTGGCACACTTTCCAGGCCAGGGCTGGAGAGTTTGCTTCCTCACTGAAGGGTAGCGTTCTGCGTCTGCTGCTTGATGCTGGCTTTCTCTTCTTGCTGCGCTTCTCCCTGGATGATGCAGTGGATAATGTCATGGCAGCATCTGTTGGTGCTCTCCGGGCTCTGCTGGTGTCACTTGATGATGAGGTAAAATAATCACTAAGAGCTTGGGTTTGATTTCATGCTGAGCTGTTTACAGGAATCAGAATGAGAAGACATGGTAAGTAGCTTGAACAAAGGTTTACTGGATGTGTTAGCTTAATGGTGAATAGAGTGCCATTGCTGTGCTTTGAGACAGATCATGGAGTGTGTTATCCCAGTTTGAGAGATTCAGGTATCTTTTTTCCCTCCTGTTTGAATTAGCTCTGTCCTATGATTAAATTCAGTGCATGATGCTAAGTTTCTTCTTCTTTTGGTATCTTTGCAATCTGGATCAGGCCACTATTAATGTGTGTGCCGAGTTTTTTTTTTTTTAATATGGCCTTTTATGTTGTTTCTTATTTAATAGTTTTTCTGCTTCTTAACAGATTAAATATTCTCCACACTTTCCCTTATCCCTCATAATAATGCTCTTTTCTTTTTCTCTCATTGTCCATTTTCTGCTGTTCCCATGTGTTTTTGTAACACTGATACATACATAATTTTGCCTTTTCATGTGTTTATTTTCTCATTGATGCTTTTCACCTGTTAGAAGATTAAGACTTCTTTTAGATGTTCAAGGCTGCTAGACAGTCTGGAGCAGCCAGATTAAGATGTACTCCTGGTTGGACAGAAGCTGTTATAGTCTGTTATTGGCAGAGCATGCTGTGGACTGTGTTGCAAGTTCCTTCCTTGAGAGCTGCTTTTGTGTTTGACTGCAAAGGGGCTGGTGATAGAAGAGATGGGGTAGAAGCCCCCTGTGACTTCTACCAGGCCTGTAGAGCTATCCCTAGTGGGAGGCAAGAGAAATGAAGCAGTAGGTAGCTTTCTCCACATTTTGCTGCTCTTCTATCTATGAGCCTAATGAAGTTCTGCTACATGAGGCCTGCCCACCCATTGTAGGTAATTAGTACTATGAATCAGCTTCTTAATGTACTTTTCTCTCTTCTGGTGTTACTCTGGTTTGTAAGTGTTGGCAGTGCTCTGATTTTTCAGGTCAAAGCTTATGGCGTGATGTTTTGTGTAAGCAGGGCTTGCTGACTCTTGCTGTCAGAAGCAGCACTCTGAATGCTGTGTCAGTATGTTCTCTAACTCATAGAGTCCTTCCTAGAGTCTTGTTTTGCTGAGTTTCAAAAGGTCTCTGAGAAAGCGACAGGGTTGGAAGCCTGGCCTTCTGCTCCAGGATTTGTAAGACAAATAGGATTTATCTGCACTATAAGCACAGAAGATCGGCACACATAAAAATCGTGCTGTCTGAAAGTTTTGTTCATCCATCAATGGCTATGGGAAGGAAGCAACTTTCTTTTTGTTTCCTTTGAAGATCCATCTACTTCATCTTAGTTCTTTTCCTTCTCTTGGTGGAAGGAAGACTATAGTCCCAAACTGTATTCCAGATAGACTCATGGCTTCACCCCCTCAAGTTAGGCCTCTTCTGACCATGCCATTCACCCACCATCTTTAGTTACTATTGTGATGGGGTTTTTTTGGGTTTTTTTTAGTGTCTAATAATAGCTTGTGCTTCCTTGGTACTTGGCAATTGAAGTCTACCACTACTTTTCTGACTAATGTGGTATTTGTTTCTGATTGTGGGTGCAGGAAATGGAAAATTATGGCAGTTATTAAGCAGTGCAAGCATTTGATTTGGCTGTCTTTCATATTCTAAAACATTTTGGGGGAAGTAGGTCTGTTATGGGAGCAATCCCCTCTGAAGAATTGAAACTATTATCGTAGTTGGACTATTTCCATAGAACTTGAGAGTACCTGACACTGTCATTAGCTGTGAACAAAAAAAGAGGGCTTTCTATTTGCTTAAGCTGAGGGATGTTCAAACAAAAGTGAAGCAAACATGAACAAATACACCAAGCAATCTTTATTTTATCATATGAATTTTTGCGTGATCTTTCTGTGTTACTTGTGACCTAAGTTCCACACAGGTTCAGAAATGGGAATAGAGCCAATAAATACCAAATTTCAGTTTAATGCCTAGAGCCTTGGTGGTTGGTTTATTTATTTATTTACTTACTTATTTATAATCTTAATTTTTTTCCAGCTAAACTAAATTTCTGTTATCTATGTAGTGAATTTAATTCACATCGCGGTAATTCTTTATAATGGTGTTCCAAGTCTGTGTGTGTCAGGCTAAAATCATTTCCCTGAAAAAGCACTGAATTCCACTTGTACATGTTTAGAATACCTTTTATTGTGTTCACATTTTCTTGGGATTATATGGGAATCAATAAAGTATTCCATATTCAAAAGCATCCCTGAAAAGATTTTGTCCTTGTCTTTTTGTTATTCTTTGTGAGAATTTTATTTTATATGCTTCAACATTCCCTATAGAAATATCTTGATTGGACTTTCTCATGGTACCAAGGGATGGCTGCATTCCCCTTTGTCCCTAACAATGAGGAGGAAGAAGAGGAGGAAGAGGAAGAGTTAAATGGAACAGAGAAATCTCAAGATAAAAAATTAAAGGATGAAAACAAGCCAGACCCAGATGTGGCCCGATACGATGTTGTAAAGGTAAGCACAGAGTTAGTTTCTTTTTATGAAGGTAGGCTCAGCACAGTGCAGTGTGTGCTGTTGAAACACCTACCCTCCTGTGCATGCTGGACAAGAACATTCTGAACAAGAATTAGAACTCATGCCTGGCTCATGGTTGTTATGTTTCTGCTATATATTACCAGGAGGATAATTTTATCGGTTTCTAAAAATGTTGAGACTTGACTTGTGGGATTTCAGTGTAATTAATATCTCTTAATTTCCTCTCGGGAGTTCAGCAACAAACGCACTGATAAGACTTGCTGAAAGGCTGCACAGAGACATGACTTTCAGGCTCATTTGCTTGGGTTAAAAATGAAAACGTTCCAGCCGTTATTAAAATGTCTGTATGCACTTTCTTAAGGTTAAACAAGAATATTACAGCTAGATAGTTCAGAACTAGCAGATTTGTACAGTGATACTCTTTTTTTATTTGACATAAGGTGGCTACTTACCATTTCCCTAAATGTCATATTTGCATTTCTCAGATTAAGAGTTTTACAGCATTCAGAAGGAATTCCTCCCACATTTTAAGCCTAATCCCATATTTTTGATATGAGATCTAAAAATAGCAAACTTTGTTATCTCAAACTCAGCCTTGGTGGAGCGAATGCACCCTGCTGCAATCATTAAAATATGTGATCACATCACTTATTCCTTGTGCTCGAGCTTGTGTTTGAGTGGCATGTGGTCTAAAAGCATCGCTGGGTGAATTAATTCCTGTACTTGGGCATTTGGTCTTGTTTAGAGGCTTCATGATTTCAGATGTGTTCTGCTAGGTGTGGGGCACTTTTTAAAAAATGTAACAAAAGAATTGTAGATAGACAGGAGATCAGTTAGTGATTCTGTAAGCAGTTGCATGGTTCAGCATAGTTCAGCTTGTTCCAAGTGGCCTGAGCTCAGAAGGTATTTGAGATAAAATTCCCCTCTGTTCCCATTACTGTGCAGTTCCATTTCACGCCTGCTTAATGGCTGTTACTACCCAATTGTTCCACACAGTTGGAAAAGGAGTATTTAAACTAGCTGCTGAACATGGTCAGGCCTAGAGTTACAACTTGCTTGGCTGCAAATTTTTAAAAGTATCAGTAATGCGAACTCGGGTATTATGGATTTGCCTTTTCCCAGAACCAGGAATGCATCACACTGTTTGTTACGTAAACTGATGATTTTTTCCTGGCACCGCCGCTGATCATAAAAAAAAAATCACATCATCCCTATGCATCTCTTTTCTTACTGCAAAATAGGAATTCCTGTCTGTTCTCTGTTTCTGTCAACTTCCTCTGACATGATAGGTACTATCAGACGGAGTGCTGCATTAGCTGGAGGTGGTGTCTAGCCAGAATTATTCAGAAGCATGAGAACCTTCTTCACCAGCAGTAGGTTTTAACAGTCTTTTATAGGGAAAGTTATTTCCCTGTCATTTAGAGTTTTATACTCTGGGAAACACAAGTATCCAAACTCTCCATTGGTCTGATTCAGAACAGAAGTTCAGTTGTTCCTGCTCAGTTCAGATAACTCTTGCTCATTTGCCAGCATAGTTGCAAATCCACAGAAACTTACTTATTTCATGACTGCTAATTTTAAAACAGTCTCTGCAGAAGATGTAATCTGCTTTTGGCTTCCAGCAACTGAAGTGCAGAGAGTACTTGTTTAGAGCATAATAGGTTGGGTTTTTTTTTAACATCTTTCAGGGACTTTTGAAAACACGGATCCAGCACCGGCTGAGGTACATCCTAGAGGTGGTGCGACCTGTTCCAACAGTAGTTCTGGATATACTGCACATCCTCATCCATATAGCAAGGCACTCCTCTGAGGCGTGCAGCCAGGTAAATCTCCCACTGTATAGGAGCTTGGGAATGATAGAGAAAGGTTTGGAAAGGGGAAGAAAGATCAGGTGAAGTTATGGCACGGAGATCAGACAAACATGTCTGTTTTGCATGTCTTCTGCATGTCTGCATAACTGCATACCTTTAGTTATTTGTGCTCCCTTCCATTTCTCTCCAGCTGCTTGACTGTCCTCGGTTGATTGAGACCATTGTCAGGGAATTTCTCCCTACTCAGTGGGATCCCAAAGTGGCTGAACAAGGGTTTTTACTTACCAGTCTCCACGGAGTTGCTTGCGCCAGTGCTATGAAGTTCATCAGGGTGTTGGCATCTGGAGGCCGAAATGCAACAGCCAGGCTGGTGAGTGGTTCTTGGAAGAGCTCTTCCGATTGCAAAGGCCTTTGTTCCTTATGCCTTACTTTCTAAGTAAAGACAGAAGACTAACTGGAGGTGACTCTGAGCTGAAGCTGAAGAAATCAGTGTGAGGAAGGTGCATCAGTGTGTTTTGAAGGAATTGTTGACAGCGTCATGATAATGATGGTTCTCCTAAATAATGGTAGAAGAACTGTGTCAAGCTTTACTCTGCTTTTTTATGGTTTGCATAGTGCACTCATGCAAAAGTCACAGAGCCTAGCATGGTAATACTGACCAGGAGCAGATGTTTAGAGCATGCATTGATGTGTGCTGCTCTGTACTCTCCCATGTTTCAGTGATAGGCAGCATAAGACTGTATAAACCAGGGACATAATCAACTATCCTTTTGTTTTACAACCCTGGTTGAACTTTTCTGCCATTAATTTGACATTAATTAACTCTGAGATAATTTGTCAGTGTTTTCAGCTCCTCTTAGCTTCTGGACAGGTTTTCCACTTCAGAGATAATTGCATTCCCTCATCTAGGTTGTCATGCTGATACTATAAGTGCATGAAATCTACCAAGAGCAGCACTCATTACAGTGCAAAGAGCACTTCTTAAGGGTTTTGCTTCGGTATTGTTAACAGCACCTAACAAATTGACATCCAGGAAATTGCTAGTATCAACAGAACACCAGCCTGTGCTATAAAATATAGGGAATAATGATGGATAGTGGGATATTTAAAGACTGTAAGTGGTACTAGGAACATAACAGAGTAAAATTCAGATGTTTTTCTACTTCAGGCTTTGTGTACTCCAGGTATTTCAAGGCATGCAAAAATTGCTTAGAAGGTTCCTGACACTCAGGCTTTGCTGCTGTTACACTCTCATATGTTCTGTTACATGCACTTAAACGTGGGAGTGGAAAATCATAAAAAACTAAATCAGAACCATCAATGTAGGAATTTATTTTAGCTAACAACAAAGTTCTTCCATCTTCCTCCTGGAAGTAAATTTGACTTTGTCCTCTGTTCTGTAGGAGAGGTGTCAGAATTTATAGTTTTGACTCATCATCTCCTTTGCTTTCTTGCTGGTGTGCATTGATTTCCCTACAAGATGTCTCTAAAGCATTTGAAATTTAAATTACCTATAATATGTCCTTGTGCTGTGAAAAAGACCTTGTTACCTCATTTGTTTAGACAGAGCACATAGAAGCTTTTGTATGTGTGGGAGAAGGAAAGTGAAGCTCTTTTTTATGGTTAAGTAAAAATACCCAGATGTAGGGGAGGATAAAAATTATTTCTAGAGAACTGCAAATGAGTCATGTCATGCTTAATTGAATACCAAAATAACCTCAGAACATTTCTAAGGCATCAAAATTCTATAACCTTATGAAAGTAATAGGCAGGAGGTACCCTCTGCATAAAATAAACACTGAATTACAGACAGACTTAGGTTGTAGAACCTCTGAAACCCATCTAGTGTGGCCTCCCCAAAAGAATGTCAGCATCAGTTCAGTACTTTTGTAGACATCGTTTTACACAAAGTGTATCTTTACATGTAATCTTGACTAAGAGAGTTGTATTTACGACTATTTAAAGAAGGATAATCATATATTTTTTTAAAAAATCAGTCAAATGCTGCAGAGAGCATCCAAAACAAGAGTGTGTGGGGGATAAACAAACCTCCATCAGAAATTATTTAGGTGTAGTTGATTTGTGTTAGGAGTGGACTAGGTACCCCTAGGCATCCCTTCCAGGAATACTTCTCTCTAAATAGCCATTGACCATTTAGTGATCCTTTGTAGTCTGCTCCTTGAGATTGCACAAAATAAAAGCAGGTTTGAGCGGTGCAAGAAAGAGTTCAGAATGAACTGAACTGAAATCTGCAGCTCTTTGTGTGTGTCAGAGCAATGAGGTAATGGTGCATGCAGCTGATGCCCCTTATCCCTTTGTCTTTTTTGTTCTTCATCCTTTTCTTTTGCTTTGTTTGTTTTACAGCTTAACAAATTTGAAATGAAGAGTCGGTTAAGTCGCTTTATTGCTGAAGACCCTGTGGATCTGCTCCTGCCGAGGGAGGAAGCCATCAGGCTGAGCACCGAAGCCTTCCGGCTGTGGGCTGTGGCTGCTGGCTATGGGCAGGCCTGCGACCTCTACAGGTACAGCTCAAAGCTGGAGAAGTGGTGGTGGAGGGCACAACAGAGATAATGGTCATCCTGCTCCAAAGGGGCAAAGAGAGGCATCTCCAGGCTCAGTCTCTATTCCCCTTCAGGATGTCTTACTTGACCTTCTCTTGCCTCCTGCAGTAAAACTCGGTTTCTAAAGGTATTTATGCTGAGTATTCCCTTTTTCTGGTTGTTCACTATCTCCTGTGTTTAAGCAATGCTATTTTGTTGTTTCTCCTTTACAGTGGGAGACCACTGTAGCTTTTTAGGGCTGCATCTTTTTCCCCTTGAAGGGGTGAATAATCTATGCTTATATGACGTCAAAACACATGGTTTGCAGTGCACGCAGGACTGAATCTGCTTGACCTAGGGGCAGTCTGTGGGCAGCAGTCACCATGCTGAGTGGGGCAGACTGGTGCAGACAAACTGCACGATACATTGACTTCCAGTTCAGGACAAGTGCTTGTGCTTGACTGCCAAGGTCTGCACTGGTGTAAGTCTGACCTAGCTCAAGCATTAAATCTTCTTCGTGTAATTACATTGAATTGGAAGAAGAGGGATGGCTATGGAGTTGCTCTGAAGTAGAGTAAAAGGGAGGCCAGTATTGGGTTTCAGAAGGGAGATACTCATCCACAACAGCATTTTGTTTTCTTTGGCACAATCTGGTGTATGATATAAAAAGAGTAAAAACTGTATATACTATTTTAGCACTGTAAATAATGTTGAGGAAAGAAACAGCAAAAGATTCCTTAAAGTTGCAAGATTATAAGTGTGACTGAGAATCTGAGAACTACTCCCCAGCAAGAATAAAATAAAAGTAGTTTTTTCAAGAGATAATCAGAGTGCTTGGAAGCAGTGTATTAGGTAGGTCCCATTCAGATGAAATTGGAATAGCAGTAGTCTTCCTTTGTCATCTTTTTTCTGCGTCGGTTTAATTTTGTTATTGTGGTGGTGGTGGTGATGGTTCTCATAATCACATTTTAGCAATCTTTATAAATAAATGATTTGAGAGTGTAAAGAAGATAGAGCCAGATTCTGCCAGTGGAAAGTGAAGAACCAATGGACGCAAATGGAAATACAGGAAATTCCACTGAAGTGTTTTTACTGTAATCTTTACTAACTTTACTGTAAAAGTGATCAAACACTGGAGCATTGCTGCACAGCAAAATACTGAACTCTCCGTTCTTGCAGATATTCAAAATCTGACTGGACATATCTCTGGGCAATCTTGCTCTTGCTGACCTGGCTTGAACAGGGAATTGAGGTACAAATGATCTCCAGAGACCCTTTCCAACCGTATGTGTTCTGTAATTCATACTACAGTGATCTCTACCCTGTGCTGGTGAGGATACTGCAGTCCCTGCCGGAGTTGCTCAGCAGAAAGAGCCCTGTGGTTGAGTTGTCTGTGCAGCGAGCTGCGGCAGTGGTTACTCTGTTGACACATGTGACACAAACAGCAGGCTACACGGCAGACCTGCAGGCCAAGTTGAGCAGGTAGGCGCTCTCTGTCACCATTCTGTGCACCTCAGTTGTTGGCATCCTGTCTTTCCTTTCTTTGGTTTGGAGACCTGGCTGTCACCTTTTTCCCCCACCCCTCATTTGGAATCATTTACTGTCTCACATGTGAGTCCCTGCATGGTGGGGTGTATTCCCTCTGACACAAGCTCAGAAGTAGTGTCTAGTCTGACAGCTGTATGCCTGCTGGCCTGGCCAGAGGCAGGAGTCAAAATCCACATGAAGCTAGAAAGGGCAGAAAGGGTGCTGTTAGCCAAATGCCCTGCTGAAGGGAGCTAGGAAGCTGCTTTGATTTTCTCTTGGGAGTAAAGAAAGTAAATGCCCTGAGGTTTGGAGGAAAGAACCTCTCTGTAGAAGCTAAGATGGGTCAGGATTAAGAAGTGATTTGTTTTGATAGACATTGAAGCAGTAGGATTTGCTGCAGACACAGGTACTTTTTCTGGTGGAAAGCAATAAACTCTTTAACTAAAGCTGAGTACTGAGATAGCATTTTTGGTAAAGCTAGAGCATGGCTCAGGGCAGAGTAATGCACAAGACTCTTCAGCTTTTGTAAGTACTTTCTACATTTATCCTTTCTGCCTAAATTATTTAGTCTGGGTTGTGGGATTATGGAGAGACATTTCCCCCCTATTTAAGCTGTTGGATATAATTTTCCAGACTACATCTTTCTATTAATATTGATAGAGAGACAGTTGTTTGACATTTATTTGCTATCCTATGTCATTCTTCCATTGTGTTTCAGCAATAACTCAGAAGATAGTGAACCTATTCCACCTCCTCCAGTAGCATGGAATCAAGTGTCAGGCTTACAGCCCTTCCTTGAGACAAGTCTGAAAAAAATCCTTCAGGAGATATCCCAGATAGAAGCTTGGCAAACTCTCCAGCCTCTGACCACAACTTGTGTGATCTTCTTGGGAGTTTATTACAGTGCTTACAGCCAGCAGGTAAGGCCTGAAAATACAGGTTGTCTTCTCATCTCACCAGCATCAGCTTGTGTATTACCTCTGAAAACTTGAACTTACAGGCAGTGCTGAAAAAGACCGATATTGAGGCATCTAGCCGAGCAATGATTTTGTTTACCACAGCTCATATCTAGGCTGCATGACATTCAGGGTTACATAAGTCTGCTGACCCTATATGTTAGCAGTGCCAAATACCTGTCTTCCTTTTTTGTCCTTTCATCCTTTGTGATCAGAGTCTCAATCAAGGTATGTGGTAGTGCCATGATTGTTCTGATTTACCACAGAGATCCAAAGCATGAAGCAAATACAACCTAATTTAATTTGGCAGTCCTTTTTCCTAGTGGGATAAATCAAGTCATGCATTTTTGCATTTGCTTTGGTCTGAGAGCTTACATGTGGACACCTACACTGCAATCATCTGGGTGGAAGATTAAGCATTAAGGGTCATGCCGTATGAACTTTGGATAGGAAATAATAAAGATAAATTTATTTGTTGCCTCACTGACATTCAAGGTCAGATTCTGTAACACACAGCTGTAGTATGTGATCATCTTTTAAAGTGAGTTTTCTGAAGGTGACACATCGGTGTGATGCTGTTGAAGAATAATGTCTTACATTTTAGCTACCTTAAAGATTCATGTTCTAAGGATAAATGCAATTTTCCTCTTTACTGCCCAACTGACATGTCTGAGTTCCAACTTGGGAGAGCTGTGTTGAAGGTGTTGGGGTAATTTAATGGCTGTAGTTATTCACACTTGTGCAACTCCTCTGAAACTTGCCAAAAGCAACTGAGTTTATTAGCTATGGCTGGGGTGGAAACTGCCAGTATCTCTCAAAGATGTCTTCAGTGCCCCAAAGGTTGGTGTACCTTTCACATACTGTGATTATGTCCTGAGCATTAGAGAACCAGGACAGCCAAGAGGTTAATGCTCATTTTTAACCTTTACAGATATCCCAGAAGAGTGACTGAGGAAACAATTTCTTGAGTTTTTGAATTGTGCTGGGTTTTTTAGTTTCCACTTAAAAAGGAGTTCAGTCATCTACCTGTGGTTAGATGATTAAAAAAAAATTGTACATAGCATGTTTGAATAGATTAGTGCAAAAAAATTTAACTTGTATAGTAATTAGATTAGTGTATACTGGGACCGTCTTGGAATATTTTTGTTAGACTATTAAAAACTAAGGTTAACACCTTCACAAAGGTTTTACTGATTTCTGGAGGTAGATTTCACCTGGGGGAAAATCATATTTTATGTAATAGAAATGAGTATTTCTGTATCCCAAAGCATGTGGTGTTAAAATTTGCCAGCATGTTCCTTCAACCTGGAATATTGCTTACTAGGGCCAAAAGAATTTGAATGATTCTCTAAAAGCCACAGTTCCTCCTCCGTGCAGTGTTCATCCACAGTCATGCTTTGGTGGGTAGGTCAATCACACTTTATGCAGCTGATTTTTTAAAAAATTTTTTTTACTGTTTTTGGAGACCCTTGTGGTGCCACTCAGCTTTCTCAAGGTAGTTCTGATCACCTTTGTGTCATCTTCAATTTAAATAGAAACATGTAGATGGTATGGGGAGGGGGTTTAGCCAAGTTTTCATTTAGGGGGAATCTTGATTCCAGGGATCCCATATCTTGCTTCCAACCAATTAAGAATCTCTGGCACGCGTTTTAATATTTGAGTGTGAGAACACCTTGAGGTGCCAGCTGTCAGCTTCCACACTACGAGCAGTGAGGCCAGCTCTAACCTAGAGCAGTACCACTATGTACGTGATGGGGTCTGGCAAAAAGATAATAAACACAGAGGAAGCAAATAAATCAGTCTGTCTTTTTGCTATCACTGGATGCTGTGGTCATTCACTCTCTTTTTCTGTCATTCTTCATGTCTTTTACAGCCATCAGTCAATCCAATTGACTGCTTAGAGGAACTGGAACGTTTGACATCAGAGGTGCTGCAGCCCCTTCTCAGCCAGCCAGCCATAGACAGCATGTGGGACTTGCTCAGGTAAAACCATTCCCCTGCTAGGATGTTGTTGTCAGAAGCTAAGGGAGCCCCATTTCTATACTGTACTGTGTTACAGCTCTCCCCCCTCCCTCTTCTTCTCCCTGTGCAATGTGCCCCACATATGGGAATTGGAGTAGAATAAGGCTCTGTCTACACCCTGCTTTGTCCTCTCCCCCCTTAAAGAAAAGGCATGATGGCTGCAGAGGTTCTGCATCTCCTCCTTTTCTCCTGGTGCTGCTGCATCTCTGCTTTACCTTGTAGCTGGGGTTTTCATATCAATTTCAGATTATTTTAATCACTCTTGGCTTTGATTCTTCTTTGGTTTCACCGGTCTAAAAAAAAAAAATAAGCAACATGACTAACATTAGTTGAGTCCCTCTTACATGATGAGGTGAGTGTGTGTGTGCATGTACTGTTTATGTGCTCTGTGTGGTGCTGCTTATATAAAGGAATGTAACTAGATTCACATCTTTAAGCTCCTGCAGAGCTTCATTAGGGCTGTGAAAACCCCTGCAGAGAAGTGCAAGAACAGATACCAAACTGTTCTTGCAGACATTTGGATAACATAAGCTCTGGCTCTGGGAACAGTTAAGAACTGCGGATATTCTGTCTTTCTGCTGTAGAGGGAGCCTCCTTACTAGGTTGTGATTAATCTTCTGGAGTGGGGATTCTAAAAGGCCTAACTTACAGTCAGGGAGGCATCCATCTGCCTCTAAGAACATCTGATACAAAGGGCACTTGAAATTTTTGGTTTCAAGTGGTATTTGAATGGTCACCAGTTTAGCCCATGTTCTTTCATGACTGAAACTGAGATCTGAATCTTTGGCACCAAAGCTTCCAACACAAGAGCACTCATTTGAGCCTTCTCTGTCTGTCCTTGAGGTCTGAAAACAATGGATTTGGTCAGGCTATAAAAGCTCATCAGCCAGAATTCTCCCAGGCTGTTCTTAACACTGGCTGGTAAAAACCATGGTCAGCTAATCTCTGCTCTAATATTTTTGCTATTTTGTCTAAACTTTCTGGGCAGTTTAGGTCCAGGAGTTCAGGGTGCTTCATGAGCCCCACATGTGTTTATGCATCTCGTACATGTAATACCAGTGGTAGAAAGAGCAATGCATTTAAGCAATTACTTTTCTCCCATAGAGTAGTGATAAGGATCTTTGACAGGGTTTGCCCTATTACCCCATTACCAGTGAGCAACTTGCTTGTGGTCACTTTTCCTTGTGGTGGTCTTACCTGTACAGACATTATGTATCTACTGTGGGCCCCGCAAGCACTGCTGGTGTGGGAATTCGTAGTTCCACCTGCAGAGAACACACACACCAAGAGTGATTTGCACAGTCGTGTTCATGTGTACATTAAAGCTAGGTTCTTTCTGAATACAATTTAAAAATCATTTCAGTAGTACATGAAGGGCAGCATTTTTGCAATGTCAATTTTAGATATAATCTGGCTTTTTGGCTTTGCCTACAAGTTTATTATCGAAATGTCTTGAGTGGCTGGGCAGCCCTATTAGTCTGGTGTGTGTATGTATGTGGGGAAAGGCGTATTTTTTAGAAATCAAACATCCAATGCTTTCAAGTATTTGACATCAGAGATGCGTCACTGCATCAGTATTTCTGCTCATCATGACCAATTCAGCTGAAGAGAAGAGTTCCTGACAGCTCGCTGGCATTAGCGTGTATGGCAGTAGTGCTTAGTGTACCAGCTGTGACACTGGCTTTTTGCTTTCACTGTCTTCAGGGCTTCCATTTTACTGCAATGTGTGGTACAGTTCAGATAGATAGCAATGTTTCAACAAGATAATTCCTCAGCAGTGTGAATGCTTTTGACCTAACTCCTCTCTGTTTATTTGTTCACACAGGCCATGTTCTGCTTTGTGCAACCCTCTGTCCTGTTCCCCAGCACCAGAATCTGTTGTCAGCATTGCATCTCTGAGTTGCACTGGAGGCAAACCTCCTTTGAGCCTGGTTGGCTTGAAGTCACCTTTCCCCTTCCTCACTGCCCTCCTGTTTCTCATCAATAACATCACTCACATTCACAAAGGCCTGACCAGCAAGGTGAGAATAGACTTTTTCACTATAAATTCTAGGTAAATGATGATAATACTTGTGAGTGAGGTTAGTATTTGTACCTGCCCAGGCATCAAAGAGATGTTAGAAGGACTGTTAAAAGCAAATTGTTGTGCATTTTTATTTTAAAAATATTAAAATATTATAGAGAGAAACAGCCCCACTTACAGAACAAGTGGGATGAAGATCAGAAAAATATCTTGTCTTTGAATTGCAATATGCAGTTGGCACCAGGAAGCTGGAATTACAGAGCAGATGATGCTTAAAGGATGGATTTATAAAGAATGTTGAGAAGAGTTGAATAACTGTTGTTTGACTGAGCAAAATATAAAACTTGAGTGTCAGTGGAGGAAAAGCATAGTTGAAGCATATATAACAGAGAAAAATGGTGTAATATTAAAGAAGAGAATGAGTGCTACAGAAGAGGGTCCTTCCTACTTCGGTTTGTTCTGAATTTTTAGAATAAGTGAGTCATGGAAGATTGCAGACCCTAAAGAGCAAATGGCTGAGCCCTTGAAAGATGGAATACCTAGCATGAACTTTCTCAAAGCCTTCCTGTGTCACCTCATGTTGAATTAGCTGATTGGCTACTGATGGAAATATCTGGCCAGATGAGGGAGAAACACTTTAAGCCGCTGGCCAGGTTTCTGCCTTACAAAGCACTATGGAAAATGTAGGCAGTGACTGTCGGTTATCTGTGATTGGAATGATCATGATGGCTGCAGGTGAGCCCTGAGGCAGAAAAGCAGATATTCATAAGGCTGTTTTTAAATATGCCTTTTGGAGTAGCCAACAGGAATTCTCTCATGGGAGGAGGTAGGGGGTGGGCCTTGGAGAAGGCTGTGTTTTGCTTTCTTCCAAACACAAACTGTCCTAATACTATTTTTCTCCACTTGTGATTCCTTTACAGTACAGCTCTGTGCTGGGTTTCAGAGGCTTGAAGGATTATCTGCATCAGAGCTGGCAGACTGGACTTCCCTCTGTGACTTCCTCATCTGCGTGGATCTTACGCCATGAATATCACCTGCAGTACTTTGTGTTAGCATTGGCTCGGAGAATGGTATCCTTATTAGTCCTTTCGTTTCTTTCCCCTGAGGAATTGACTTCACTGGCAGCTATCTTTCTTGTATCTGAGTTAGGTCTGGTGACTCTTCTGCTGACTTTTGTGCCCCATTAGCAAATAATGTCTTTCCAGTTACTGATGTGGGGATTTAGTTCCAAAATACTTTGGATGAAAAAATCTGCTTTTGCCTTTCTTTGGGATAGAGTAGGAACAAAGTTTTCAAGCGTGTTGCTAAAAAATTGTCGACTATCTAAGGCAGTCAGGGGAAGCAGAAATATCTCTTGGTACAAATGCTGACAGCTCTTGCAGTCTGCCTCAGTCTTTCACTTTCCAGTGAGATCTGTGTCTTGTTTGACCCTCCTGTCCTTGCTGAATGTCTTGTTGACAAATGATACAGTGCTTTTATCTGTTGTTTTGTTTCCTGTGCAGGCAGGCACTTGTCCGGATTACACCCAGCATGCCTCACTTCATCACTGTGTTGCCATGGCATTGCTAAGCCGTCTGTTGCCAGGGAGTGAGCATCTGGCTCACGAGGTCCTACTGGATCTTGCCTTTAATCCAGAGTTTCTTCCGTAAGCTTTGCATTTTTTCCTTTCTCTAGTCTGATATGTGGGAAGACATGGGGAAAATAGAAAAAACACGTTGGCACTGCAATTTTGTCATAATTTTTGGCCTGTAACAGGGCCTGTGGTTAAGTTTCACTTACTCATTGGCATATTCTCCAGGCACAGAGCCTTCTAATCGGGCAAGCAATGTGGTTGCATATTTTTCTCTGATGTACTGGTGTTGAGAAATGTGATGAGTTTCTTTTGATTTCCTCTGTGACAAGGCTTGTGTGATTCCTGATAGAACTGATCCTCTCTAAGGCCTAGCATCTGCCATCCTGAGAGTAGTGAGTCTAGAAAATAAATGAGAATTTGTCATAGCCTGAAAAGCTTAATGAATCTTCCTCAAACCCTTATTATTCAAGTTCTTACACAAATATTTGCTGATTTGACAAATGCCATGTCTTCCACCTTACACTGGAAGAAATCATGAGCATCTCAAATATGAATCCTCTCATATCTGGGCAAGAAATGGTAGCAGTTTATCTTGTTCATTTCAATCTATTTGAAATTAGCCATGGTGTATCCCTGAAGGAGGTTGAACCAAGGTGCTATAAGGAGATACTATGTTTTTTCAGAAAGAAGGAAAATTTGTTTGTGGATTTGTTTGTGTGGTGGTGTTTTGTTCTTCTTTTTGGGTCAACAAAATGGGGAGTCTTTGGTCTGAGATTGTGGCATATGGATTTGACAAACACCTTTCACATGCACAGTTTCTGTCAGTTCGTATGGTTCCCCTGACCTTGCCACTGCCAGCTGCAAAGCTACTGTTTTGAGCATTGTCTTAGTGGTTCGTGTAGGCCTTATCTGAAATGCAGTATTTAATCTCAGCACTCTCCTGTCTGTGTTGGTAAGTAGGCTGCCTCTCTGGACAGGGGGTTTCAGCCTTCACACTAGACTGGCATTGTGTGGAGAGTTTTCATGGCACAGCCTGTGTTGTTGACTCCAAATGTGGTTCTCTGAATTCCCTGTAAATGCCAAGGTAGCTGATGCTTTACAGGCCCTCTGTATTAGAATAGCTTGATGATGTAGAAAGTGCTGAGTGATCTGCATATACTACTCCTCCTGTTCGAGGAAGACTGTAGAGATGAATTTATGTGGTGTGTTGTTTGTTTGGCATTTCAGGTTTTTGTTTGTTCATTTGTTTCTTAAACTGTTTGTTGTCTTTACCTTACAGTGAAGGGAAAGCTGGAGGGCCAGAAGCAGCTGACTTCTCTGATATTCTGCATCTGGGCACCAGTGCCAAACTGGCACAGCCTGGCTCTGCAGCAGCATTTGTTCCAAAGGTTACTCGTGGTGCCCTACTGAGAGAATCATACCAGAATCTGCCTTCCATTCGTTCCTGCTACCTCTCTCACTTTGCCCACTTGCAGCCCGCCCTTATACGTTCTCAGGCGTCCTACCAAGGGCGGAATTACCTCATCCAGTCAATGCTGCTTCCTGAGGCCAAAGGGCCCATCCTGCCTTCGGACTGGCCATTCTTTCCACTTATCAGCCTCTACAACAAAGTGACTAATGCAGAGACACGTGGGACTATACTGAACTCTCTCCCACTTGATCTCATCAACACTGTGACCTTGAACCTGCAGTGGGTCTTGTTGCTGGAAACCTGGCGATCTAAAATCCTTCAGAGCATTCCGACTGCTGCCAAACTTGCACGGCTCATGTGTGTCTTCCTCACAGGCAGTGACCTCTTTCTAGAAGCACCTATCCACCGCTACACAGCTGCCCTTCTCTCTGTGTATTGCCAACCCAAGGCCCTGGACTCCCTGAACTTGGATGCTCCTCTCCCTGGTTTGGCATCCTTCCACGATCTCTATATAAGTCTCCTGGAGCAATTTGAGGGTGTCTCCTTCGGAGATCCACTCTTTGGAGTCTTTGTTCTTCTACCTCTACAGAAGTGTTTCAGTGTTCATCTGCGTCTCTCTGTTTTTGGGGAGCACACAAATGTCCTGCGGGCGCTGGGAGTGCCGTTACAGCAGGTAATCCTAGCTTATGGTAATTGCCTGTCACTACGTATTTCTGGCTCACTGGGCTCTTGCTTGTGATTCTCCAACTTTGATTTGTGTGTATATGTGGAGGGCAGGAGCTGTGAAATAGCTCAGCCTTCAGTGGAAACTGTCCCAAACCTTGCTTGGTCTAACCATTGAGAACCTTTTAATTTATAGGTTGTGTGTTTGAAGGGCTGGTCGTACCCCGTGTTCTGCTACCTTTCCCTTATATACGTGTTTTCACACCTTGGTAAGAACTTTTTCCTTGCCCATGCATAGACAAATGGTCATTTTTCCTCTCAACGATCTTTCCACATATACTGGAGTTGTGCTCTGCTGAATAACTCTGCAAGAAAATTTGGTGTGTCAAGTGTAGGCCTGCGTTTCTTTTGAGTGAGCAGAGCACAGGAGATAGAATTTAGTGGTGCTGTTGGAAGTACCCTGTCTTCTTACTTTATATGTACTCATCTGTGCCGAAAATCAGCTGCAGTGGTAGGACCAGTAAAACATCTCTCCATGAAGCTGAAGAGGTCCTGACAAACACTTCGTCAAGGCAGGTCGCATCAGTCCGGGTGGGCCATAGCAGCTCTGCTGCAAATGGGATTCATGCCAGTGGGGTACATCGCGTTGTATAGGTGGGCATGCACAAGGAAGGGCACCCTAGAAGTCATGAACTTCCTCTCACTGCTTAGACCCTGACAAAAGTTGTAATGTTGCCTCTGGATGGGTTTGTTGCAGTTTCCTGTGCCTCTTGAGCGCTACACTTCCCCTCCTGAGGATAACCTGAACCTCCTGCGACTCTACTTCCGAACGCTGGTCACTGGTGCGCTGCGCCACACCTGGTGCCCTGTTCTGTACGTGGTGGCTGTGGCTCATGTGAACAGTTTTATTTTCTCCCAAGAAAGCACAGCGCAGGTGGGTAATGGATAGCAGAGCTTCAGGGTTGCAGTCTGGGTTCTGCATCTGCTCTCCCTGTGCATCCAGTGTGGGTTCTGATGAATCACTGACCTTTGGGACTTGAAAACAAAAATTGTAAGCAAATGCATTGAGGACTGGTCAGCTGCTTGAGAACCCACATATGAGGCAGCAGCTTTTGTTCATTATACCCTAAAGCACTTGCATTAATGGTAGCCAGTTCTACTGAAATCTTGGAGGTCAGCAATTATGCGTTCTGTGGTGTGGGGGGAAGAATAAACAGAAAGCATAAGGAAGGTGATCAGGCAGAGAGAGCTCGTAACAGATTTGGCCTCTGCCGTAGCAATCTTAAGGTGCAAAGGACTTTTTTCTTTGACTTTGCTTGAGTAACCAAGCAGAAGCCTCTCTATGGCCTTGGGGCCTCTATCAGTGAATAGTTGTGCTAACAACACTTCACATCTGATCTGTAGTTCTACCTGGAGGTTGAGAAGTCAGCTGAGATTCAGATCAGGGAAAGGAGCAGAGAGGCAGGATTTAAGTGATAAGACATCTCAAGCACTTTCTGCTGGAACAAGCTGCTCATCATTATAATGAACAAATCATCCTGGAGTGCTGTATGCCCCTGGGCAAAGGTATTACTGCACCATATTAAGGAAAGTACGTGTTTTGTTCCCAGGAGACAGATGCTGCTCGGAAAAGCATGCTGCGGAAGACATGGCTGTTGGTGGATGAGGTAGGATTTGTAAGATTCAGTTTGTGTCTCTGGGAATTAAGTTTTCCATACATGGTGGTTTTACAGACTTACATTTGGCTTTTGAAATTTGTGTTTAATTACCTTGCTAATTTGAGAATGAGAGGAGATTAGCAGTAGGATTTTGGCCTGCAATAATTATAAATACACTTAACCAGTTCTTGTAGTAATTGACCTCAGAACACTGAGCCCATTGGAACCTAGATGAATCTCCTGTACTGTGTTGTCCATGCCTCTTGTCCAAGCAGCATTATATCTGGATAGCTAGCGATACTTAGAGGAATGATTATAGCACAGTTATGAATAGGTGGCTAGCAGTGATCTGTCTTAAATCTTAGTTGGATGCTACCCCTGAAAAGAACAGGACAGATGTAAGGTTTCTCTTTTTTTCAAGGAGCTTGCCAAGATCTATCCTTTGTGGGACAGAGCTGGATCATTTGGCCCTGGGTGATTAGTGTCCAGGGTAAATTATTAGATCACACTCAAAAATCCACTTGGGTTTCTGGCAAGAAATCCTTGTGAGGGGCTGTTGAGGAGACAATGGAGTTGTGTTTAGAAGAGGAATTCTCATGCCAAAAAAGGTGAATTTTATTGGAAGAAATTTGCCTTTTATAGCTCTTCTATTGAAGATGATATGATTAAATATCATGGGCATGATGGAATTGTACTATTTGCAGATTTGCTGTGTTGTGTTTGAGACAGTGGAAAAGATTGGATACCTTTCTGTTTCTTTCTTCAGAACTTGAAAAAGCACCTGCTGTACTACAGACTACTGAATGCAGAGAGTCCTTTGGGATTTGACCTTTATGAGCAGCTCCCTTCCATGCGACTGAAGTACCTCCAGATAGTGACACAGAAGGAAATTATGGAGAATGCACCAGCAGTAGACTCATAGCAGAGCACTTGTGCAAGAAGAGGGCCAAGGTGAAGAATGGAAGAGCTCAATTTATACTTCACTGATGAAACTACTTGCAGTTCAGATGATTTTATGTCTTACCTGGACATTCTTGGCATCTTTGCCTAGTGAAGCACTAGTAGAATGCTCCCAGCCCTGCAGAACAACAGACATGTTGTCAAGATATGACAGCATGTGTGTGTGTGGCCTCTCTGTGATGGATGCTGGAGCATTTTCCTTCATTCTCCTTCAAGTTGTTCTGCTTCTTCCCAGAGAAGGTGAGAATGTGTCTGCAAGGCACTGGACTGTTGAATAAACTGAAGGAAGTGTAAAAGCTGTTTTGGTCAGTCAGGCTGGAAACTGGGTTCTCCAGATAGTGTCTGTTTTCCCCAGATCCTTCCATTGCTTTTTTTGTACCTTGGATTTTGAATGGTCCTTTCCTCACACTGTACCCTGCAAATAGAATGACGGTGCAACAGGGAGGAATCTGATCCTGAGAGTCTTTTTTTTTTATGTATAAGCATACATACAAGAAGTTTCTGAAAGATGGTGTTCTGTGCATACACTCAGTAACACAGATGTATTGTATCAGACCTCTAAGAAATACGAGTTCCTAGTGCAGAGGTACAAATAGTGAATATCCTCTCTTGGCTGTCTTTTGGATGGTCTCTAAACTGCTTTCTTTTCTCCCTTAATTTGGTTACATGTATAACAAGATCAAAAATAATTTCTTTGCAGGCCAGAATGCTTGGCAGTAACCACCCCTCATTAGAGAAAAAAAAAAAGTATCTGCTTGTTTAGCTAGAGTATGTATTGGTTGCCCTCTCAGGAGAATGCAATTTCAATTTGGAAGTGGAGTTTCCTAGCTCAAACATAATTTTTAGAATGTCTAATTTGATTCCACTTCTATATCCAAATTCTGAATTGCAGCCTCAGACACAAGGGCTGCAAATATAGGCGCCTAAAAGGCTCATCAGAAGTGCCACATCAAGCCCAGAATTTACTCTAGGTGTATGATCTCACCGGATGTTTTCTTTATATCCAGTAATTTTTGTGTGGTCACTCTGGCAGGCTTTTGTTTGGAGAAATTGACTTTCATGAACAAAACTTTTTAAAGAAATTTCTGATGTTTTGTTCTTATGAATAAATTCCTCTGGAAGGCGCAGGGATGCCTGGTCTGAAGACCTAAGCCCCTGTCTTTACCTGTCAAGCAGGCCAAGCTAGCTTCCCTCTGAAGAGACCACGCCTGTATTAGCCTTGCTCCAGTGAATGTTCCAACAGGAGTGTGAATCACTGTTAATAGGCCTACTTGTAATTACTGAAATTGTTCAGACAAGAAACAAATTCCAGACAGCAACTTAATAGCATCAAAGAATCATTTAGTTAGGAGAAGAAAAGACCTTGTGTCCAACCGTAATACAGTATCTTTCTTTCACCTGACAGTCAAGTGTTGCTGCCCCCTCAAATGCCCGCACAATCACATAGGGCTTAGGGCATTTGTGGCTGATGCTGTCTTTGTATTGGCAGTTTTCTAAGTGTACCAGTCCCCTTAGGTTGCCAAAAAGTAGTCAGTTTCATCTTTTTCCCCCTTTATTTCAGAGAGGACGTGGGCAGAACTGGTGTTTCCTTCCAATCTCTCTTTTTTTTTTCCTTCCCTTTTGATCTCTGGTTTCTGTCTGCAGCAGATCAATGGCATGCAAAATAACAAAAGCACAGTAGTCCAACAGGATTTTTTTATTGTTGCTAATTATTTTAAAAGTATTTGATGTGATTAAAAATTTCATCAAAGTCATTCAAGTTTTAATTTGTCTAGATAGTGAGAGCCCAGCAGTTGTCTTTCAAGAGCAATGGATAGTAAAATTTAAGGACCCCTAGCTGGCCATTTAAGAGCAGCCTTCATCAAGGACTTTACGTTTTGCTTTTCAGACCTCTACTTATAAAATCTCTTCCAATCCTTTGTGGGATGCAAAGTTGAGTTTTGTAACGTGTACAGGATGTAAATAAATATTTTGATAGTTCTGCAGGAGTTTTTTTGAACTATGAGAATGCTGTCCTTTGAGTCTTTCTTGTATTTGCGTAGTTCTGTTTGCAGTTTATCAATATCTTGGAACAGCTGCCACCTTAAAGAAATCTACTAAATTTTGGAGCTCTGTAAGAAAGCTCCTCAAGCCAAAAATAACAGCCTGCTTGTGTGATGGGTCAGTAATACAGGGTACCAAATGCTGTGTGGGAAGGTGCAGGGTGGTGTGATGTGATTTGACACATGCCCCAGGTGGGAAGACTGTCCACAGATGGTATTTGAAATTATGATGCAAGTATCACCAATGGAGGGAAGGAAAAGAAAGGATCCCAAGTAGTTCTGCAGGCCACAGTCATAAGTAGAAAATTCCAAGGATGCTGCGTGTGAGCTGTAAGGTTTCAAAACGTTGACTGTCACTTGAGATGGTACATGAATTTTTTAAGGCTTTTGGCAGCCTTGTATGGGATTTCTCCACAGAACGCTAGAGGGCATTGCTTTATCTAGTTTAAATGCAAGATTTCTCAGCTTCAGTGCTATTGGGACCTGAAAAAAAACCAAACAAAAAACTAACCAACCCTTATACATCGTTTGAATTTTCTGCATTTTTTATTTTTGCATATACTTTTGAAGCAAGTGTGGAGAATTAAATATTTTATTGATGGGTTGCTAAGAACCATACAGTGTTTTGCCAGCAGGAGCAATTTTGAAAAATTATGGTACATTGAACATAAGATTTAAATTTAAGCTGAATGCAGTCTGAGGCAGGACCAAAGCATGCCCATTCTGTTAATCCAGTTTAATCCTGGTCAGGGTAAGTGAGGAGATGAAGAAAATTAAAACTGTCCGAAAAAGTGGGTGTGACTTCTTAACTTCTTACTGAAGCCTTATTATTTCTTTGAGAAGAAAATAATTCTGCTGAAATAAGACCCTCAGATAGGTTTCTGGTGTTGAAGGGATTCTAACTCGGAAGAACATACGTTTTCTGATAACTCTCATCAGAAGTCAACAAAACCAGCTACAGCAATTCCTGCCTGTCTTTTAATTCTTAAAAAGAGCACCCGATCTTCTGGTCCTTTGTGGCTAGAATATGCTTGCTTTCATCCAAGTTACTGATGATGTCCCATGTGAATAACAGTGGGATCTCTGTTGATACAAATTTAGCATGGACTGTGCTGAAAGGCAGGAGCAATGTGGTTTTAAAAACAAATGGTTGATTGGACTGAAGATGAGTTGAAGATAATCCTTTTAGCATTGCTGTTGAGTAGGCAGGTGAGAGGGTGGGGCTGTCACAGTTTTGCATCCTATGACTTTGATGGCATTCTACTGAATTTTCCTTTCCATTTTGAAAGGGAACAGAGAGCTCTTCCATCAGCTTGGAAGCTCATTCTTTTCTGCCTGGAAGAAATGGAGTTGATTTGTGATCCCTCAACTGCATGAGTGGTTTGAAGTCCTGGAGTTTAGAATCCAAATGTGGTGACTTGGCTCACTTTGCTGAGTAGGGACGGTTCCCAAAAAGATGTAGGCAACTCAGTAGCTGGCAGTACTACACACTGAGGTAGGATAAGACCTGACCAAAGAAAGTAAAGGGTTAGGCAAGGAAGAAATCAAAACAGGACTGAAATCATACTGTATGGGAACTTTTTAACAGTTCACACAGAGCATTATATAATTGAAGGACTCTAATTCCACTGTATTTATTGACTACTTCAGTTTGACAGTGGAATTTAATAATCCATTTCTAGACTAATGCATTCTGTCTGGCCACTTAATGCCAGGCAAACCCTAAACACCTTTTGCTGATGAAGTCATGGACAGAGCAAGCCATAAGATGGGGATGTATAAATATACTGTGGGTCAGACAAACACGTTTCTTTTGGTGTCAGACATAAAGAAGAGCAGAAAGGCGTGTTAATCACTGCTTTTGCTTCTTCCTAGTTTTACAAAGTTTTTGGAAACTTCTCACTGATGAAGTGCTGCTGCCTCCAGCTGATGATCATATTTGGGAGGCAAATCATGTATATTCCCCTCAGCTTACAGAAGCTCACATAAGCTTTACGTTCACAAAGCTGGCTTTCTGGTGTTCCTTGTTTAAATAACGTTGTGGTAATTTACTGGCCTTTGCCCTAGTTTTTAAAAACTGGCTTCCATCCTGCCCTTTTAATGGAGAATGTGCTGTGAAGCCCTGCTCACAGAACTGCTGTGTTTTGCATGGTGAGTGGTGGTTGTAAGCAGAGGTAAATTTGCCACAGTGCATTCCCCTCCGTCCCTTTATAATCTTGAGTCTCAAAACAGCTCAGCAATGCTGTGTTTAGGCTTCTAGCCAGCCCCAGCATAAAGATCTCCAGCTCAACCTGAGGACTGTGCTAAAGGAGCAGGCATTGCACCAGCTGTGTTGTGAGCCTCCAGCCACCCCTGGCCCCAGCAGCAGCTCTTTGCAGGTTAAGTGAACAGAGGATATTTTAGACAGAGTGACACTTGCCCCATCTTCAGGTTCAGTTCTTCATTTGTAGGTGGGCTGTAATCGGCACATACCAGCAGACACCTGTGGCTCCAGAGACAGATGAATGTCCTCTAAGCTGCAGTATGTTGCTGTCTGTTGAGCATCCAGCTCATAAGCCCAGTCAGGGTGATGAATATTCCCAGAAAGTACTGTATATGGACATTAGAATGCAGTCTAAGGCATATGGAGAAGGCTTGAGTCACCCACCCTCTGCATCGCCCTGCCCTGATCTATGGTTGGATGACAAACCAGAGCAGTGATGTTACTGCTCATTACAAAGCAGCAGCTTGTCCTGGCCACAACGAAAACAGGTCTGTGATGTAGAAATACCACTGATGTCAAAGCACAGCCACATAGGTGTCAGTGTATGCTGTAAACTGAGGCATTAGTTGATGACTAAGGCTGGAGGGAAGTTTTGTGGAACAATCTGGGTGCTGGGAGCCCGTCCTGAGGGGCAGCAGCTCAGGGGCTGTACAGGTAACAGGGAACACCTGGGCCCAGCACCAGCCCTCATGGAGCGCGGGGAGGGGCGGCAGCAGTAGCGGGAGGCAAACACTGCGTTTCATGCCTTTTATCTGCTTCTCTGGAGCAGGGGTGTCTGCCTAAGGGCTGTTGAGGACACAGATCAGGTTGGTAGAGTATCCATGTGTTTCTTGTGCTGGGACTGATGTGCTTGCTCTCCTTTTGGGTCTGTGCTGACAGCACTGCGTCAGGTTTACCCCCGGGAAAGAGGGAGGGCTGCCCGAGTCCTGAGCCTTGTGGCCATCCTGCCCTCAGCAAGGCCTCGCTTTGGGGTGGTTTGTGAGGCCCTGGGTGCAATGAGAGGGCTCTGGCAGGACTGCTTGCTGTGGAAACAGGAGGTAGGAGAAAGCCAATCTTTGTGGTAACTGAGGGAACAGGAGTGCAGGTGCTGGAGGTACAGCACAACCTTGTTCCCTGACCATAGTGACCGGTCTGAAGCTTTGGAAAGGGACAAAGGGAAGGACTGAGTGAGCCAATGGGCTCGGAGGGTAGCTCAGCTTTTGCTTCTGGGTCTCTCAGGTTGAGAGGAATTTTGTGATTCCTCCCCTCTCTTCAGTGGTTCCTCCCCTCTCTTCCTCCTCCCTTTCTTCAGGACTCCATGTGTTCCATGTCTTTCTTGTTCTTCACTAGACTCTCCTTCCCTCTGTTTGCCTTTTTACTTCTATTTTTATTAAAAGTTCAGTGTTTTGGCTGCTTGCAGAAGCAATTGGTAATTCAACAGTTAAACTGGAGAGCTGAGAATTTGAGGTGGAAGCTCACATCTCTTGAGTTGTTCATCTGAGGGTCTGGGCAGATGTCCATAAATAACATGTACAACATGTCCATTTGGAAACCTTACAGCAAAGAAGACTGTAACTTTACTTTTAAGACTCAGATTGCCGTCTGGTGTAAGCACACCACACCATTTGGGTCTGATCTGTCGGATATTTGATGACACTTCAGCAATTAATGTATTGGATCTGTCTTCTGAAAGGGAGACTGACACTTGTGTATCAAGTGACTATTTACTGTTACTGCTTCAACCACGGTAAATTTTTGCCTCAAAAATGAATGAACTTATCTCCAAAACAGTATTCCAAGTTTCCTCACTGCACGTGGACTTTTCTTAACAGCTTTCAGCACAATGCATGTTCAGGGCAGCTCTTTAATATCTTCCAAGCAGCAGGAAGTGCAAAGAGCTCTGAATTAAGTTCAGGTATTGCATTGCTGGCGGTGAATTTTAGTTTCAGAGGGTGTAACACACCATGAGGATACAATGACAGCCACTGTGAAGGTATGTTGTTAGCATAGGTCAGAAAAAAGCAGCTTGCTACTCCTGGCATCAATGTATCTTTCAATATAGATTATAAAACACAAATTTAGAATGATACAAAAGTTTCTTAAAACCATCATGTATCTCTTGTCTCTGACATGAGTGTCAGCTCACTCAGAAAATGCTAGTTGTGCTGCCACCCAGAAGACACCACAGATGGTGGCTCGTTTTTGTTCCTCTTGTCTGCTGCAAGATTGATCATGTTTGGATCGATGAAATTATTTGGGCAGGAGCTGCCATTGCTCTCCTCCTGTCTGTCCACTGTTAAAAGAAGTGGGAGGAAAGGAGATGTAAGAAATACTTTTTCGTGTCTTTCTCTCTTTGGTACTGTTTTATTAACACTTAAAATATTTATGGAGGAGAGTGTGGGCTTGCTGACCATGCTTCCTTGCAATGAGCTCTTATCATCAAGTTTTACATTTTATAGCCTTCTCTGGGCTTATATTTTTTTGGTAGCAGTACAATTTGCAAGTTAAAATTAGGATGCAGAACTTTGGGTATTTGTATTCAGCAGTGACTAAATAACTGCTCCTGTGCAATGCGGGTCAGAGGTTTTCATTCTCAGCATGCACAGGTGCCACAAAGGCCAATCACTGTGCTGTTGGGAAAGTTAGCAGGTGCCCACCTGCACTTTGCAGAGCTCCTCTAGATTCAGTATATAAATGCCAATGTTGCTTCAGGGACAATCAATTGTCTTCTTGTATGAGTCTCTTCTGCTTCCAAGATACTCATGGGATTAGGAAACTTCTGAATTTTGCTACTTAGCTTTCCCTTTGAACCAGCAGTCTTTGCTTACTGCTTTCTGTAGTTACTTATTTTGGTAGTTCCTATCCTAGCTGCAAATGGAAGAAAGAAGCAATAATTCTACAGCTAGCATGGAATTCTTGGCCTCGATTTAAATAGAAAATGCAATTTTATAGTCAGACTAAACCTTTGCCAGGAACAGATCCTCCTGGGAACAATGTTAAGGTACATGGGATATTAAGTGCGTGATTAGTGACAGCCAACGCAACTTCACTAAAGGCAGATGGTGCCTAACAAACTTGGAGGTCTACAGTGTGGTTACAGCATTGGTGGATTAAAAGAAGAGCAACTGACATCATCCACTAGGACTTGTGCAAAACATTTGACACTGTCCCTCATGGCATCCTTGTCTCTAAACTGGAGAGGCATGGATTTGATGGATGGACCATCTGGTGGATAAGGAATTGCCTGGATGGTCATGGAGAAAAATACAAGGCACTCCAGAAAGACAAATAGCCCGAGGTTAAGGTAATTTTTCATTATGTGGGAGACCCCAATTACTGTGTTAACAGCTCTTCTAATGTGAAAATTTTTCCAGATTTTCTGAGGTTTTCACTTCTCATGTCACTGACAAAATTGTATCCAAAATGGAATTCTTATTTTCTGGTTCATCCTCAACAGACTATTTATGAAGAACTTATTGTTTATAGGAATAATGTTTTTAGAGTGTGATAAATGTATTTTGTGGCTTAGTTCAGGCTTCTTTTTTTGTTAACCACATACTCTTCCAACAACTTGTACTAAATCAGAAACTAGAGAATATTCCCACAGTCTCGTTACTGCACCCTGTAAGCTAAACTTTACCAGTGCCTTTTTGGCTTGCTAACTTTTCCCCAGTGTGAGAGGAATAAGAAAGACTGACCATGAATCCTATTGGGGTCGTGTTTTTTCAGCTCCAGTGCACAATGTTTTACCAGAAAAACATTGCATGCATTAAAAAAGCTGTTGTGTGCTCCTATTCTGAAGGCTCATCAAAGACGTGTCACCATGAGAAATGACTTTTCTTGGATCCTCTTTCATAAGTTGTATTTGGCTTTTGGTTATGTAGTCAGACTGCTCAAGTAAATAACGAAGATCAGGAAAATGGTAACCTAGTAGGCTTTTTTGGTGAAGAAAACTTGGATGTTTTTCTTTGATAAGATGCAGGTGAGAACATCTCTGTAATCATCTGCATATTAGCCTTGATCTTTTTCCCAGGGAATCTACTCTTAGATCTCAGTGGGAATGGAATCGTGGCCTCTGATTAGTAAACCCAAGGATTGTGAGAGGTACCTGCTGTAAGCAACCATGATTGAGTGCTGCTTTGATAAGCTTTCCTTTTCATCTGCAAAATAATAACGTACTTGCCTTGACAGATAGGTGTGAACAGAGAGCTCAATTCAAAATAAACCTTGACTGTTAGTACCCAGAGGCCCACCCTGACACAGGCACTCTGTTATGTGTGTGCAGGCATGCTCGTGTTAGGACACTATGTCTCTCAAAGCTTAATCTTTCTGGTGACAGATGTGATTGTCCTCTTACATTTTTATTACAGTAAAAATCCACACTATTTTACTACAACCATATTTTAAGTCCTCTGTGGTTTGATCTCTATGCCCTCAGGGTTTTATTGCTGCTTTATTCTCTAAGAGATAATTATTGACTGTTTTGAGAGACTAACTCCTTACTGAACAGCACAGTTGATGCTTCTGTTGTTTGGTTTTGTCTGCTCTCTCATCCACTTTAATGGATATCCATATGGAATGCACCCCAAGGAGTTTTGGAACATCTCGTGTTGCTGTTTATAAAGACCTTTTGAAAACATGATATGTTATTAATCCTTCTGGGTGGAAGCTGGAAGTTCTGCTTGGGAAGGACCTGCGTGTTTCCCTTAAATGCTGATCAAAGAACTCTATCCTTATGTTTTGAAAATTTAGTGGTTTGGACCACCTTTATTTTCACCTGCTGACCATTGATGTATTCAGTGGTCATAATTCAGGTAATATCCAATGGTCCCAGTCTTGTCCCTGTCTCTCTTTGAATTTTGTCCCACAGGCTTATTCAGTGGCACAGGTATAAACATTGTGCTTTTCTGCTTTTTCATTTATTTGTTAGCTCTCAAAATCTGGGAAGCTCTAATTTCTAGCCACTCTAGTGTGAAAAAGGTTTAATGGAAACTGAATTGTGTTAAACATGGTAATAAATGCCTTTTCCATTTGTTGTGGTTTAGGAATGGTACTCCTCCATTTAGTGCTCCCACCAAGACTTTCCCAAACCAGATGCCGCTTGTTCCCCTTCCTCCCCTCTCCGATTGAAAGCACAAAAGGCAAAGATCATGGTTTGAAATAAGAACAATGCTAGAAACTGCAATGAGATAAGAAAACAAACAGGAGCAGCAGCAATATTAGTAACAAAAGGGGTAGGACAAAGAAACGACAAATAACAACTGGCTCTTCCCTACTGTGAGCCAGAGTCCCTTTTCCCACCCTGCTAATTATATGAGTTGGTATCAAATACCAGTAGAGTCTGGCCACACCAGGCTCCTGGCTACTGTAAAAAATTAACACTGTTCTGGCTGAAACTAGAACACCACTGCACTTTGCATCTCCAAGTTCCTTAACATCTACCAAGGTTCACAACCCCCACGTAGGAGTGGCAGTGAGTGTATATGAAAAGATCACTTCACCTAATGCTGAGATAGGGAGGACTCTCTTAGTGTATTACAGCACACAGAAATGCCACACACTATTTTAGCCTGGAGAACAGAGTGCTGTATTTAGATAAATCTGCAAGATTGATTTAGGTAGTTACCTAAATTGGATTGTCTCCAGGCCAGTGGGATTAAGAACCCGCTTTTTGCAAAAAGCTTTATGAGATCTTTAATGATCATACAAGGTCAGGACCTGGTTTTATGTCTCATCTGAAAGACCATGAACTTAAAACTACTGATCTGTCACTGTCTGATCTGACTGTCTATTCTAGAGACTGCTTTATTTTAGAAGAGATTTGTGTAGCCAGGAGTCTAAATGCCATCAAAGCTTTTAGTCCTTGCTCTATTCCTTGCCTGAGGAGGTTTCTAACAAGTTTTTATTATGAAATATCATCTTGGTTTGTTTTTCCCTTTTGATGGCAGACCAAAGTGGAGCTGTAAATAATATTTTGCAGCTTGTGTATCTTTCACTTCCTGCTGTGCACAGAACTGCTTACTGATCTGTGCCTGAAAATTAGTTAATTCCTGGGTTGATCAGGAGGGTATTCAGTTCTCAATATTTTTTCTGGGTAAGTTCGTCTTTCTGGCTATATGGCCTCCTCCATGTGGGGCCCCTCATTGCCCCTAACTGTAAAACTGCAGCCACAGCAAACTGTAGCAGGAGTGCATAGACCATGCCAGTCCTGCTTCAACCATGTCACAGGTAGCTGGTTTGTGTGTGCTTGTGTACCCATGTTAAAAGCCACTCTGGTAAAACCCTCGTATAAGCAAAATCCTTCTGGCACAGTAGATGCACTCTGAAAAGGCATTTGTGAGCAGGTTAAAGAAGCTCCCCTTCCCAACTATTCTTGGCATCTTGTATGTAACTTGGCCAGTTTTCTCCTTTATAGCAGAGGTAGAGTTGGGACCTGGCTCATAACTTCATTGTTTATGTGGTGTGGCCATCTGATTCCCACCCTCTTGCATACACCCTTTTATGTGCCCGAAGACTTCCACATTGCCCTCAAAAGCACACCCGCTGTAGTGCTGCTTGATAGCACAAAAGTGTGTATTCCTGTGGTTCCTGTCAGCAGCCTGTTTGGCCTGCAGCAAGGAAACCTGCCAGATGTTATCTGAGACAGGAGAAAATGGACAACAGAAAATGCTCTCCTATTTCAGAGTGCCCAATGAATGAGCTGTGCCAAGTCTTTCCATCTATTTATTAGGAAGTTTTGCTTAGCTCAAAAAGGACATGGCTCTGCGTCATCCGTGCTTTTAGCAGCTTCATTTAAGCAGCAGCAGAGGAGGTGAAATTGAAATCAGAAGGTCTTAATTTGAAAGAGAAATAAATCTGTTGAGAAACAAAAGGCTTTTCTCTCTCGAGTCACCAATATATTACTACTTTTGATTTGATTTGGAAGCTATTTAGGATGCTGCAGTTATATGGCTAGCTGGCAGTCTGGGTAGCCTCATCACGGATGTGCCTGTGAATGGCAGACGGTGAGTTGGTCACACCATGCTGTTTGACTCATGGATTCTGAAGGTCAAATGCAACAGCCTTGTTTGAGGGACTTGGTTGGCACCAGCAGTGAAAAGGGATGCATGAGTTTGTAGTGAAATATAGCATCAAATCAGTCCTTTATGAAGAGGTGGGTGGAGAAGGAAGCCAAGTACACAAAATGAAAATATATCTGGTGGTACTGTACATTTGTCAGAGTTTCTGAATCATCTGGGGAAATTAGGTCAGCCAGGCCTACTTGTCTAGAGAAAACTTCTTGCCTCAGATCTGAGATGGCACAGCAAACTTGAAAAGGCTTGCTTCAAGATTCTGTGACCTGTGCATTCTGCTGTTTAGAACAGACCAGAGTAATGCAACTTCCTGGCCAATTCAGGGCTGACCAAAGTAAAGCAGGTTATTAAGGGCATTGTCCAAAGGCCTTTTTGGCAGTGAACACCTCTCTAGGAAGCTGTTCCAGGGTTTGACCAAACTCTCTTGGTAAATCAATGTTTTCTAATGTCCAGGCATCCTTTGGTGCAGCTTTGAGCCATTCCCACATGTCCCTGTCTCTGCATCAGAGGGAGAGGTGCTTAGCACCTTCCTCTCTGTGTCCCCTCCTCAGGAAGCTGTAGAGAGCAATGCAGTCACCCTTCAGCCTGTTCTTCTCCAAACTAGATAAGCCCAAAGTCCTCAGCTGCTCCTCAGGACATTCCAGCCCCTTTACCAACTTTGTTGCCCTGTCCTGGACACATTTGAGGACCTTCACCTCCTTCTTAAATTACGAAGCCCGGAACTGTGCACAGAATTCAAGGTGAGTCTGTACCAGTGCTGAATACAGCAGGGTATCTATGTATATTCCCCTGCAGGGCCTCTTGTCCTTCAGGAGTCAACAGCACCTCCCAGTTTGGTACCATCAGCAAACCTGCTAATGGTGCCTTCAACTCCTGCATCCACATTCTTGATAAATGTATTGAACAGAAGTGTTCCTGGAATTGAACCCTGAGGAACACCTTTAAAGTTGATGCTTCAAAATTTGATCATTGACTTGCCCACCCTCACCAAGTTTTTGTTTCCCCCTGTGCCCAATGTACCTCGAGGCAGTCCATAAACACTAATGCAATGAGTAACTTGATGCCTGTTTGAAGTGGTTTGCTTCTTCCTCCTGCTTGACAGATGAGAAACTACAGCACAAACTGCCAAGGTGGCTCCCTAAGCTCTCACTGAAGCAATTGACAGAGGGATAGTAATCCCTGTGCAAGTGCCCCATCATTGCTTTTGTGGAAGTTCAGACTTCACAGCTTTTGGACATTCTGGTGACTCTTAGGCTGGGATACCTGAAAAAAATCTTTTGATACTCACCTCAACAAAAATACACTTTTTCAAATATATTTTCAATCCAATGTATTTTCAAACTTAAGTCCCTGGCCTTTAATGGAGCCTGACTGCAGGGACTGCTCTTGCTCAGCCTTTAGGATCCTGATGAGGTGAATCTGCCACCATGACTGACTCCCAAGTCACTGTTGCTGCAAGTGCACACAAGTGCATTCCAACTCGAGTATGTTGATAGACTTGTTCCTTCAGGAGGGAGTTCTGGGGAATCCTGCTATCCAGTCAATCTGAAACCATGTAACAGAACAGAAAGCAAATGTATGGAGTACCTATGTGTTCCGTGGGAACTGGTAAGTGAATAGAAGAGAAGTGGGCACCTATTTGTGTCTCTGCTGAGAGAACAGCTCTGCTATTTCTGCCGTGTCTGCTCAGTCTGGTTGGAGCCAGCCGGCCAGTTACACATCCCTGCTGGCAGGGGCTCTGTGAGTCCAGACTGGCCAAGGAGCATCCTGCTCTTCTGGTGTGCCCCTCCATAAAACAAGGAAAGGCATGGCAGCCTGAAATTGCCAAGTCAGGGATGCATATGTAGGGAAATGGTAAATAGCAGCAATGAGGCTGAGGAGCAGTGTCCTGGGCAGGCACGAGTATTGCTGAAGGGCTTGCTGTCTGCAAGGCCTTGAATAATGACTGGGGAAACAGCAAATAGCCCATTAGTTCACTGATGCTGCTAATGTGGAAAGTGGTGTTGAATACCACATAAATACAAAGGCAACTAAAATGTTGAAATCTGGACAGAAGTCAATACAACAGGATTCAAACAAGAGAGATCATATGAAACATGGCTTAACTAAAAAAATAAGCCTGTACAAAAAGAGGTTGAGTGGTCAGCTTGACTTCCTTAGGAACAAAGTGCCAGTTGAAGTTGTTGGGTTTGGGTGTGCACAGTGGCCTCTTTCAAGGGATTGAGGTGCCAATAAGATGGGTTATTTTATGAAATTTGGAGCTGTCACCCAAGTGACATTCCATGACAAATCTCTCCTGAAAAAAGCTGCTCTCTGAATGAGTAGAGAGAGTTTCAAATTCAGAGTCCGGTGCAATATTTCAAATGCAGTGATGTGGTCTTTTGGGTAGAGTTCAGAAAAGAGTCAGAGATACTGAAGAACTGTGAGGATCAGTTTGGGAATGCTGAAAAGAACAAAGTAGGTCATTGCTAGACCCTACACAGATAATGATAATAAAATAAAAAGAGCAGTTTTATAATAGCTTGTAACCAAAAGAAGAGGAGAAATAGTAAAGACAGAAACTGTCTAGGGAGAAGTGTTCCCAGAAGAGTAGTGGGGATTAATGGGAGGAAAATGTGCACAGAAACCATCCCTACTTTTAGTTGTTTTGTTTTGAATGAAGGATTTGTACAGAGAAGGCCTAAGGCATCTTATGCTACAGTAGCCAAAGTTCCAGAAATTCACTGATCAGCTTGAGACTAGGAGTAAACTTAAAGATGCAATTTCCTTGTGTGGAATGTGCTTGGAGGCATTCTTTGCTTCTGCTTGAGAATAAAAAAACTTTAAAGAGCAGTGACTCCTCTTGGATCTCTCCCATTTGAACTTGGTTTTTGTTTGTTTTCATTCTTTTCTGGCTGGAACAATACCTCCCCTACAGTTTATATTTTGATGGGGTGTTCAGGTACAAATGTATTTTCCCAGAAAACCTCAGGCATGTCAAGCTGCAGCAAAGGGACATGTTGTGGTACCAGATTGCATGGCACTGCAAGTCCTCTCTGGACTGAAGTGCACAGTTCATGCTGATTTTCCTGAGTGATTCCTGGAGGCAGTCCATACACTTCAGAGGCTGTGCTGGTAAGTAACACCACTTCATCTCTTCAAAGGATCATGGACATATTTGTTTTCTTAACAAGTTATTTTCTCTGGCTAGGAAGGGCAATGCTTTCTTTCCTTTCAAATGTCCCTGAGCTTTTGGTTGATTTTTTAGCCATCTGTTTTTCCAGAGGTGATCTTACAGCACTTGGCCTCTCCCAGGTTTCTCTGCTCTCTGTAGCCTCCTCTGTGGAGTGCTAGGATGGAGGGATTGTGTCCTTGTGCCCCAAACACCTTTCTGTCAGTCTATTTCACCTAATTGGTGCAGTTGCTTTTGTTTGATGGAATAATTACAAACTCACTTACTATGCCTAGAGGAGGGGCAGGAAGAAATCCATCTTTTATGTCATTAAAAGTACAGACAAAAAAACCCAATCCAAACCAGATTCCCTTGAGGGTATCTGTGGCTTTTAATGTCATTTACATGTAGCTTGATTTTTGCTAATGAATGAGTTGTTTGTTTAGGGCTCTTAAATGAACCTTCAGCTTCAAGGGCTGCTGCTGAAAGAGGGGATGGGAGAAAGGAAAGGGCAGAAGAAGAATGTATAATGCCAAGAGGACGCTCATGTGAAGTGTCCTTTTTTTTTTTTTTTTTTTTTTTTTTAGCAGCTCGAGGAGCTGCTCTACTTTGTAATCCTGCAGCAGCTCCTCTGTCATTTGCAAGGTCAGGATTTTCTGGCTCACTTGGAGAGGATGCTCTCTGACCAATGAGGCATGAAATAGCAGTTGGAGAAGGGCTTGATAAATATTGATTCAGAAATTGCCATGGCTGCTGACTTTGCTATTGGCCTGTTTACCCAGCAAATGGAAGAGGAATGGGAAGAAGTTGTCCATGTCTCAGTGATGGTGGCACGTGCATTTTTCAACACTGCCCTAGATATTTGAGGGGAAAGGGTCTGAAAGCTCAGCCCAGCGAGATTTTCAGGACGGCATTAATCCATTACAGCAGATTAGGCTTTGGAATCCTTCCTCCTACCAGGAGCCTTCCCTTCTTAGTTTCACTAGACTCTGTGTAGATGGTTACACTGTCCCTCCAGGAGGAGGAAAGTTTTCCAATGCAAGCAGGATAGGCATTTTGCTACTTTGGGGAATATCTGTACAGTGTTCTGTTAGGCCTGAAATGAGTACACACTATCTGTGCTCTAAGCTGAATTAATTATGTCCCTCTTAGCCAGCTCTGAGCCTGAATCTGTGGTTCCCCTTCGAGTGGTTTATATCTCTTACCCTGCTGCGTCTCAGCACTATAAAATGTGAACCAGCAGTGTGATACCACACCACTTCAGTATTTTGCATTATGCTGTTGTGCCACTGCTAACCTGCTATGAGGAACCCAAAATTCAGGTTTCCTGTATTGCCAACCAAAACCTGAATTAAAAGCCAGAATTATGGTAATTAATTCAAGCTCAGTGCTATGCTAATGCAGTTGCCAGATTGTTGAAATGTCTCAGAGTACAGGTGAAAATGAGCTCAACATCTGACAGCTGTACTCAGTGGAGGCTCCCCTGGGTGAACTGTTTCCAAATGCCACCTGAGCTTATGGCAACCCTGGCCAATGTTGCAGGGTAGTCCCTTTCCTGCACACTTGAAAGGAATCCTATGCTTATGCAGTGATTCCTATCCATAATTTTCCTGTTAAATATTAAATTCACACACAAATTTTAGGAGGCTATCACTGAGTCTGTTCTGCCACAGGAATTTTAACACCTTCTGATCCTTCTGGTCTGTACTTTCGGTGTGTTCAAACCTCTGCAAGATTAATGGGTATGATTTTGTTTCCGTTTAATTTCTGCTGCTTGGCAAAGATACTTCGATTACAGAGGTGGCTGGGGACTTTTGTCAGAATCAGGAGTTCTCCGGATTAAGTGTGTTGAACTCATGTAGTACTACAGAGAAGGCTGGGAAAAGAAAACTTTTGTTCTGAAGTTCTTGTGGTCAAGACAAACAAAAAAGAAAAGGAATGGGAGAAACTGTGTGGAATCTTTTTTGTGTATAATGGGTCAATTGAAAAAAAATGAAGGCAACTTTTGTAATATCTTCATTAGTCTGTTTGAATCTTCTGATGTGTTTTGACTAGATTTGTTGTTTGAAAGCCCTAAATTCACAAATAAATTGGAGTGATGAGACTGAGAGCTTGTTCCTCAGCACTCCCCTGTCTGATAGCTCAGTTGTCCTATGACGGCAGTAAGTTCTATTCTCCAGCTCTTTCTGTTTGTGCTCTCAATACCAGACAGAGCTCAGGACCCAGAGGAAAAGCTCATCAGTACGATCTGTGTGTAGCCTGTACTATGACAGCTCCCCAGGCCCAGAATCACCATCCTTTGACATACCAGCCCACCAGCCTCCTCCTAAGCCAGCCCAGCCCTTTCACAGCTGGGACCCCAGGCCTACAGGGACAGAACTGAGATTGGTTCCTTTCACCACAAGGCATCATGGTGGCTTGTGGTCTGGTTGCAGAGCTCTCTTTGCTTAGCCCTGCTCACCTGGCACACAGGTGTTCCCTACTGCTCCTGTATCCTTGATGTTGTCAGCAAGTGCTGCCAGTCTTTCTGGCCATACACCTTGCCTTTTGCTGCCTGTGGGGATTTAGCCCTTTTGTACCCTGCTGCTGTGTGCTCGGAGACATCCCTCAAAAGCCAGTGGGTAACTTCATCCTGACCCTCTAGGGAAGAAAGGGAATTGAGGAACAGAAGTGTACAAAAGCTGGTATAGGCTGCATAGTGACAGGGCTCTGCTGATGCACCTCCTCATGCACCCGCTCCTCATGGTTGCTCTTGGAGTAATAACCTTCACAGGTCACTGTGCAGTAATACCTAATTCCTGATAACCTCCTTCAACCTGCTTGGGTAATGAGTTGCTTCTAGGGAGGGACACATTTTTATTGAAGTCCAACTAAAAAGAAATATTGCTGTGGGTTGGGGCAGGGCTGAGGGAGAGCAGGGCCAATGGCGTGTGGTGAAAACAGATTCAGGAGGCTTATGGATGTATCTTTCAAAGAAGCACAGGGCATACAAAATTACCACTGGAGTAAATGACACTGATACATTTTGGGAAACCCAGGCTGTTAAAACATAGATAAAGTGACAGTGCCTGGCTCCTGCTTTCTAAAAGAATTGGTTTAAAAAAAAATAAATTCTATTTTGTGTTACCCGGAGGTCAGAACATGAAGATTTTCTAACTGACTTATCAGTTTTATTTCAGCTTCATATTTAACTTGGAATGATTCTAGCAAACATATGTTGTACTCAGCTGTGAGAAAAGTTCATACGGCATTGTCCTCTAAGACCACTAGTCAGTGCATGCTGAGTTTTCAGGTGGTTTATGATGCATTTTGTGTTTTAAAAAAAAAAGTCTAATGTAAAACCAAAACTTTACTTTCCATGAGGCAGCAGTAATGTAGCTGTGTATTGCTTTTGAAATTTCATAGCTACTTTTTTTTTTATGGCTGTACTACTGCAGGTTTTCTACAGTCAGTGGGTTTTGTACACAGGAGAGACATCTCATTACTAGGTATTTCTGCAAACCAGCTTGGTGGTCTTTTACAACTTTCTAACATTGCTTATCAGATACTGTAATGGTAAGAAACCACTTCTTATCCAATCATGAATTCTCTGAAATTGAAAAGAGGGGGTTGTGAGCCTGGCTGATATGATATTATGATCATGCAAGTGTGGTAGGAATGGATTAGTCTATTTAAGACTTTCTGTTGCAAGACTGTGAAACTACAGACTAAGCAGTAAAAGCTGAAGAAATGGCCTCTGTCAGAAAGACGGTGTAGGTGAGATGTTAATCCCCAGATTGTAAAATAAATATGGTAATACAAGAAGTCAGAGAACCTTTCTAATATTTTAAAACAGGGGACTAGGTGCTTCTTGTCTTCATAGCTGGGACATTATCAGATATGTTCACAGAATCTCCATTTTTTTCCCAAGAAGTCCCTGTCCTTTATGCTAAAGATTCACTGGAGTTAACAAGTCCTGGCCATTGCTTTTCTAGATTTTCAGTTTTCCACATGCAAGAATGCCACTTGATCCAGCAGACCTTGCTGCAATGGATGGTGTTTCTGTGGATCAGGCTTTTTGGGGATCATTTGGTTGTCGTAATCGAGCTGTTACATTAAAAGGAGGCTCTTATTAGTATAGCTCCAAGTTCTAGATGCTGTTCACATCAAGCTCTAACCTTTCTGATACAGGTGTGGCAGGTGCCTGTGCAGTGGTTCTGTCTCTACTTTGAGAGACTAAGAAACCAAGGCAGGTAATAACAAAGTGACTTCCAGAAGTCAGGTTTGGAGGAAGTAGCAAGTGGACTTGTTGGGAATGGTTTGCAGGTGTAACAGAATGATGTGCTTCTTCAAGCCCTGCATGCGCACTCATCTCTACCCACCAGGGAACTAAAACTGGCCCATGGTGATGGAGAACACGTGTTCCCAGGCTGTGGTGATGTTTCCCAATCATTCTTAACACACAGTGAAGAGGAAATGGTGGAAGGACAATGGGAACAAAGGCAAAAGACCTTGAGCCATGTGTGTATCAGAATAACCTGCTCCACATGTCCAGTGGAATGCTGACTGCTTGTTGCTCTTCTTTGGGACAAGATGGGGTGGGGGTTCCTAGTGTTCATCAATAGTGTTCAGCAGCTGGTTCAATTTGGATCTTTGATTGCTTGTAGCCCTGGAGCCCTTGAAGCGTGTGTATGTTTGCATGCAGCCTAATTAGCCCCATTATCATTGTCATTAATGGCTTTTAATGAAGAACAGATGGTTCTGTCAAGGTTTCAAGCTGTGAAGTTCACTGACCTGTTTGTGCTAAAAGGAGGGGAAAGAAAACAACAACAAAAAAAAACCTGGTTCCAAATTTATAGTGGTAGAGGAGAGTGAAGATGAAGATCATAAACATAAGAAACATAAACATTATGTTTTCCTATACAGCCTGATCTGAAGGCATATGCAGATGCTGACCAAAGCCCTGCTTTCTCTGGGGAAAACAGGATTTCCTGGCACATATCTTCATGAGGCTCTGACACATCAGTTATCTTTGTCATGTTTGAACTGAGACCTCCCCATAAAAAGCATGGAGGAAGGAAGGGATTATGATGATACACCCACGCCTTGGAAAGGGTCATGAGGATAGGTCAGTACTATGGAATTAAGGAAAGGTAGAAAGAGAACATCAATTTGGAATGATTCTTATTAGTGTCCAAGTAACCCAAGTGAAGAAACCTAGAGAATTTTAACTTTACCCTCTTACTCTCTTTTGCTTTTTCTCCAGGCTTGATTGTCACTCACACATGGCTGTGAATGACACTTCTCTTCAGGGCTATAGCTCCAACTTTTTATTCCAGAAGAGGGAATGCTGCTGTTCCTCATTAGGCATTCAGATGGTCAGCAGTAGACATGGCATCTTGGTGGAGAAAAATTGGAAAAAATGAATCCTAAGCATAGATCATTAGCTAGGATGTAATTGTCTATCCTGGTAGCAGCTTTTCTTGTCTCCTAATTTGCTCAATAATTATTGAGCAAAAGGGGATGTGTAAATTATCATCTCATGTTGATCAGTGCAAGGTCTGGCTTAATGAACAGAATCTCCTTTTAATTGTGAGGGAAGCTTTTAGTCTGCCTATGATTCAGGATTAGCTATCCACTTTTGGCATGGTGTTCTCCATCTGAACAAACAGTATACAGATACTATGGAGTGTGTTCTTGGTGTTCACCTCTGTCTTCTGTTATTGAATCCACCCCATTTATATAGATCATTCAAGAGTATCTGCACAGCACAGGAAGGGCCTGATCAAAAATCTTAGCATTATCCTGGTCATGCTCAAAAGGTTTCCTATCAGAATTCCAGTTAGAATTGCCAGTGTAATGAATGAAAGTTGTGTTAGTACTTTGTAAAGGAGCGTCACATAGGACCACGTGTCTGTCACTTTAGATCCATGTAGGTCCTACTCTTCAGTGTGGATAGATGAGATTTGGTGCTTGAAACAGTTGTTGGCTCAATTGAAATATCCTCAAGTTGAACTTCCAACATGACCATTTCCTTAAAATTTAGAAACATTTAAAGACATTGCTGAAAAGTACTGTAAGTAAGAATAATAAATAATTTTATCCTAGTGTTGGAGGAATACACCACAGGAGTAAATAGTAGCTGCAAATGCATCTTCTCCTCTGCCAGCCCTCTCTTTTCCCCCCTCCCCTGGTTTCTTGTTTTTACTTTTTTTTCATTTGGAAGAAGGAAGAAATTATATTCATTAGCACTGATCCAGTGCCATATTTAATTAGCTGCAGTACGGAGCACATCTGTAATCTTGTATCACGCGTACCATGAGTTAAGAGGTTTTGTTTAGTTTGGTTTTTTTTTCTCTTTCCCCTGCACTAGCATCTATTAAGGATTAAGTAGTGATATATCTGATTAATTTACGTTGCCTTTATTAGGCTGTGGAAATAATTATCTCTCACTGGGAGAGTTTTCAAACAAACGCAGTCATGTCCATGAAGTAATTTCCCAAGGAGCCTCTCTGGAGCTGCAAAAGGAGATTTAGAGCATTAACAAGCAAAGATTATACTGCTCTTCCCTGGGTTCTTCCCAGCTGTTTTACAAAGCTTCCCCTGCCTTCCTGCCTGGTCAGAGCCTACCAGGAAGAGGTAAGGCTTGTAGAAGCGATGACCCCTTATCTCATGCGATGTGTAGCTGACTTGCCACAATCCCTTAAAGTGGGCTGTGTTTTAGCTGTGTGCTTTGGTGTAATGTACCCTTTATTATACTCTGTCCTGAGGGAGTTTAGAGAGGAGGGCTTGGGAAGGCAAATGGAAGCAGCTCCGGCAGAGCACCTGTATGCAATGGCTTTAGGTGCTTAAGCTTTCCTATGTAACGTGCACAGGAAACATGGTTGGTTGTCTCATTAGCTCCCATACCAGGCAGCAGCTGAAGACCAAGGGTGAAGAGGAAGCGTGGCAAGCTTCATTAGGCTGAATGGAAACATTTTCATAGGGGTTTATGGAGAGTGAGAATGTCACACTGGGTTTGCAACCAGCAGAAAGTTTAAAGGCTGCAAATGTCTGTCCTCATTCCATTTCAAACTGGACTGGAGGATTCTTTCTTTTCCCTCCTTCCACTTAGTTAATAAATGCTTTGCTACTTACATACACAGCAAAGCTTTTTAATGCTTCTTTTTAGTATTTCCTGTATCTGTCCATTAATTTAGGTTTTCCTGGCTTTTGAGGTAGTCAGGGGGGTGTGTGTGTGTGTGTGATGTTTTTTCAGGAAGTGTAAGCCATATAGGAAAGTGAAACATTGTCCAGTTAGGAACCTTCAGGAGAGATAGGGATGAGAAGAGCTTGACTGGCTACTGCAACAGCCAGCTGCTGAAAACAGCACTGACTGCCAGTGGCAGGTCGGAGCTTGGCAGAAGGAAAGGTTTGGGAGCAAAGGGAAGGTCTTGTCTATGCAGACTGAAAAATAGTCAAGAGGCTAGTGAGAGACGAGGCAGAGAAGCACTCAGATATGAGCCAGTTTTGAGAATCATCTACTTGAATGCATTGAAAAGTTCAAAAAGAAGGAGGAATCTCTGGGTAAGACAGCTAAAGGTGTGGAGGCTTTCTAGGAGGGTGGTTTGGAAAGCACAGGAGTGAGACAGAGAGATGAGTGAAAAGCGGTTTAAGGAAAGAAGTTTGGGAAGAGTCAGGACAGGGAAGGCTCTTGCATGGGGTTGTCTAGTGCTTGGAGAGCAAGGTGGTTCCTGAACAGGTTTGGATGGATCAGGGTAGGAGTCTGAACACTTTTTTTCCCAGAAATAAGGTAGTTCTATTCAGTGGCATCAATGTGCTTCTTTATTTCAGTGTTGGGTGTTTTTCCTAGGCCTTTTAATGTACTAACAATTTTCTTTTGAACGGCTTTCTCACCCCTGATTAATACCTGTATATAAAAAGCATAATTTTAGTACACTCAGATTTGGTCACGAATGTGATTTTCAAGTTTAATGTTAATTAGTGAATCAACACCAGCTGCAGTCTTAATTGGTTTCTATCTATCCTTTAGTACCTAAATATTTAGACAAGGGTGTAAATACAGGATCTTCATAACTTTGTCTTCCAAGAATTAGTCACTTTACAGTGCTGGCAAATCACTTTTCTAAAGTATATCCTGAGGCAACAATAGTCAGTTAAGATCTTGCCAAGTTAAACCATTTATTATTTTACATCTTTGATTTCTTTCAAAACTGTGCCATCACTACTGTTTTCCACACTTAAGGTTAAAAAAAAATTCAAATACATAATGGCCTGAATGAAGTCTCTCACTTGTATTTTTCTCCTGTTTTGAGATGCACGACACCATTAATTTTAGAGGAAAAAAAATTTTGATGCAAAATTTGTGGCTTTATAACAGTTTCCATGGGAACCAAGTATGAGATACAAAGGCCAGGCCTGTGGCTCACCCACCAGCTCTGCCCAGGGAACCTGAGCAGGTGACAATGAACAGGTGATGCCATGTGACTGTCCTCGCATCATGATTTAAGCTATAACTGGACACATGCAATATTTACAGAGAAATTTGAACCCAGAACCAGTTCAGCTGGCTTTGTATTCTGTTACAATTCAAATTACCAGTTTAAACATGCCAGTACAAAAATGTCAGGTTACAGCCACGTTTGCAGAGTTGCAATAGGAAATAGCACAAATAGAGCAGATACTGAGGGTGTGTAACTGCAAATATTACTTGACATGTTTAAGACACTTGACATTTTTTTAAGCCATCTGTAAAGTGCATCTGAATGTTCACTTAAATTTCATCCATCTCTGGAGAGTCCTAGACCCAGTTTTCAATGCTGTCCTATTTTAGGGTGTTGTACCATAATTTACATGCAAATAGTATCTGCATACTATTTTGAAGCAAAACCCAGGGAGAATCTGGTAGAGGTCAGAAAGGTTGAGCATATGGCTTGTATTTAGAAATCACTGAAATTTCATTTAGCTGTACTTGGTGCCTCATACGACTGTGAAGGGGGTAAGTACAAATGTATATGTAAAAGTGATACCTAAGGTTATGATTTTAAGGTTATTCCACAGTGAAGTACAAGGTGTACAATGAAAGGATTTTTCCTTTTTTTTTTTTTTAAAGTGGGAATATATATTTGTGGAGACTCTTGTTTGTTAGCCCCCTAAATATCTTTGGTTTCAGCTGCTTCTCTTTGTGGAGTGCCACGAGTATTTGCTGAAATTACACCTGCAAGGCAGATGATATTCAGGGACATTACAGCATCTGTATCAGCCTGGAAATCCACCTGGATCTGTTTAATTCTGCTTTGTGTCGGGTTCTTTTTGTTGTGTGCATGTTAAATACCTGACTCAATCTAAATATTGTGTTTCTTTGCCTTCTCTTTCATTCTTTCTTCTTTCTGTGTTGGACTATACATCCAAGACAGTAGTGGCAATGTACAACAGAAGTTGTGAATTTTGGCACTCTCCCACAGAAACTGGGCCACCCAATAGAGCCTAGGCTGGCTCCACCTATGGCAAATTACTGTATCAGAGGAAGGGCCACAAGATTGCCTGGCAGGGTCTGTGGTCGCCTGGGCTGGGAGCTGTCCTGCTTTTCCCTTAGCTTTTGCTATGGAAGTGGCTGAGGGCTCCTTAGCAGGAGCCTGACAAGTAAAGGCTCTTCTGCTTCTCTGGATGCAGAAACTTTCCAGCAAGGTGAACTGCTGTGTAATTGCTAATACTCACTCACTCCATTATCTTTCCTTGGTCGCTTAAGCAAATGGAAACTGAGTTAGAAAACTTCCATTTTAACTCATCTTTTTGCTTTTGCTGTTCTATATCCCTAAAGAATGAAAAGATGGGAAAGTTTACACTTTCTGTTAATGTAGGAGTCACTGTGACAACTTTAAAGGGAGATGAGAACTTAAAAATTTGAACCACAGCATCTTTCAGTCCCTATATTAAGGTGCAACAGGTGTTCCATGCTGAAGGTTATCCTTAAAGTCCCAAAGCTACAGAGAGTGCCTGATGTGATGTGTTACTGTGGATCACTGGGAAAAGAGTGAGCTGGTGTGCTGGGGACATGACTTTTGGTGGGGTTTGGAGTAGGAATGTGCTGTGCAGGACAGCACAAGGAACAGAGCCAGAACAGGAAAGAGATACTTGACCATGAGCTTGAGGGATGAGCTTATTGTTGGAAGAGCAACAAGAGGGAGAAGGAAGGGAAAAAGAATAGTCATAGCACCAAGGAACTAAACCATATCTTAGGATATGTAGGAATAGCAACAGACTTTCACAACAGGTTGGTGAGGGTAAGTCAGAAGACACAAGAAACACAATAGAATTCCTTTGAGAAAAAGAAATCTGCAGAAATAACAAATTTCTTCATAATTCTGAGAGTGAAATGAGCTTCATGGGCACCTAACTCCAAATTCCCATGTATCAAAGTCCAGATTTTGCCCATTACTATCAAATTGAAGTATGTGGGATGCAACTCAGAGGTTTCCCCAACAACTAGTGAGTGTCCAGCACAGGGAAGAGGCAAATATGTCTGAAGCAGGATTTCTCCCTGCTGGGCACAGGCTAAAATTCTGGTGGAAATGTTGCAGCGCACTATGCTGAGCAGCAGAACCCATGTGCACCTGTGTGACTGACCATTTCTGATCAACTTGATATTCAAATTGATTTCTGGTATAGCTTAATTAGTACCAAAGCTTGAAGCAGCAGTGTTCATGCTTGTCAGCCTAAAGGACAAGTAGATGTGGCAGCTGTGATGCGTCTTGATTTTAAGTAAGGCTTGGCACAGTGATGTGTGGCACTCTTGTACACAAATTTGGGAAGCAAAACCCACACAAGATTGGCACAACCAGTGGAAAAACTAGACTGAATAATCTATCAATAGTTCCTTGTCAAGCTGAGAGAACATTCAAGTGTGGTCATCAGAAATCTGTCCTGGGTCCAGAACTATTCAATATTTTAATTTGTTATTTTGACAATGGGAGGACAAGCGTGCTTATGGGATTTGCAGATAATACCAAGCCAAAAAGGATTGTCAACCTTTTGGAGGACAGAATTAAAATTCATAATGATTTCTGTAGACTGAAGAAATTACGTAAAATCCAATGAGATTAAATTCAGTAAAGACAAATGGTTGGAAAAAGGAAAAATCAAATATACAAATACAGAAGTATCCAGTTTTGGCACCATGCTTTGAGAGTGATAGACAAATGTGAGAGAGATCGGAGTTCTAGAAAATATAGCCTGTGTAGAAAGATGAAAAGAACTGTGCGAAAAAAAATAATATGATGGATAGAAAAATATATTTAATATATCAATATATTTAATATAATAAGCAACACATTATAATATATTATAAAACATAAAATAATATAGTAATAAGTATAATTAATAAATATATATGAATATGATTGTTAATAAATGCCAGGTCGTTGCAGTGAAGATTAGATATTCTCAGTATCTAACAAGGTAAGAATATGATGAATTTTATTTGCAAGGAGAGTTTAGGATTAGATTTTAAGGGAAAGCTGTTTGTATATTTAAGAAGATAGCACCATAAGGAGAGCTACTTTGAGAGGTTATGAAGTCTGAAGTTTTTAAGCATTGGTGAGATGGACATCTGTTTATGGTGATTTTTGCATACCAATCCTACCTCGTGTGAGTGGATGTATTAGGTGGTAGGTCTTCAATGAATCTCTGCTAGACAGGGATGCAAAATGTGTAGGAATGAATGTGTGAAAAACTGAAGTATCTGTCTTTTTGTTCTGTAGTTTACCTTCACCTTTGCATTCTCATTGCTCCTCATTGGAGTCTGTCTTGTCTCTGTGGTCTTCAAATAATATGGGCAAGGCCCTGTGCAATCTTATTCAGCTTCAGAGTTATTTCTGCTTTGAGAAGACTGGAGGAGTTGACTCCAGAGTTGCCTTTCAGCCTCGGTTAATCTGTGAATTTGTTTTATATCGCCTAAGATCTATCAAAGCTCTTGCTGCAAAAATTTTAAGGAAAAAGATTTGACAATTTCTAATGCCAAATAGATAGGAACTTCTGAAAATGTTGATCTTGCTTGGAGTTGATAGAACAGCAAAAGACAGATAAATAGATGCTGAGGGTTTATCTCCTTTTTATTGTATGCTAAACTGATATATTTTAAAACATGTAACTAACTCCACTAGGAAATTATAACAAACATTCTCTAAATATCATGAGCCAGAAGCTGTATACAATATTTGCACAAAAAGGGGCAGGTTCAAATTAATTCAAAGTTGTCTAAAAGATTTGGTAACTTTGCCAGTATAGAGGGAGCATGGCAGTGGAAACTATGAAGAAACCATGTCTACTTGCAGGTATAAGAAATGTGATAGCATTCACTTGCTCATATCTGCAGCAGGTCAGGCAACTATGATGACTCTGTGATAATCATTGTACTTTGCAGCAACTTTATCCATTTAATTACTTGAAGCTGATCCCAGAACAAGGGGACGTATATTGCTGTGTTGGTGGACAGCTAAGTGTCTCCCATTCAAATGTAAATACAGAGATTAAATTTATAGCAGGATATGGCACAGTAGACTGTGTCATGAGTCAGAGTGAGACAATGTATGAATAGCTTCAAGGTCAAGAGACAAAATGTGTGATGAGCTTATCTTCATGTTTAGCTTATAGCTAGAGAAGCTTGAAACATTTGTGAAAATGGCTTTTGTTTCTAAAAGGCTGTTTCATGGAGCTGGTGGAAACAGTAGCACCCTGTCTTTGCTTGTTGCTTCAAAAAGAAAATCAAGTTGCCTGGTGATCTGTGTATCATGCACTCTCACACTGGTCTCCTGGCCTGTCTCTGGTGTGTCAACTGGCTGATTTCCTGTCCCCATGACTTCTGTGATGCTCTGGTTCCTTCTTACCAATGTACAACCACCGAAGGTTTGCTAGTATGTTGATCCAGTTGCTTAAGATTTTGAAGTTCCCAACAATGACCAGTTGAGTGATTGTCTTGCAGTACAGAATGGCTGCCTTCTCATGCCCACCATTGCAGCATCCATTGGGGAAGCTCCACTTTAGTTTCCTGAGGAAGTTCAGATATTGGGTAGCAATATGATCCTCATGAAGACCAGAACAAACGCATCAGTTAGTGGACTACACACCCAGGTGCACAGGCTGGCTGAAGGAGACAATTTATGAATTCTGCTGTCTCCCAGAAAAGGAGTCACAGCATTTGCACACTGGTAGACAGCACAGCCTGAAAGAACAGTGTAGTTGGGAATGCAAGGCAGACTGTGAGGTAGAGAGAGCATGGCCCACAGGAACACTGGAAAGCTATATTTGCCTTATCATATGCAACCACACACTAGTTTCCTCTCCCCACCCCCATCTTGTTTCCTTAAAGACAAATTATAGATTCTTGAAGACCTTTTAAAGCAGGATATGACTGAATTTCAAATCTTTTCTTTATTGTGCATTGTGAGAAGGGAAATTGATGGTAACCTCCCTGCATGACTTTTGTTCAAGCAATACTTTTCTTGGGCTAGCTGCAGATTTGTCTGCCTCTGTGTGATATTTCCTGCTCCAGTTCTCTATGTGAACTTTAATTAAGCTGTAGCAAGCATGACAGTGCATGGGTCCTTTATTTTCTTGAACAAATGGCTGGTCTCTAAGACAATCTTTACTGTCCTTTAGCTGTGCTGGTCTAAATATCTGTTACATGTGGAATGTGGAAGAGGCATGTACAATGTACATTGAAGTTGAACACTTATTAAAAAGGTGAGAGGTCTGTGTATTTATTTACTCTGCTGGTCCACTTTCAAAAACTTGCAGAGCTTCCTTCATCCTGACACACTCATGCATCTCACATGAGCATTAGCACTGCTAATCAATCCAGACTCTGACTTTTTGAAATTACAGACAGCCTCTTTGCATTGTTTTTGCAGGCAGCAACGAGCATCTCTTTATTGATTTCACAAATACTATATATAGTATCCAACATAAAGACAAGAATAAATCAGTGAGGGATTTGCCCGAGCTTAAAGGCTCAAAGTTGAGAGAGGGACATTGCCTTCACAGTCTGCCCCACCATGCTGCAGTCTACTGCCTGCTAATAAGTTTGTTACATCTCTGTGTCCCAGTTACCATTGCTACTGCTTGCCTGTGGGAAGTTGGTGATTTCAATGGCTGACCTGTGAACTGCAGTGATTAGAATCATAGAAGCATAGAATGGCCTGGATGGAAAGGGACCTTATATAGATCATCTAGTTCGAACCCCTCTACCCTGGGCAGGGACACCTTTCATTAGACCAGGTTGCTCAGAGCCCCATCCAGCTTGGCCTTGAACACCTACAGGTCTGGGGCATCCACAACTTCTCTGGGCAACCTGTTCCAGTGCCTCACCACCCTCACAGTAAAAAATTCTATTCTAATATCTAATCTAAACATACCCTGTAGTTTAAAGCCATTCCCCCTCATCCTGTCACTACATGCTCTTGATAAAGTCTCTCATCATCTTTCTTGTAGACTCCTTTCAGGTACTGGAAGGCTGCAATATGGATGGCTTGAAGCCTTCTCCAGGATGAACAATCCCATTTCTCTCAGACTTTTCTTGTAGGAGAGGTGCTTCATCCCTCTAAACACCTTAGTGACCCTCCTTTTAGACTCATTCCAACAGATCCATGTCCTTCCTGTGCTGAGGACCCCAGAGCCGGATGCAGCACTGCAGCTGGGGTCTCATGAGAGAGGAGTAGAGAGGCAGAATCCCCTCCCTTGCCCTGCTGGCCACACTGCCTTTGATGCAGTCCAGGATATGCTTGGCTTTCTGAGCTGCAAGTGTAAATTGCCAGCTCATTGCAAGGTAAATTGTTCAGCCCCTCATCCACCATCACTGCCAAGTATTTCTCAATAGGACTGCCCTTGATTTGCTCAGGATTGAAAACAGAGGGATACACTAAACATTTTGAGGAATCTCCTGTGGGAAAGGTAATCATGGGTAGGGAGTATGGTAGTAACCTGGGAACTGCTGTCCTTATCCCCACAAGTCATCTCTAGATCAGTGAAGGCTTGTGAATCAGAGCCCTGTGCTAGCCTAAGGCCAGTGCAATTTTCTCTTGTAGCAGAATCCATGGGATTGCTCACTTAAAGGCACATTCATGATGGCTTTAAGTGGAAGGTGTTCATTGCAGTAAACTGAATCCACTCTTGGATTTGCTAATTCAGTGCAATTTACACCCATAAACCTGAGCCAGTCAGTCAGTCCAGCCTAAGTCAGTCTTTTTCCTACACAGCCTCAAGCCTGAGGGAAACATCAGCTCATGAACTGTCTGTCCACTCTATGCAGAACATACTACACTACAGCTTCCAGTTGTAATGCTGACTGCATTCACTTGTTTGCATTGCCGTAATAAGAAAATGCGACTTCTCTCCAAGACTGGGTAAAGACATATGTTGTTAACAACTCTGGAACTCAGCTAAAATAGGTTTAGTTGGTTGGTTTCTTATTCTTCTCATGCCTACTGAAGGTGAGATGTTGTAACACTGCCTGTGTGTAACAGAATGAACTTGAGAGCATGGCTTCCCAATTTGGTTTCTCTTGCATTTGCTACTTCAGGCTTGAAACCCAGTTTCTGTGGGAAAGGGAAAAAGTGCTGAGTGGTGAGGTGATATGCTGTCAGAATGCTGGGAATGGTGCAGATAGGCGAGTTCCCAGCCTTGCCCCTGCCTGTGCAGTCTCTGACATGTCATGCAAACTCTGTGTCTGCTTTGTAAAGCTGTGCAACAAAGCTACTGTTTCCATGCCCCCCGTTGTGTGCTTGTTCTGTTTGTTTAGCTGTTGCCTTTTAAGCTGATTCTTTCTAATACAGTTGAACTTACTGTGTTCTTTCTGGTTTTGCATCTCACTGCTGTTGATTACTCATCTGCTTTCCTCCTCTGCATGTCAATATGTACATAATATCACAAGATGATGACTGCTCAAACTAATAGCAACTATTTTTCAAGATATACAGCTAGGTAACAATTTTTCTTCTTATATTTTGCTTCACAAAGCAAACATGGACACTATTCCACAGCTAAATCTGTTGGTCTCTTTCTGCTACCACTTTCAGGCATGGGTATGAAGAAGAGGCATGAAAAAGGGAAAAGATAAAGGAAGAAACTCTCAAGACCAAAACAAACCTCAAAATGCCTAGGCTGAGGTGTATCTCCAGTCTGCTTCTGGCCCTGAGGTTATCACTTCTACAACATAAAGCCAAACTCTGCAGGACATGTCTACAGCCTTGGCCTGAGTTTTGTTCGATGTTTTGTTACAGGTCTTGTTTTACCTCAAGCCAGTGTACTTCTATTTTTCAAGTCCTACAGCAGTTCTTAAGCAGTCTCTCCTTTTGCAAGCTTAGCCTGCACACAAGTGTTCTCATATCTTGACTTGTTTTGGTGTTTTTTGGTGTGGAGGAGAGTTACTGTGCATCAGGTGCCAGTGGTGCCTCTGTGGGTTTATTTGCCCTCCACTGTCACCCTGATCATAGCTCCATCTGGGCCTTTTTAAACAATGCCCAGCTCACTTGTGGTCTCACTTCTTGCTGCCTCTGTCCCATGGCTGTAGCAGCAGTTACCAAAAACAGAGTTTGCAAAACTGTTCTTCACATGCCAGGTTAAACCTTACTTCCCTGTGTTGGCAGGTGCCCATCTGAATGCGAGGCAGCTCTGGCTGCCTGGCTTGCTCTGAGTGCAGTAGTAATCATTCTGCCTGTTCCTCACAGCCCTTTCCCCAGCCAGCATCTACTTGCTTAACGACCTGGCCAGACTGGTGTTTGCCTATCCATATCTGAGGGCCAGTGTCTTAATTTTGCTGCTGGCCTGTTCCAACTTCCTACATTTATTTCCAGTGGTGATAATGGGGGGAAGGCAGACAAATTATATACATAAATGAATCTGGATGATGCCTCCTCCTGGCTGCTGGCAGTGTCCTGTTCTCAAGGATAAAACTCTTCATAAGGCTATGAAATTCTCCACTTACAAGAGAAAGGCCTATGTGGTGGCAGAGGGTATGAACAGAGGGGGAAATCTGGGGGTTTCTTTTGATGGTGCTTTTCTTTTTGTGTCTCTTGTGAGGTCAGTACCACTGTATACTTGACTGGTGTTTAACCTGGTAACGCTCTGAGCTGGTTCTGCAGTTGTTAAGTGCAATGCAGAAACAACAGACTGAGAGAAGCTGTCAGACTGACTGTACTGAATTTCAAAATGTCCATGCAGTTACTCTGATATTTTCCCCTGATGGTGGAAAAAAGATTTTTTTGTCCTTCTGACAGCATATCCTTCAATTTGTCAAATACTGTATCATGGATAGACAAGTTGGGTGCTCAGCTTCCCCAAGGAAGAAACTAGTTTAGAAGAGGTTGATAGTTGTACTTGTTGCCATAGCCATCCCTCTTAGTGATTCCTCACATTTGAATAAAGGTACTTTGTCCTTTGAAGCACAGGTGAGGTACATTTTACAAGTAAGGAAACAAAGGAACAAAGAGAGTTTTCTTTCAAAAATCATCTGATGATCATGAAATTAAATCAGAAACCTGGGAACATGGAAGCAAGTAAAACTCCCAAACTCTCAAAGGTTTCCATTGTCATTAACTTTAAACTACATTTTTTATTTTTCTTCAGGTCCGAGGGTATTTTAGGACTTAAAAGCTAAGACTTGGGGTCAGGAGATGAGAGTTCTGCTCCTGCTCTGATCATCGTTGAAAGAAGGGTTTATATGCAACTGTGCCTAGAATTTGCTTTAGAAATACTACTTGCATTCTTTATCTGGAGAAAAGAATTGCCACTCCTCCTATGCCTTAATTCCATGTAGAAGCCTTGCATGTAACTACATATTTCTGTGGTTTTTCAGCATTGCTTTGTGATTGTCTTTGGGAAGTATTTTGACATCACTGGCAGGAGAGAGACGCTGAAGGGAGAAAGATGCAAAGTCATGCGTTTCGTGTTTCACAAGGGCTAGTTTTTGATTTATCACTGTCCAGGGATAGAACTGGACAGAATTCTGGTTAGGTTTAGTTAATAACAATCCAGCTGAATCAGTAGTATGATGTTTCAGCATCTTTCCTTCCTCTGTCTCCAGAACCTGGATGTGCTACTTAATTCAGTAGACCTACATTTTCACAGGCAGGGGAATGGGACAGACCCAGGAGCAAGACATGGTTGGACAGAGGTTACAAAAGTAATTCTGAACAACTCTTAGTGACGTATCTTGGTTGTAGGGGAAAATACATTCCACATCACCTTTGCTTGCTATTCGAGAGAGCAGAAGTGAAACTTTTATCTAGTTTAGTCCAATATGGAACTCTGAATGGGCTCTCTTATTAGAAGTGAGTGACTTAGTAATGATATTCTACAAATTAGGAAGAAGGATGGATTACAGAAGCTGGAGGCCAAGGCTGCTAGGAAGTGAGGGAACATGATTGGTGTGGAAAAGGGCAGGCTGTCAGCATCCTGGTGTCTGGCTTAGTACCTTGCCTAACAGTGATTCTGGCAGGCTGTCAGGTTTCAGTGAAAATGAACATCAAATTGGTGATTCATAACCAGTGCCTTTAAAACATCCTGCTTGCTTCCAGATGGAGTATGAGGAGAGTTGTGGTTCCTTCATGCTTCCCTACCTTGCTTGCAGTCAGATGCTTCCTAACTTCTCACTGCTGGTGCCCACTGACTGTGCAGTACTTCAGTCCCAGCTCTTTAAGACATTTACTGCCCCTTCTCCTCCTCTATCACTTCCTTTGCCAGCTCCCAAACTGCAGGCAATGCTTCCTGTAAAGATCTTGCAATTTCAGTCCTGTGGCATCTCCAGGGTTCAGGTTCTGGCTGTTTTTAACTTTGTTTTGGAGTGGGGCTCTGCAACAGGACCACACTGATCTTTTCTTCCTGCTCAGTTGGGGTGGAGAGGTGTTTTCTGGTGATGGACCAACAGATTACTTAGAGAAGTTATCCATCACACGGACAGAGAGAAAACCCGCAGATTTTCTTACAGAGCCAAGGATTTAAAAGGATGCTGAATGCGTCAATGCTAATCCTGCACTGGGCAAAATGCCAGACTCTGCCTAATGCCTTTGCTGGTCTGACATTTGAGCCCCCATCCTAATGGATGCCAAAGCGGATCCCTCCACCTCACAGAGCCATTAATTAGAGCTTAATGACTTTCTGAGAGAAAGACCTCGGAAATGAGATTCAGAGAATTTCCTACTGATAATGTGTGGCGTAAGTACCAGGTTGGCCTGCTTTGGTCAGACTCTGAGGTCTCTTAAGTCTAATGGTCTGTGCTTCTGTTCACAGTATCTACCTTTTATTTCTGTCACTGTCACATAAAACATGAAATCTGTTCTGGGTAGAATGACAGCTTCTCTTACTTCTGAAGCTGTGTTAGATCTTCCCTGGACATTAAATGTGTTTTACACTCTGCTGATACTGGCATGACTCTTGGAATGACGATTCTGTGTACACCCAAAACTCTTTTCCATCCCAGTTTCATGCAGTTGTAGTTTCTATGAATTTTTGCTTTATCTAAAGTTGGGTCTGATTGTACACAGATCTCATTTCTGATTTTTATTTTTCTTTTTTTTTAGATAACACCACCTCTTTTTTTTTCCTAGACATTGAATTCAGTGTTCATTTTCCATCAGTTCAACTTTGAAACTCCCATTTTCTTAACAGAACTAAAATGTTCTGCATTGAGAGCAGTTTTTCCTTCTTAAATATTAATATATTGGGGTTTTTTATGTATATTCTTTAAGATTCCTAGCTTTAACCTCTGGCTGTGAACTGTATTTACCTGTTGAGGACAGAATATATGAATATGGGTGTCTGTTTTTTGAGAACTCTAGTCAAAATTATGAGGGTTGGATGCGTCAGTATTTTGTATCAATCTGTTTGAAAGGTGATTGGAAGTACTGTGAAGTTCAATTCATACTGGTAGGAATCAAATATATTTTCCCAGTAATTTTCTTAAAAGTAGCTGTGTAGTCATTTACATAATGCTTTTGCCAGATATTAATTTGCTGTTGCTACAGTGGAGTTAGTATTGACTTGCACGAGAACTGGAGGAAAAAAGCCCCCTGAATTTTGACTTGAAGGCACAATCATGTCATTTTGCCAGTGTCGCCGGCAGTTACACTAACTTCGAAGTGTCTTTCTAAGAGTTCGGATTCAGGTAATGCAATCAAGTTTTAATACGGACTTGGTTCTCAAAGCAAGCCTCTTCCATTTTCTTTTGCTCTGTTGGATACATGTATGTAAGAGCTGGGTACAGTAGTCTTCCTTCTAGAAGGCTATTTAGAATATATTACGTGTCAGCTGCTGTACCTGCAAGGCTTTTCTACTTTTTATATTTAAGTGCTTCTACGTGTGTTATTTTTGCCAAGCCAGGATCTTCAATTTCATTATAAAGTGAACCAAAGCTGCAGAAAATTTGAATGAGTATGGCTTTTCATTTCTTCATCATAGCATTTTTTTTAACATGTAAATTAACCTTTTTTTTTCAGATTTTCAAACTTATACTGAGAATAAAAAGTTATCGTGAGCTACATTTAAAGTCCTAGTATAATCTTACAGCTGAAAACATGTGTAGGAAAAGAGGAAAACCAGAAAATGTTGCCCTTCCACTGTGCACTTTACATTACAGGTTGGTGCTGTACTTCAACTCTCAAAAGAGAGCAAAGCTGTGTAGGAGCCATGGGGTGCACATGTGTGTACCTGTGCAAATACGGGGCAGCGGGCTGATTTAACTAGAAGCAGGATGGGAGGTTTTAACTATGGGTGGGAGAAGAGAGGGGTTCTGGGATGTTTCTGACAGGGTCTGCACACTCCAAATCCTCAAGGAAGGACATGGGAGTTGTGCCTTCTGTAGCTGAATTGTTCACAGTGTGTAATGCCAGGAGCACCCTTCTGTCCCTGCACTGCTTCATGACCACAGGGCTCAGTTTTACTGTCATCTTTGTTTCTCTCACCCACTTATTTCCTCTTTTTTTGCATGAATTAGCCTCTCTTTTTTGAGCTTAGAATGTCATAAATTTTCCAGTGTGACTCACAGAATTAATGTCCCTCTCAGTGCTCTAAGGAAAAGAGACTGGCACCCCCCAGCTCCAAGGCAGAAGTCCAGTTGGACACGACTTCATGGTGTGACAGGACATTGTGATCAACCCACTCTGGTGATGGCCCAGCATATGACTGACTGGGGAGGGGGCTGGTTCAGAGAAGCCTTTGGCTCAGGCTTGGGAGGGAACAAGGGATGCCCAGGCTGTTGCTGTGCCACATGTGTGTTCATTGACTACTTTAACCATTTTGTTGGCCGCTGCACTTGGTAGAGGGGTGCACTCTCTCTTTCTTTTGGTTAGGATAACTTGGTGCTGGAACAAGAAGAGCATTTGCTTTTTGGAATTTCAACTGATTTCTAGGATGGGAAACTGTAAATTGTGGTTTGGAGTGTGTATTTAATAAAGACAGGGGACTGATTATTTGAGAAGGCTGGTAGATTGCCTCTTGCTGTAGTACCTACAGTACTTTCATGTGGCTTCATTTAAAGGTTGTAGATTTGACCAGATTTCTCTTTCTTCCTTTTCTCTTATGTTCTGAAAAAAAAAAAAAAAGAAGCCTCTTTTTTAGAATTATTTTCCAGCAAGCTTTGAAAAATGTTTAGGTTTTGTTTAAAAATAGTTGCCTAATATTTTCACTTTGCTGCATGATCATAAAACTACAGACAAAGATCTAAGTCATATCACTTGCAAGGATTGATATCAGACTGGAATTCTCTAGTCCTTAGGATACAGCTGGTAACCTGGGTCTGGTCTCAAGGCTGGTGCCTTGTAGGACTGTGGCTGCAGTACAAAAGCTTTCTTTGGGTAACATGAAATAATTAGAACATGAATAAAATATATGAAGCACATATATGTTTCTTTGGTGTGCAGTGAGAATGATGGGAACAATTAACCGCATACATGCAAGGCCCTAATTCTTGGCCTTTCAAATCCCTTAAGCTTGAGGAAGCTGGAATAGATATAATTTAGGAGGAGCATATAGGGGAGCATTCACTAAGGATGACTTGTACAAAAAATTCAAAGGAAACAGGTTTCTGGTTCCCTTTGAGCAGGAGGGGGTGGGGACAGGGAGAAAAGTTGAGAGAGTAGAGAATGGCATGAGAATAAGGTGAAAGAGGGCAATTCAGCAGTCAGCACTTTCCCATCTCCGGAGGCTTGCATTTAAGTGCATCCATCCAGTGCAGCTGCAGCTTCATTTTAGGAATCAGGAAATAAGCTGAGTGGCAAAGAAAGATAGGAACTGACAGCTCTCACTGTTCAGGCTCTCCCCTTTGCTCTGGGAGAGCAAGTAGAGAAGAGCTTTTCTCCTGCGGAAGCATGTACCATTCACCAGCAGGATCATTGCTTAGTGGAGAAAATGGGATAGAGAGAGAGGGACTTGGGAACTGTATGGTCCCAGCTGCCTGGGTGAATTAAGCACGGTGCCTGTGTGAGTTTTGCTGACTCTGTGCTGCCAAGGCATCGGTGCTGGGGAGACATGGGATGGGGAGAGAAAATGACAGGTGTGAATTTGCTGACATTTTGTTTCCAGTGGCTTCGCCATTAACAGCTACGCTCGTGCTCTCTGCTTTAACAAAACCCTTTTAGAGCCCCATTAGTGCTGCCTTTGTTTTTTCTAGCCTGTTTCATATGTAATTGTATCTTGTTTATGGAAAACCCTGAGGTGAAGTGGAAGCAATTTCTCTTCATTCCAGGTGGCAGCAGAGCGGAAGCCAAATCCTGCTGATGCCAAAGACCAGTGTGTTCCTGAGGTTTCGTGCTTCTCCTTTTTTCCCTCCCATTATATTTCGCCAGGACCAAAAAACCCACCAGCTTGGTGGGTGGCTTTTCTTGGAATTACTGAAGATGTCCTATGGGCTCTTTTACCCCATTTTGAATTGCACTGCCTTTTGTGGAGCCTGGGGTGAGAGGGGACACCTGTATGCAGGCAGACCGTGTCCTTGACTGTGCCACAGCAGAGTGCTTCCATCATGTCTCTGCTCCTATGGTAGTGCTTTTGGCAGCTGTACATACCTATGACAGAGCTTCTCTCCCAGCAACTTATGGTCTTTTGTGATTGTCTGTCAGAGGTTTTTAAAAACTGTAGTGCTTCTACTATCACAAACCAAGACTGATTACAAATTATGTCCCCAGTGGGTAGCAAGTAGAAGTTAGCAGTTAGTGGTATCTGCTTCTTGGCTTTTTAGAGTGCACATGTGGTGGGTAGCACTAACTACCCATCTAGCTCTCAACTAGCCCATAAATAACACACATGTGTGGGGCACTGAATGAGGCACTGAATATGCAAGCTGACTGAGGTGTACCCCTGCCCTAAAAATGTTTAGTTACAGCAGTAGCAGAAGTCTAGCAGTAGCTAGACTGAACATATTTTTTTCCCTGTGTTACTTTTGGTCACTTAGCTGGTTTCTGTTGGGGGTTGCCTGGGTAACTTGTGGGTTACAAGGCTCACAAGCGGCCAAAGCAGCCTGCTCATCATTTCTATAGTGCAGTGGACTGTATATGGTGCTTCAATGATAAACCTACATAATCCTTTAGTTTCTAAGAAGGGGTGTATAGAAATTGGCCTATTGGCTTATACTTTTTCCAAATTCTAAGTCTCGTTAAGCAAAATACTGGATTGAAGTAACTTTTATTTTTGATTCTCCCCCTCCCCCTAAACTAGAGCTAGAAATATTTTAATTTAACTTCAGTTTAGTGTTTCATTTAGAATGAAGTATTTTTATTTCCAGATAATTACAGTTAAAGCCAGTGAAAAGTAAATTTAATATGTCAAAGAATTGCCTGATATCCAAATTATTTCGTATTTGGTGTCTGAATTGTTCAGGTATTTTCTCAGAGTACAAGAAAAGGAGAGAAGTTCAGCTTGCTCTTCTGGATCAAGACCTGGACTCTAAATTACATTCTCTGTCTTTGTCACCACTACTGTGTTTCTAAGTTTGTTTAAATTACAATTGCTGTACTTAACTTTGTGAGTCTCATCTTCATTCAAATGTGACCTGTGCTGTGAAGAGGCTTGCTGAGCCCATCCTGAAGGCTGGTTAAAACCACAGTACTCTGCCTTGCTTGTGTGCTGGTGTTCTTCTTTCTTATAGATTAGTCAATCAGGAATATTTTCCCAAGCGACTTCAGTGAAAGTAAAATCAGAGAAATGATAATGTAAAGTGATTGAGGAAGAGTGATGGAATATGCTGCAGTTGTTAGTCTACTTTAAAAAACAAATAGTCCTTCCAAACAGCCTCACCGCAGCTACACCAACATCTACTTGTCACTATTTCTCTGCAGTTCCTTGGTTTAGTCCTGTTTGTTTCATATTCTCTTGGACTTTAGGAGCACCTAAAGTCAAAGAAAATATCCTAGTTGTGACTTCTTTTTTTGCTTCATTTATTCATACCTTGCCACCTCCGGTTGCTGCCTGACTTAATACCTTCCCAGTAGATCTTGTTGGGGGGCAGCTTACTCAAAAGGTGGCCTGATACCAAATATCAAGTTGTTAAAACAAATTGAATGAGAAACAAGGAACCTTTCCTGTCTTCAGAGGAGAGCTCTGCAAGTGCTTCAAAGCATTGACAGAATAACAATCGCCAGTGAGAAACGATGTGCAGGGAATTAAACATTCAGACAAATTATGGAGGCTGCTATGCATAGAAAATTGTGTATAGGATGCATAACTACATGTAAGTCTATGTAATTGCAGAGTATTAGAATGAGAGAAGAAATAACTTCCTTAGGCAAGGTGAAGTGCTGGGGTACAGGCAGTAGCACATTACCATGTTCCTCACCAGAGACAGTAGCAGAAGAAAGCTGTCATGTAATGATTTAAAATTTCTTTGTGTGGGCAAGCTGTCTGAATTATTGATGTTTCACCTTGTCACCAGCAGCTTGTGTTATGGAGATGTAATAACAGCTCCTGTAGGTCACAGAGATCAAGTAACTTCATCCTCAAGAGATTACTTTACTTGTTCTTTCTTTTCCACGTTATTGATTGTTCAATTCATGTGGATGTGTGCTGTGTCCCTGTGATTTTGTGTCTAATTTTGAGGACTATCATTACCTGAAAAAAACATTTTTTTTTCTGTGAGGCACATACAAGAGTGTGTGAATAAGAGCTGTGGCTTTGCAATTGTGGATTTTCCTGAGTTGGTTTTCCAGTGCATATACGTATCACTTTATATAGCTTACAACTACACTGCTGTTTGGCTAGAGATGTGTTCTTGTGAATTTCTTATACTGAGCTTTTCTTCAGTTTTATCTTTTTCATGTAGCTTTTGCAGTAGTCCTTCACTTGATCTCTCATCCCACTTTGTAATCTTCCATGCCTATGTCTACTTTGCATAGTCTCCCATCAGTTTCATCTCCCATCACAGGTTCCCCTACTCGTCAAAAATATACTTGTTGCTCACCTGTTTGCTCTTGTCCACTGATTTTAACTTAAAATTACTCTTCCCCCTCTCCTGATAATTTTGTCTTAATTTTTTGATTAGTATTTTTTTTGACTTTACTTTGGATTTGTGTTGTGTTTGCTTGGAGTGTTTATTTTCAGTCCATAATTGTATTCAAGGCAGAAAATATGTCTGCATTTAAACCCTCTGTGTAAATCCATGATGCAATGTATATCTGATTTTAAGAGTTACACAAAATAATCCATAGATTCAATACAGGAAGGCAGCACAACCAGTCGGGTAAAGGTTTCAAAAGAAGTATTCTGCTTCCAAGGCATATGGTCCTAGGAAAGGGTCAAAATGCAGTACCTCTGTGCTTCTTTCTAACTTTCATTTGTGTTCCTCAGAAGTTGTTCAGATTCATGCTATAGCTGGGCAGGGGAAGGATTCAGATGATATTAATATTAAGATTGTTCGCAGAAAAGCAAAAGGTCTCTCTTGGAGGCTTCTTTTGCAGTCTGCTTACCTTTACTAATGCATCATGTAGCATCCTGTAGACACCAGCTATGACCCTACACATCTGCCCTGTGCATTGGATAAATGTAGAGAGAGACCTGTGCTTTGTTAGCAAGCAGGACTTTCTTCCTATCAAGGTTGGAGAGGATAGCATGTGCGAGGGACCAATCAGGCACCATCCCGGGACCAGAGCACTTGATCTCATTTGGTGACTGATACTCCTTCAATTGTAGCCCCCAGACTCCCTAAGAATCCCCTACAGTTGGCAATATACAAATCATGACACAAGTTTTCATAGCTGGAAGTGTGGAGCATGAACTGGCTTATTTAGGATTTAGATTCTGCTGTAGTTTCCATTTAAAGTGTCTTTTTTGTGTTGTGGCTTTTTGTACTTTGGGTAACCCATCAGTGCTGTTCCCCCAAGGCCAGATAGAAAGGGCTTTGATTGTCATTAACCTATCCTGTATGTCAACTCAAAATGAAAAGTGAAAGCCTGATAGCCTGTTAATGGTCCCCTGGGATGTCCATTTATTCCATGTGTCATTTTCTAGTCCTTAAACACTTGGAGTATCACAGAACAAGTCTTGAATGTGTCACTGGCACCACTCAGAGAGGATGCAGCAAGAGATGATTCTGACAAGCACTGTGGCATTTGCAGCCCTGCTATTGTGACCTAATCCTGTGATAACATGAATCATTTTAATGGAGATGTCATCTGCAGTTTGGGCCCTCATCATCCAGTCTGACCCATTGTTACATCCACCAAACACAGCAACATAATTCAGTGATGCTGTTCCATTTATACCAACAAAATTTGCAAGGCATTAATCCTGTAAAATACTCAGCTACAGCCAGAAGTGTTTAATTAAGAACTGGTATTAAATAGTTGAAAACTATTTAATATGTCTTCTTGTGATCAGCTTGGAATGAATTAGAACTTCTGTCCTAGCATGCACCTTTTCTGGTTTATATTCCTCCTCACAAATAAATCTCTGCCTCCCTTAAATGAGTGGTCAGGGGTGTCAGGAAAACATTAATATTTGCATGGCATTAAAGTAAAAAAAGAAGGATTTTTCTAAAGCCCACTTTCCTTTAGGGCAGGCATGTGTAAAGTCTTAAACAGCTATTTTATTATTACCATTAGCTCTCTTTTCTGTATGTTTAGCATAGGACAGCCTAAAAGTTGTCTATTCAAAGGCAAAGTATGTGGCTTTTTGTTGAGGTATTTTGCCTACACTGGTTTTTGTTAGTAACGGAATTCATATTTCTTCCCATTATCTTGGAATAAAATTCTCACATTAATTCCAATAACCTCAAAGAGCATACCCGGACTGCATGGATGCTGTGGACTGGCACTGGTATTGGGTTGAACACAGCTTTGGGCTGAGTTGGAGCTGGTGTAGGTCCCTCAGATGTTATTTTGATCACTCTAACTTAGTATTAACTTATATCCCAACTGTAGAGAAACTGTTCTGTATCCTAAAGAAAATCCTCTTCAGGCTTCTGACAGTGGCCTGAAATTTAGGCACATTCTTTTCTTTAAATAAGGTTATTCTTATTTTGTGTCCTCAACTACTGGTGAACTAAGGTGTGGAAAACCTTGAATCCTAGAGATACTTGTGAAATGGGGTAACTTACCTAAATTGCTTCTAGATTCTTCTGCAACAGTTTGAAGGTAATTATAACTCACAGGGTATATTAGAGGACTTCCAAATGTTTTTGTATTTTCCTTCTATTTGATGCATTGTCAAAAGAGAAGAAAATCATAGAATTTGTTAATGTCAGTGTTAAACGATTAGGAAGTGTCCTCCCATTTTCAGGAGTTAACTGTGCTCAGGTTGTTTCATTTCTGTCAATGGGATTATTTAAATCAGTAATAGTTTCAGATTTAGATAAAGGCTTTGAATGATAAAAAGGTTAGGAATAGAAGAGAGCGGTTTCACACTGTGATTAGCAGTGAATGGACCAATCATCCTGAAACATGGATATAAAAGATCTGTTTCTTAGAATGCAGAAGAGAGGGTTTTAACATTCAGGCATGCACATAGACAGGGAAGAAAGAATGATAAATAAAGTGGAAGCAGCAGAAATGTGAGACAGAAAGTGAGAAAGTCAAGCTGGTTTTTCTGTAAACTCCTTATTGCTCCTCTTCTCTGTGGATAACTGAGAGAGAATGAAACAAGTGGTGTAGCTGAAGACTTGTGGGAACTGCCTGACCGTTGCATTGTGCAGTGCTTTGTAGGATTTATCTCTCCTTGTTTTGGTATCCTTATCTGCTCATGCAGGACACTATTTTGAGCTGTGGAGTCCTTTGGAGCAGTAGTGTGTTGAAAATGTCCCAATGGCTAAATGTCATCTCTAAAGTCTAGCGGGGAAGATGATTGATTTGACCCAATCTTTTTTACCTGTGTTTTATTTATTAGTGGTCCTCTTAATGGAGATGTTAAGGATAAATAAGGATCTTGAAATATGCTATTCAATTTTTAGATGCCCTCTCTTTTTATCACCCCTCTCTGTGGTGTATGAGGATGAGAAGTCATAAAGTATTAATCAGTCTTGGTTTCTTTCTGTGATAAGAGGATAAAATTCTGATGAGAACAGGGATAGAAACCTTTAACTGACAATGAGGTTTATATTTACCTATAGTCTTCCTCAGCTTCTTAAGGTATCTAGCCTGAAGGCTAAATGCTTGGCATATCTACTCCTGAGTGCAGGAAAATGTGCAGCCATGGTTTCAGATCTCACTGGAAAATGACAGTTCAGTTTTAGCACCATAAAATTGAGGAGGGAAAAAAAAAAAAAAGATAACAACACGTCTTTAGCTGTACCACTAGCATCGTCCAGAAGGTGGCAAAGAGGTAATTCGGTTCAGCCCCTGCAGAGAGCTGGCACCTGTTTTTCAGCATTTCTACACTTCTGTCTCTTGGTACACAGCTAGGCCTTGAGATGCTTGTGTACAAGCAGCATAATAAGTTCAGCTCTAACACTGCTGGTGTAAACTAATTGAGACCATGAGGCTGTGCCAGCCTTGGCTGAGGTACTGCTGGCATTGAGGTGGCTATGTGGATGGGTAGGATTTCAGGATGATGGGCAAAGTGCACACCTGAGCATTTCTGTACTTCCTGGACACAAGAAGGACCATGCAGGTTATCAGAGTCCATTGATTCACTGGCTTTTTGGTCCTGTCTAGGCCATACTGCTATGGTGATGAATTCAGGATGTGCATCTTTTCTTCCCATAGGCTGCCATGTGGATATTTCTGCACAAAAAGTCCAGCAGTAAACCGGGTCTAACTTACATTGCTGTTGATAGCAAAAGCTGATCAGGCAAGGTTAGAGTAATTATAAGTATAAAAGAGGCAGTGTGTGACCATCCTTCTCAATTTAGGCTAAGAAGCTCTCTTTCATTAGATTCAAAGACTGGCACTATTGATCCTGATAACTTGTTTTCAAAACATTTATTATGAGCGAGCTTTCTCACAGATGTTCTCTGTGAGCTTGCATGATAGGGAAAGCAAGACCAAATGGGATGGTATTCTGCAAAAAAGAAAACATCAGGAAGAGTAGCTCCCTATTAGCTTTGCTAATTTACATGCTCATCAACATCCAGTTTGGGCTAATTTCTCAAACCAAGATAGTGAAAAATGACACTGCATGTATAAGGCACAGCTCTATACATCAGCTGCTGGCTCCAACTTCGCTGTCAGCTCTCAGTTACAGCTTTGATTAGGTGCTAAAGGTTTACCTTGACAGCCTATCTGTTCTTTTTCATTCACTGAGCCTCTTGCTCTAGAGAATAAGCAGCAAGTGATGTTTGTGGGTGCTTGTGTGATTCAAGGACAGTGAAGAATTGGTCTTTACAAGATATGATTCCAACAACACAGGAAATGCAGAAGTAGTGGAAGGGAGAGTGGAAACCATTCTCTTTTATATTGTCTGGATACATTAATCTCAGGGAAAGGAGTCAAGAGAATAGTTGTTTCTACATCTGTATAGAAAATGGTCCCCTGACTGCAGTGACGCGCTTTCAGCTGTCTGCTTCCTGCCTTGCACCTCTTGTGTCAGTGGAGTGGTCATGTACTTCACTACACTCCCTCTTCAGCTCTCAGACAGGAGAACAATCTGCCTCTGCTGGCACTGAGGCCGTGTTTGGGCTGAGAGAGCAATTTGTGACTCGCATTCCAGAAGCACAGTCTGTCTTGTCTAATGCACTACTGCTTAAAAGTTCTTGCCACTGGCTGTCCTGCTTAACTTTGTAACTGGTAGCATTGAATGAGTATTTGAAAAGCATTCCTGCCTTAATTGCTTTGCATGCAATTGGACAATTGCATCAAACACTAATCTTCTTGAAATAATGTATATGCTAAAAGCTAAAATCTGTTTGTAATACAAACACTGACATTAGAATCAACATCTCTGTAATCAGAAATATTCCATGATAAAAAAGATCTCTCACAAAGTTTCATAGAAGTTACATCAATTTTAATTTTTGTTTAGTGTGATTTTTCTGAAGGTCATTAGATGCTGTGATTTCCTCCTAATTCACTAAGCTCAACTGTGATTATTTTTATGATTTCAAGACAGATTTTAGCTTAATTGCTTTTTGCAGAGGATGCCTATATGGACAGAAAGAGGGTCAGTATGTGGTGTGAGTTGAGGCTTGCTCAAGTTCTTAAATTTTCCACATTTCAGTTTCCTAACATTGTTCAGTTGCCAAGAAAATAAAGGAAACTGGGTTGTGTCTGAATGAAAAAAATATAGCAATTTATATGTGGTTTGGGCTCTTATTTAATGAGTTAAAGATCTCCATGAAGGGTTTAATAATTTATATGGCCAGTATTAAATAAACCCCATGTTTGAAGAAAGCTCCATTACTTATAATTGAATAAAACCACTGAGAAATGTCACTGCTCACTCCTATTTGTCATGAGGATGCCTCTAGGGATTTGGACAAATAGCAGAAATGTCTTCTGAAGGGTGAAGTCATACACATGCCAATGAGAATGTGCCTCTCTGAAGACAATTTTAACTGCAGTGTGTAGTAACTGGTTAATTTTAAACCTCACTAAGATTAACTTTTAAATGAGTATATAAAAGAGATAATATTTTTATATTTGCTAGAAAGAGTTGACATTTCAAACCCACAGGAGATAGTCTTTTATGATCAAGAGCTAAAGTAACAGCATGCATAGCCTTTCAAGTAACAAGCTAATTCAGCACAGCATCAGCTTAGATATACTTTTTTAGGGACAACCTTAAAAGGGAGAACCCTTTTTTAGGGAGAACTCTTTTTTGGAGAAATTTTTTTAGGGAGTCTTTCATAGCAGCTTTTGTGTTTTCTTATGTGTGCAGCTCCACTGCCAAATCAGGCATCATACTTAGTGTACAAGATAATACATTGGTTTCAGCCTGTACTGCAGCAGAAACACATAGAGCTTGCTGTTTTAGTCTCAAAATGATAAACAAGCCAGAGATAGAAAAATTCTTCTTTGCTGAATGTAGGTGTGGGAGAATTTTCCTTCCTGGAAGTGCATTTGAGATATGCACTCCCTCATGGCAAATCTCTGCTGTATATAACAAGTACTCTTGTCAGAGTTTTTTTCCCCCCCAAAGGTCCACAGAACTACCCTGTATTTAAACTGTGCAAAAGATGCAGTAGTCAGCATGAGAAGAAACTTAAAAAGGAGCTGTCTGGAAAGTCTGTGCTTTAGATGAGCAGATGAGCATCCCATGATTGATTGTTCGATTACGGGCATCCAAGGGTAAATATCAACAGGTTAGGCTGTGCAGCAGCTTAGAAGACAGAAGGCTTAATTTATTTGTGTTCTGGACACCAATTTGCCATGTGCCTTTGGGACAAATGTCAAACTGTGGTGCGTGAATGTGCCCATTGCTCTAAGTTGAATTCACTTTGTACTGACTAAAGCATTTCCAATTCAGAAACTGGTATTACTGAACACAAGGGAAATATCAGAGTTTAAGAGTAACTTTCTGCAGGCAGCCTTCCATTGCTGGAACACCCTTAAGAGGTTTGGGGTTTTTGAGGACTGTTTATTGTATTTGTTCAATTTGTGTGGTGTGCTTTATTTGATGTCCGCAAGCTATTGAGCTGTCTGGTGTTTCAGCCTCTTCTACAGACACACCTGCTACTGGAAACTAATTTAGTGGACCTCCCTCTTCTATTGTATGTATTTTTGAATTATGACTGGTGTCTGGTATAGCAGCACTGTGCTCACCGCTCTGCAGCGTATCCGAGAATGGTTTCTTTATAACTGCTTTAACTGTAGTTGACATTGGAAGTTAGTAGCTTGTGGAAAACCTTGGATTTGTATATTATATATAGATTTTTCTTTGTTTGTTTTACCTGAGTGGTAGGAACTTTCTTTTTTGATGCATCTTTTAAAAAATGTTGATAAAAACATAATGTTAAAAATTAATTAGATCTGGTCACAAATGTTTACTAAGAAAGCAGAAACAATGCCACAATTTCAAAATTGGATGGCCATTTTTTGTTAAAGAAAGAAGGACTGTTTGTATCTCACTTTGATTAATTGTGGTTAACTGGATTTTTAAATCTTAGCAGTAAGGTTGTATTGATTTTCAAGTTTCACCGAGTGAACATGTTGGCCAGTATTAACAGTTGTCCTGAAGATAACAATAGATTTTAAATTAAAGAGATTTTAAGTCCTAATTTCCTAGAGTTGTTCCAGTGAAAGCATCTGATTTCATTAGGACTACTTTTGTCGGTAGGGATTTACAATTGTGTCTAAGATACTTGTGGCTGAAAAAAGTGTCCTCAGGTAGAAACATTGTTCTCAGCTCACAAACTTAGTTTGCAACTTAGTTTGGTGTTGAACATCCATAGTCTTTGAATCCTCAAAAAAACTGTCTGCGTGTCTCTGGAGCACAGACTTTCTGCAAAGCATTCTCCTGAGAGATTTGTTGTGCAAATGTGTTAATAACTTAAATGACTCGCGGATGAAGTTTTTGGAGCTACCATTTAATGCAGACTGATACTAAGGTGAAAAAGGAGAATTTATTTGCTTGAGAAACCATGTCAGTATCTTTTTAAAGCTCCATTAAGTTTTTTTCAGAGCAATGAGGTAACTGAATCAGCATAATTTCCTCTTTAGAGTCAAATTTCAAGTAAAAGGAGGACCTCTGGGATAACAACAACAAAAATCGCACAGATTCTTTGCAATTTAACAGACTTTTAAAAAACTGTGAAGTTCGATGAAGAAAATCATTCTATAATGGTATTGGACAATCTGGACATACCTTATATGAGGACATGTATTTTTGAGAGCTACATTTTCATGTAATTGTCACAAAGTTAAGTAGGTGATTTCATTTGTCTCTTCTGAGGTCATAATTGCACACTTCACATGTAAATACTACCCTGCAGCAGAAGTCACTGGAAAAGGTATGCATTAAATTAAAAAGGTGGGAGGGTTATTTAGAATGATCGATTAAATTTTCTGCTTAGCTCCTGCTTATTGTGAATGATAATGCTTGTCCTATGCTTTTCACCTGCAGGTGTCCTCACCTCTGCAAAGCACGTTTAAAGGAAAGAGATACCTAAAGCTGCAAGTACAATAAAGTCAGATCTTCAAAGCTGGATCACAAAGGTTGATTCAAGTGCCTGAGCTTTATAGTTCTCTTAAATACCTGGCCTTAATATGGATTTTGCAGTCAGTGAGGCCTCTGCCGGCTAATTGTCTCAGAATGGTGCTATTTTATCTGATGTCTTTTTCCTCAAACCTGACACTGGCTCTACACCTGCACTTGGCAGAAGGAGACCTGTCTGGAGGTGAATGAGGTACTTGGCAACTCCACCTGTTCTCAGAGGCTTATGCAGCCTCTTATATACAGTCCACAGCATAATCTTACAGCCCTTTGACCCCAGCAGCCTTCCCTCCTGCCATCCTTAGAACTCTGCCACTTAGGACTGCTGCTGCAGTGTTTGTCGGCCTGCCAGCAGCACACACAGCATCCGTGGCTGTGATTTTTGTCTCTCAGGGGTGATGAATGTAGTGCTGCTATCACCTCAACCTCCTCTCTTGGGTGGTTGATTTCAGCAGTGTCTGTGTGCAGCCTACACTGCTCTGCTAGGTTTCATGACAGGCTGCCTGGGCTTTCAGTGGCCACAAGTCCATTCCATCTTTCTCAGGTTCTCAGGCAAATCAGCAAGGTCTTGACTTGGGAAACTCTACAGCCTCCGGTGCATGTCATCCATGAATATTTGCATGCTGTAGGTTTCTGGGCCCCCATCCCATGGATTCAGGATCTTCATTTTTGGACATGCTTATGTAAGCCCAAACTCAAAGTTTTTGGGGATTCTGCTCTAACTTCAGGTCCCGGAGCCATAACTGAGGTCTTGGCTTTAAATGTGATTTGAAATTAAGAAAGAAGTTAGGAAAACAGCTGTAGGATTGGTAATGTTTTTCACATCTATAAAATGATGCATTTTAAGTCCACAAAGATGGAAAACTGTTTTGTGTTTCTAGTATATTTTTCAGTGCCTATTGATGCTGTTAAATCCTTCATCACCTGTATGAACCACTGTCTCCTTTTTCAGATTTGTCTTTGAGATTGTTATCATACATAATTTCAGGGTAGTGTTAGATGGTTCCAGTGACTCACCCTCTGTTTGTCACAGAACTTCATTAAAAGAAATGTTCCTAAACCTAATTCTGTGTTCTGGGGTTTGCGTTGTGGGTGTCAGGAAAGGTTACAGGCTCCAGTGCCTGTGTGTCATGGAGTTAAAGCTGTCAGTGTAGCTGTCTTTGCTAACAGGTGTGTTTACAAATCTGAGACCTGAGAAAACAAACAAGTTAAGGCTCTCTAGTGAGATTTCCCCAGTCCTTTCCATTATGCTACTATATTGTTTGGTGCCTATTCTGAGTGCAATTAAAAGTGATAAAAGTTTTTTTGTGAAACTGAGGCACAAGCACACTCCTCTGTGCCCTGAGCTTTCCAGAGGGGGAATCTGGAGCATTGGAGGGAGAATGGAGGCGTTGTCAAGGGGACCTTCCCAGCCATATTGATTGGCTCTAACACCAACCCTTTCACAGTGTCTTTACCCTCCTTGAGAAGAACATTGTATGCCTGATATAAAGAATTTTAAAGCTTTTTTTTTTTTTAATTTCTTGACGGTATCTACACTATTGTGTTTTACTTTCTCTGTGGACTAACAAAAGCATACAAAACTTGGCACAAGACTGTTAACTACTTTTTAATTACACTGATTAATAATGTACTGAATGATGAAAGATTTCCAGATTCCTTCTCAGCCCTGTTTCCCACTCTCCTGTTCTTTTTTAATTTGCTATAGTTCATTTCCTTGCTTTTCATTAGCTTGAGTGATTTTATATTTTAGCAAGTATTTTATTCAACAGGGAATAGGTCTTAGGCTTCCATAAATAGCAGCTTAGCTCCCTGATTATCTTTAGTCTATGGAGAGAGATTAAAAAACAAAGGTTGTACAAGTCATAAAAATTAAGTCAGGTAGTCTGGGGAAAGAAACAGGTGCTGGAGGTAGTAGTATTGCCTCTCCCATTTGAGACACCAGAGACCCAAGTTCAAATCCTGTATTTGCCTTTGAAAGTGTGACTCTGTCTCCCACAGGATTGTTGTGACAACCAGACTACATAATATTAGGCTTTGTTTCTCTCATTGTTTCTCTGACACTGCTATGATGAGGACAGAAGCTGTTGCCTCCTCAGAGGTTCTGTGGTTATTACAGAAGATAACACAAAGCACACACAGACTTAAGAGAAGCCTAAAATCAGAGCAAAATTCTTTTGGAGCTAGTTGTACAAAATGTTTTACTCTTCGTAAAACAAAAATACTTAAGTTCACTGCTCTCCAGCACCAATGTTTTCTTGATGGTGAGAAGTGGAGAGAGATTCTTTCAAACAAAGGTTATTCAATATTGTCCACCCTCAGAAACACCTGTTTCTATATTGCTGCACCCCACTAACTTTTGGGACTATGTTGCTGCTTTGGTTTGTCCCTTAGTGATGTCTGGAGAAGCTTGGCACTAGACTGGAACCTCAGAGCTGTAGTACTTCCCTCTGGATCATTAGCCCTAGGCACCAAACCCAAATATTTCTGCACTCTGGGGAAATGCAGACAGCTGCATCGGAATGCTGTAGCAATGAAAAGAGCCCTGGTATGCCAGAAGGGTGCATTTGTGGACCTGTTACACCTGAGAATCCAGTTGCAAGAGAAACATTATTTGCCAGGAAAGTTGTCTCACAAGTGGCTGGCCTGTTAGTACCCAGTGGTATTGGAAGCAAATCTGTCACAGGTGAATCTCTTCAATGTAAAGTTGACTGACCTGATCATAAGACCAGGTTTTCCAGGGAGGTAGCCTCTACTTCTTGGTGCAGGAAAAATAACAGGTAGGACATTTCTGTCAGAATTTTGGCATTTTTTTCTTCTTAATGCAAAAGTATGTAGAAATAAAATTAGCTTATTTGCAGAGATTAATGGAACTCCTCAGAGCTGCTACAAATGGTTTATCTAGGATTTGAGTGAATAAACAGCCTAGATTCTTACTACTGCTAAGCATTTCTTAAACAGTGAGCTTAATGATTAGGGGAAGTTATTGTATCCTTCTTGTTCAACAATGAGAAATTAAGAGAAAGCTGGAGACAATGGAGAAGTAAAGAACCTGACCAGTTTTTTTATTAGTTACTGGATAATACTTGGGTCCAGCTAAAGTAGAGCCATCTGCCAAATGCTAAACATTCAGAATGTGCGGTTATAATTCTGAGTATTAGGTGGAAAAGGACCAGGAAATAAATGACCAGATCACCTTTCTCACTTAAAAACAATGCTTATAAACTTTGCACTCCTGACAAAAAACCTCAACCCACAAAATATTTCCTTAAGCCTAAGTTTTACTTCCTGTTGGAAAATTATGACAGACTGAAAATATGATAGGAGCTTTCCTGACACTTTGGTACCTACACAGTATCCAAACCACTGCCATCTGCACATGACATGGACATCAAGAAGTTATAGGGTTTGAGTGCATGGCCTTTTGGATTGGAATGGTGAAGAAGATACAAGTATTTAAGGAAACAACCCAGGGTATTACAGCACTCAGAATAAATATCATTTAAGCAGATGAATAGAGTTTGTGAAGATATTTTGCAGCCACAGTTGTTTTTCCTAGCATTTGAGGATGTTGAAGACAGTACTGTACTCCTATTAATGCACATGCTTCCTTGCCTGGCTACCTACACCCGATAGTTTTTTGAGGTAAAGCTTTGTTTGTGGTTTTTCTGCATGAATGATGGTCTGTCGCTTCCAGATAATCAAATGGTCTTCTTTAACAAGTGTTATTAGTGCACACCTAAATTCGGTGTAACCACACTTGCAATACACACCCCTGTAATCACTGTGACTATGCAGAAACTTGCTTTTTAAAAATTGGAGTTGGAGCAGGTTTTGCTTTGTGAGAGAATTCCAAGGAGGCAGTGGGGTGGTGGTTTAAGGTTCTCAAAAGAGAACACAGAGTAACCCTATTATAAAATCAGGGTTATGCAAATTTGAAAAATAATTTTTGTTCACTGTAGCCAGAATTTGTGCCAAAGAATTTCTTATGCAAGGCATCTTGCTCTTTGAGGAGAAAGACCTGTTGAGTATTTGACATTTGGCCAAATGATTTCTTGCTTTATATTCACAGCTTTTGGGAAAGACTCTGGCTGATTATTCTGTGCAAAGTACAAACCAGCCTTAACACTCATTTTCTACAATGTATCTGAAAATGGAGTTGAATAGAAAATCATGAAAAAACAGACGTTATAACAGAAGTTGGCCTTATGGCCAGCTACATTTTCTTTTTGACACTTAAGTCTTTTCCTGGTGTGATAGAAAATTCTGGAATTTATTTAATGAGCTTGAGAATCTCATTTTGGTAAAATAAGCATGTAAAATACAAATGCATGTCATTATGTTCACCAAGCTTTTGAAATCTAAGAGTAATTACTGGTGTCTCTTGTAATTCGGGAGAGATGACAAGTTGCTGTAATTAATTACCTTAAGAATATGTTACAATAATCTACACTAACAGCTGATTTTCAATGCATTTCCTGGTTTCTCCTCTGGTTTAGGAGAGGTATGTCATTGTCTCTGAAAAATAGAGGCCTGCAATGGAGGACAACAGGGTCAGTGTTTGTAGCCCACTTAAAGGATGGTAGTAATTAGCTTTTGACAAATTGGAAAGTTACTGCAGAACAAAGTAACCATGGAGAAGAAAGCAGGTCCCTGAAACTTACCACTGTATGATTTGTGTGTATAAATAGTGATAGCAGTCAACTGTCAGTCATTTATATCCAGAGCATTTCAAGATGTGTTTTTGTTTTCAAGAACGTCTATATTGTGCTATGCACATTTGAACTCAAGGATTAGAATCCACAGGGAATGTATGCTCACATAGGATCGTTTCTTCCCATCAGAATAACAGGGCCATGAGGAAATCTCTAACATAGCACAGAGCTTTGAGAGAGCTTTGACAACACTGAGGTAAGGATCAACAGAGAAAAGATGTAGAACTTCAGTCTTCAAATAGAATATCTTGCTCTTTCTTGGCAGCATATTTAGCATGGAGTCGTGATACACCCTGTAGTTTGCTAGCTATGCATACAGAGAGTACTGCAATAAAGTTGCTCCTCATCAGAGGGAAAAGCAGTGTCCTCAGTAGCCATGAAAACCTGTGTTGGACATCAGACTGACTTTCTGCATAGTTCAGTGTAATGTTAATGAAACATTGACAGCTCTGTAACAACCAACCAGCAGAAATCCGGTGCAACTTAGTGTAATGGAGGCATAAATGACAAGCTATGGTGTAACATTCAGGCCTTCATTTATGTAGCCTAGGGCTTTTTTGCCCCTTTCTCCCCTCCCCCTCCACTACCCTGATTTAACACAGCATTTCTTGAATCCTGTTCAGGGTTGCAGGTGCCACTGTATTGGAATGGGATCATCAAAGGCTATGTGTAAGTTGTTATGGCTGCATTCATGATGATCATGGTGCTTGTGTTCATGGTATTTGGATTAATCCTGCTCAGTGATATTTTGAGATTTAATGTTTCTATCAGAAAAATAAATGCCTTTTATTCATTGTTGTTTACCTGCTCACATAGCCTACATACTTATCTGGGCCTGAGAAGGTCTTGTGAAGTCAAGACCACAGGCAGCAAATCCAAGATCATTTCAGCAAGGGATTAATTCTCAGTGTACGTGAGAGCATTTTCCTGACCATACCAAGCTGTGAAGTTCACTAGGAACCTCTACAGCCCTTCTAAGCCCCCATGTGACTGTTGTAGTTAAAGCAGATGCTTTAGGAACCAAAAAGTGACTCAGTGCTACAAGAGGCAAGTGAGTGTACACTAAAAAATCAATTGTTTTAAAGGCAACATTGCCAGAATCAAGTGTGAAGCTGCACTCACAGGCTGCAAAAATAGCCCAGTGTGTAGAATACTTTCTTATGGAAATTCTGTAAGAGATGAGATGTATTCTCTGCAGTTCTATGTCACTCAGAGGTAATGCAAACAACTTTAAAAAGATTAGAATATGGCTTTGAATTCACTTGAGGACTGACTGAAATCTATTGACACGTGATGTCTGCTCAGTGCAAATAGATGCATGTTTTTCTATCTTTTACACTGAACCAAAAGATGAACTGGACATGTCATGTAATGGCATGGCTGGGTAGGAGTTTATTTCTCACCCCTCAATGTGCATATTTCCCTGTATTTAATTTCAGGTTGCAGAGCTGTGCCTTACATTTAGGATGGAAAGTATAAAACCTATCTGTGCTTAAAAAACACAGTAACAATTCAATACAGTACAAAAGACAACAGATTTACAGAGTAGGCAGAGAGAGAGATCAGTGCTTCGATGGACCCAGAGACTGTTGGTCACTCTTAACAGTTGTGCCTTATTGTCACAAATGTCACAAAAGTTGTAAGATGCTAGTGTTGTCCAAGTATGTCTAGGAGGGTAAATCCTTTTTCAGGATTTCCAGAGCTACTTTCTCCCTCAGGCTATCAGTCCAACACCCTCTAGTTCAAGTTCTGGCAGAAGCTGGAAGAAATCTAGGAGTTCTTCCATTAACTGGCAATAGCAACATCTGAAGGGACCATTTTCTTTTCTTGACTTTTCTAAGGCCTAAATCCTGCTGTGTATCTGTCTGCCTAGATATCTAAATGCCTTTAAGACTTGCTTGTTCATATCTTTGTGCTTCAAGTTTCTATTTCTTCTAAGAAAGAACGATAAGCACTTTACTGCCCCATATATAAACACCAAAGTTCTTGAGGACTATGAATATTTCTTCTCAATGGTGAAATGAGGAGAAAAAGAAACAAAAGAAAAGGTTTTGAAAGAATCTTCACAGATAGTAAATCTCTGCCTATGCAGAGACTAGGTTTATGGTATCATTAGGAGGTGACTAATGAGCAGTCTGAGTAGAAACTGTTGTTACGATGGATGCTTAATATAATAATAGATGCATTAACAGCCTCTACAGGAAAAAGCTTGTAAGGGCTGAGAGATTTTTGTGTAAAATACAAAAGCTGCTGAAGGAACTTGCTTGAGGCAGGGTGTTCTAGAGATCTCCAGGAGTCACCTGAACGGCACCCTTGAAAGTCTCAGTAGTAACAGGCAGGCATCACTGTTAGACATGTTGCTCTCACTCAAGAGGTAGGACAAGGAGCAGGCAAGAGCATAACTAATGCTTATCCTCACTGCTTTCTGCTGGGCTTTGTGTTGATCCTCAACAAAGCAAACTGTGAATACTGATCATCTGCCACATCTGTCTCTTGGCACAATCCTGCACATGATGATGATGATGCAGCAGATTGAGTGCTGATGACTCAACTACAAATATTGAGTCACAAAGCTAAGAATGAAGCAGCTAGTTGCCTCCTCATAGCCCAGAAATTAAATACCAGAAGAATTCCTGGAGGAATTCAGATATGACAGAAATTAATAGTGATTCTTCAAGAAAATTTTGATCTTGATTCCTTAGAACAGTGCACAATTACACACCACTTAGCCACATGATCAGTTCAGAGCAGCAAGCTTATAAAATCCTTTCTCTCTTTGTGCCCTTTTTTCCTACCATTTTTGAAAGTCTTTTTCTGTCTTTTGGTCCCCAGTCATCAGATGCAAATGAGAAGAGCTTCTCCTCAGACTCCAATATGTAATTGTCAGTCACACTCACAGTTGTGTTTTTCAGCCAGGACAGGCAGACAGCTGGACTCATAATTGAAAGGGGGAGAGAGCAAAGAACTTGTTTTCTGCCTCCAAGCTGAGTTTGTACATCTCAGTCTTCCATGGCATTCTGAATTCAGGCACAGCTACTGTATGTCCGCATTACTTCTGATACTTTCCTATTGATATTCTCACGGAGAAACTCTGAACTGATGAAGTTTGGTTTGATCAACTGCTTGGACTTCTATAGTGCTGCCCACTTGTAATGCAGAATTTTGTGGGCTTTTCAGTACAGAAGCTGAATCTTGAATGTGTTGTTAGACCTAAAGGAATGTATCGATTTTAAACCCATGGGATTTAATAAGACATTAAACGGGTCTGACAGGCCACACGTGGAATACTGTGCTCAGTTTTGGTCTCTGCCATGCAAAAAAAGATGTGGACAGGCTGGAGAGGGTCCAGAGAAGGTCCAGAAAGATTATCAAGGGAGTGAGAAGCCTGCTGAGTGAGGAAAAGCTAAGAAAGATGGGTTTGTTCAGCCTTGAAAAAAGAAGGCTTAGGGGAGACCTTATCACCATGTTCCAGTATTTAAAGGGTGGCTAAAAGAAGACTCTCTTTTTGCAAGAGAGATCTTTTTACAAGGCATCACATGGAAAAAGTGAGGGGTAATTGGTACAAGTTACTCCAGGGGAGAGACTTATTAGACACTAGAGGAACATTTTTTACAGGAACAATCAGCCATTGGAATAATCTCCCCAGGGAAGTGGTGTACTCCCCAACACTGGACACTTTTTAGGTTTGTCTGGACAGGGTGTTGGGTTGTCTTGTCTAGATAGTGCATTTGCCAATAAAGTTTGGACCAGGTGATCCTTGAGGTCCCTTCCAGTATTCTTTGATTCACTTACCTGCGTAAGTAGTAACATCTGGAATCCATTCAAGAGTATCCAAAGCTGGAACAATAGATAAGCATGCTGGAATGTTGGAAATACGCATGAAACACTAATAAAGTATTAACTTAGAAGGGTGATGGCACCGCATCATCTGAAACTGTCAAAAATGTATTACTTGAACAGTAATATGACTGGTTATAGAAAAGACTGACTCGGAATTTGAATAAAATTTTGTGACTATATTATAGAGAATAAAAATGCAACACACATTCTCTTTGAACTCATTTAACCTGTCTAATCCACACCAACAATCAACAAGACCACTCAACTAATGTTGCTGTTAAAATGCCTGCATTGTTTAGTCACTGCATAGTCACTATTTTCCTATTTAAATATTTTTACAGCACGTCTTGACAGCTTCTTTAACGAAAAACCAAGGCAGGTACTGCAAACACCAAGTCAAGTGTCCTGGAGAAAAGGTTTAAACCCTTAAGAAAAGGTTGCATATGACTCATGGGGTGGCCTTCCTTGTGTGACGTACTCTTGTAACTTTTGAACTGTCTTGGCATCCATTCTGTTGTTTTGGCTGTTTTGCTTTCACAGGTATGAGTTTTCTGTCTTGGGCAAATGGCATGGGCTTCAGGTACTCCAAGTAATTTTTGGATTGCTGTTTTTCCTCATCTGTCTCCTTAGGTAGCTACAAGTCCCCAAGGGCTCTTGACATCCATTCCTAGTAGCACAGGCACTCTTGTTTTCAATTTTCCATTGAATGAAATGTCAGCAAATGACAAGCCGTGTTTTGCTGGTGTCATGCTCTGATTTAACACAGCTGAATACGCTCTCTATAGTTTTTCATTAGTAGGTACTTTATTTTGACACTGCTTTCTACTGACCTGTTGTACTGGAAATAATGGGGACTTACAGTGACATGCCTTGTATGTACTTCGCTGCAAACTGCTAAATCTCATGTTTATTAAAGGTGTCTGATTGTCAGACATTACTAGCACAGGTTCTCTAAAATGCAGCAAGGATAGTGCTATCATGGACAAATGACTTAGATTTTCTCCTACACAGGAATGGATTTGATAGTTAAGGACACCAATAAGTTTGTTTTCTCCTAGCAGCAGTGAAAATATATCCTGCCTTTGCTATAGAGCATCATGATTTTTTTCCCTCCTTCCACCACCTACATCTTTACCTCTCCTTCTCTCCTGTGCAACAAGCATTGCAACAATTTCCTCAAACTTGCTATTTATCTGAAGCTGGTGTAAAACATCATTGGTCCTGGTTTTAGATTTTAAATCCGTAAATGGTTCTGTGCATGTTCTTTTTTTACACTTTTTTGTGTGATGTCTGAGGATTTAATTTTCATTGAAACAAAGTCACACTTAATTAAATTCAACCCCTTTTAACCTATTATAATTTTAAGGGGTAAAGCCTGACTTTTAGCTATTATGCACAACTTGGAGCAACTGGTGTTATCTGTGGCACTGGCCCCAATCACTTTTTGCAGGGGTGTGCTCTCAGCAGTGTCTGTAGCAATCAAAGTTCACATTTTGTCTGACACCAGATAGATATTTTTTCTTAAAGACCTTGTGTGTGCAACAGGCATAAAATCTGGGTCTGGATATATTTTCTTCATAATTCCTTTGTAAAGTAATCCAGAGATCAAGCGTCTAACCATCATCAGATCTTGCTTAGTTTTTATGGAACACTGAAATCATATATTTGAAACCAAAATACTTTTGTAGCTTTTTTGCTTATGGGAAAGGTTATGCTGAGAATTTCCAGGTCCCTTAGGCTGTAAAGAGTTTTATGATCAGTTTTAGCTTACATAGTTCTTCCATGCATGAAGATGTGAAGCTTTAATGGCTATGGAGTAAAGCCAAATCTTCTTTCTTTATTTATGTACACTAACACCCAGTTTGTTTTATGGATAAGTGACCAGTCTCAAAGTCTGACAATACAACTATAAAAAAATGATCAATATTCTCAGTAGAAGAATCCAAGAACAAGTTAGTTTTGTGCTTAGATACCATCTCTGTCACTGAGATATCTTTGGTTAATGTCTTCTGTTTCCAGATGTTTTCATAGTAGTCAAATCCTATGTCTGTTAAAGATTTTGTCGACCAGTATTTAGGGTGCTAAGGCAGGCTGACTGAGGACAAATTTCTTTACATGCTTTGTGTTTGTTTGAAACGAGTCTGTACTCCTTCACCTTAGTGTGCCCAGTCTGTACCATCTCACTCCACTCACCTTGCTTTCCTGGATATTACTTCCATCATAAGGAATTTTTGTTTAGCTTTTGCCCTACAGCTTGTTTCTCATGAAAGGTTTATGAAATCTCTGCTGCATTTTTCTCATCTTTTTCTTAGATTAAAATATCATGATACAGACTTTTGTACTGGATATACTATCAAAAATGTGCTGTATATTTCTTTGCACCATGCAGCCCGAGACAGAACTGTATGGTGGTTCAAAAGTGGTGTTGGAGTTACGTGAACACTTGCCTTGCTTTGTGTCCCATGTAGAAATGTATTTTGGATCAGTCACCTCTCCAATGTTTTCTTCCTTTATGTGGGAAATATTTCCCACTGTTTGTAATTTTTGTCCCCTGAGTGTACATGTAAATGAAAACTCCTTCTTTTTTTCTGGCACTGACTAGACCTTCATTGCTGAAGCTCTGCTTGCTTAGCAGCTGAGTGCCTCATCTCCCTTCAGTTCTGAGGCATTTTCTTGGTAGCACGGTGGGAACTTTTCTTGCAACCCTATTCCAAACATTTTTGAGATGGGTTAGATTCCTGTGTCATGTTTACAATAGTGGATGCCCTCAGACAAATGTAAGAATAAGCATAAGCACATCTGCTTCCCTCTCCTGGGCTCCAGTAGGTTGTTCCTGTGTTGCTGAGCCAAAGATGGTACCATTATTCAAGACCAGTGGGTTTTTTCAGTTGCTAGTGTCCAGATTCTGGCAGTGCTCTAGTGAGTAAGTGCCCAGTTTAAAAGCTTGTAATAGTCCCAATTGCTTCCTGACTGACAGTCCAGCTCTCTGATGATGCAGCATTGTCCATTGCTCCTAATTACTTCTTCAGAGGTTTCTTCTGCACTAGCGGTGTTGCTGCCATTCCTTTGTTGTTGTTGGGCTTTTTCTGTGCATGCTCTTGTATGACTTGCACACTGCTGGTGAGTGGTACTTGCTTGTAATTCCTGTCCCCCTTCCAAATGCTGGGCATTGTTCTGACTTCTATTGTTTTCATACTCTGTATATCTTTTTGTGTTTTTCACTGCGCGACATTTGTTTTTTCTGTATCCTGTCCTTTATCTTTAAAATCTTTGATTCCCTAAAATAACAGTATTTGTCTGGTCTGGGTGAAGCTTTACTTGACAGATATCTTGTTGAGGATTAATTATGGACCTTCCCATAGACCAAGGTCTACTTTGCTTAGTCAGGGCTCAACCTCTCAAAAGTGTCTAATGAGGCAGTTGGTCAGAGATTAGTTACCTTATCTCCTGCTTTTACCCTCTGCTTAAAAGCATCACAAGCATCTATCTCTTTTTTATAGAATGCCTCACATTTCTGTAATGAGCCTCGGAATTCATCTCTCTTTGCCAAACTAAATGAAAACCAGTTGCATAACCATGGAAAATACAAATTTCTTTAAAACTGAGTGTTAACAGAAACAGTGTCTGCTGCTGCTACCAGTTCCTTGCAGATACAGATTATTTACATTTCTCTTCATGGGAGGGTTTAGATAAGTATGGAAATTTCCTGAGGTGCCTGTACTTTTTACCTATTGGGAGTAAAAAATTACCTGCTTTGCAACCCTAGAGCCTCAGCCAAGAAATTTATTTATGAAGAGATGGAAAGCTGGCAGCTTTTTTCTTTTTTTTATATCTGGTCTTGGTCTATTACTTTGCTTGGGAGACAGTTAATATAATTCAACTAGTAAGCAACAAATAATATCTGTCTTTATTGCTACCATAATTTTGTAATTGATGTGGCCATAGAGGAAAGCCTCAGAATGATGTTTACTTCCAAATCATCCAGGTTGTGTTCAAAAATAAGCCTCTGTAAATCTGCTGAAAGTAGCAATGTGTTGCTGAACAAAAAGCAAGTTTGTAGATCCAAATACACGATTAAGATACAAAAATAAAGTCTACCCTTGAGAGCTGCATAGATATTGGTGGAAGACTCAGAGAAGGTTAAGTAAATTAATTAAATTTTTTGTCTAATCTGTGAACCACAATTAAATATGGAATGCAGGCTTCTGCTTTGAAAGTGCCAGGCCCACCAGACCTATAAGGGCTTTAGTTCATGTCAGCTCCAAATCTCTCCAGCTCCTACATATTGAATGGTATTGTACTCAAGACTCAGATAATACCTGATAAATTCACAACATCCACAATAAATTATGCTAATTTGGACTAAATCACCCCTAATTCAGGGTAAGAGTATCTACATGGAGAATTAGACATAAAGAATGCATTCTGATTATAAAAATAATATCAATTTTAGAATAAACTCCCCATGAAGGAAAGACACACCTGCAAAGCAATTGAAGGCAGAGTGAACTAGTGTAATTGAAATGCTGATGGTCCAGAAGAAAAAGGAGTTTTAATTAAAGTGTTTAAAGAGCGAATGCCTAAGCTCGCAGGTGGAATACCTACACTTTGCTGCGCTACGGGTCCTCACTGTGTGTTTCCAACAGAGGCTGTCCTGCTCTGGATTTAAGCGGTTATAAGTGAAGTTAAGGGAAGAAAGGTATCTAGGTTGTGTGAATAGGTTCAATTTCTCTTTCAGGGCAGTCAGTGAACACACTTCCAGGCCACGGGGATCATCTTAAATACAAGCTGAGTTTAGTCCAGCATGAATCTCGTGTGTGTTATTGAGCCAGCTGCAAGAGAAGACTGAGAGCGGGGAACAACCCAGTAAGATTAGGAATTCATCTTGTCCTCGTGAGTACTAATGCCTGCAAATTTATAGATGGATATGTTCATGTCTGAAGCAACTGCCTTTTGGATTTGCTGATCGTGCAGAAGCGGTATGCAAAACGGGAGGAGGAGGAGGCAAGGAAGAGAGGGTGGCTCTAGGACCCATACGAGCCTTCCCGAGCAGGAGGTGGGAATTTTCCTCCAAGGCAGCAGGAGCCCAAGCCCGGTCTCAGAGCTCCAGCGGAGCCCGCAGGAAGAGCCTGGCACATCCCCTCCATAGCCACGCACCCGGGTGGGACCAGCCCGCACCCCGCAGAGCCATGAACCGGCTACCACAGCTGGTGCTGTGGGTCACCGCAGTGGGTAAGGAACTTATTTTTCTTCCCCCTTATCTCCTTATTTTGCAAAGTCCCTCTTCTGCCCAGAGACTCAGACTTATTGCCCCTTCCCTTTTACCTTTAAAACCAGAAAAATGTTCTTTTCAGAACAGTAGGGGGAAAAGGGGAGATGGGGAGTGAAAGTACATGCATGAAACATATATAAAGTGCGTGACATGAGGGAAGATGAATCTTGATGGTTATTGATTGTAAGTAAATTTTGTTCACTGAAATGAATAGGTGATCCGTAGTTTTAGAAAAGCTGCTGCTGTCGAGGCTCTGAGGCTGGATGCAGGCAGTAGTTGTACAAGGGTTCAGCATGAAACTAACAGCTTTACCCTAGGACCATTTTGTTTCTCTGGCTATTGGATTGTTTTCTTTGGGGCTGTTTTAGAGAGGTGGGTGAAAGTAATGCTCCAGGAGTAGAGAAGGTTGCTTACAGGAAAGGGTGTCGTTTGGAGAGGATGCTTTGTTTAAGCAGGGAGATGAGGGACAGAGATAAAGAGAGAAGAAAATATTTGGACTATAAAAGGTGGACTTAGGAGCTCCCACCTGGAAAGTGGTTCTCAGGCTAAGTTTTGAAAGGAATCTTTGTGCTGCTGTTTGTCACTGTCAGCTTTGGTTCTGAAGTACAGCAAAAGAAATGAAGTGACAGTAGGAGAGAAGAGAGATGTTAGGAGGGAAGCTGCAGGAATAGGAGAGAAGTTGGGAGGTGGAAGCATGCATGCAACCAAAGATGGGAGAATAAAGTAGGAGTGGGACACATTTACTATATGTGCACAGTGCCAAGCAAATTAGGAAAGAAAAGCCTCAATCAGGACATGCTGAACTTCTCAGAGATCTGCAGTTACAATAGTACCACCAGTGTAGATACAGTGACTACAACTTGACCCTTAGACAAGGATCAGGAGACACTTTGTATTTCTCAGTGTAACAGATCATGTAACTTCCACGCAGGAAAGGAGGAAAGGCAAACAGGTTGTTGGCCGCTACAGCTAGCTCTTGCTAGCGCAGTGCATTTCTCTCTCTGACTAAATGATGAACTTGCATATATTTACTTTTATATGAAGACACACTGGGACATTAGTTTCTAAGCAGGTTTCATGATTTAGTTCTATTTACAATTGTATGTTAAGGCATAGCACAGAGTTTTTGATTTCAGGCTATTTCTGGCCTTTTATTTCTATTGGGAGGAAGGAGGTTGTTTTACTTTCAAAGGGTCCCAGGACAAATGTGCCTCATGCTAGCAGAGCTGTATGTCCCTAAAGCCTCAACTTTTATGGCATGTGGTCTCATCAAGAACTGCTAAGTATCTTTCCAGTGTTTTTGGTGGAGTGGCTTTCAACATGCAAGTAAGATTAATGTAAGGAACAATAATTATATTTGCTGTATATCCAAGTCTATGATATGAAGCATGTCTGTATTAGGAAAGAGATTTAAAAAAGGGTGTGTTACAGAAAGAGTAAGTAAAGAGCTAAATGAAAATAAGCGTACATTTTACAATCTCTCTCCAATCTTCTGCCAAAAATAATCTCAATCACCCAGGGTGAGACTTCAATGCATGAGCATTTAACTGTGTAGCTGCTGTCATAATCTTCACATGGGGGTTCCTTGCCTCACTATGAGGGCTATTATGGTCAGCTCTCAGACTCTACAGTCAATTAATTTAAAAACCACTTGTATTTCCACTGCAGAATTTTTACTGCAGCATATTATTGGAGTGGCTTTACATTTCCCTCTTTATTTGGAAAGCCCAAGGTCCAAGTGATGAGGGATTTGCAGGTCCTATTTTCTCTCTTTTATTTTCCTGGCTGGCATATGAATTTCTAATGAGCTCTGTCATAAAAGGATGATTTCAGAGTTCCCATCCACTGACAATTTTTGGCACATCGAAACACTGGGGGATGTTGTAACTCCTCTTGGTGCAAAAATTAAGACACTATGAGAAAATTCAGGAAGTTGTAGAGAACAACAGTAGGAAAAAACCCTCAGAAAAAGAACCACCAAACCAAAGGTAACAAAACCAGGAAAGGACTCAGGGCACAGGTATGCATTGCATTGTTCAGTGTGAAAGCCACTTCACAGTCATTTGGAGGCTCAGGTTGCACACTAACCTCAGGTCTCAGGAGGTGGTTAGGAATAAGGTGAAAAAAGCTGCCAAATGAATGTCTGGGAGAATTTCCTTTATTTTAAGCACAAGTGTTACTTTGAGCCTTCATATTGGATTCTTTTCTTTTGATTACTTGAGCTTGGTGAGGGCTGGGTAGGTCCGTCCTTTCTTCTTCTGTGAGAAACCAGGCTGTGCTTGGCCACATGTCATACTCTTGCCTTTGATTGTGTAGAGCCAGCTATCTGCAAAATTACAGCAGAACATACATACTGAGCAAACCTCAACCATCCTTCTGAATGTGTGGTCAGGTTTATGTCATTGCTCAGAGTTTAGCTATTGAGTATAACCACAGTCCATGAGATAATATTAGCAGAGGCATTTTGTCAGGATTTCTTTACAGTCCCTTCCAGCACTTGTAGTGCAGATGTCACAGAATAGGGTAACTTACGTTAAATTTCAGCCTGGTGAATAGTTATGGTTTTGGGTTTTGTTGAATCCTTTCTAAGGCAGAGAAGCATAGGAAGCTTGATGGTGGGTTTAGGAGTAAGACAGCCAGCTTTTTGTTTGGGGAATGGTGTATCAGTGTGGCAATGAAGAACCCCCCATTCCTGGACGCTTGCATCTGTCTAACAAACAGTTTTCAGAAGCCCTAAACTTTTTGTGTCTCACCCTGGGTTTATCTGCCTCTCAGAACTGAGCTGACCTGTTTTGTAGAAGGAGTATTAACTGGCTTAAGTTTAGTCAGTCCACATGAGCATGAAGATATGGAAGTACCTTATTTTGTTGTAAGCCAACTTAAAATAAACCAGTGCCTCTATTTCACTTAGACAAACATTTAGTGCTTTGTGAATCCCTTTGTTGGAGGAGAGCATGTCAAGCATGAAAGGGATGGGACCCTGTCTTCTCTTTTGTCTCTTCATCGAAGAACTTCTCTCTTATTTTCTTCTTCTTGTGCCTATCTCTGCTCAGTTAAAGTAGCACACAGGAGCAGTAGTGGTTTCACTTAAATGGTTCCAACCAGAACAGCATCGAATGATCCTTGAAATTTGTCTTAGGAGTTGTATCCACAGTGCTTTACTGTGCAAATGACAGCATGTCTCCATACACTGTGCCCAGTCCGAATATCCAATTCAAGGCGCTGTGGCTGTCACTGAAAGTCAAATATTGGGTGGATGCCTTGAAATGAAAACAAGACAGTTCTTTTTAAGTCATGGACATTACCAAGTTGAGGAGTCTTTGAAATACAGTGGAAAAGGATATGATAAATCTATGGGAATCCCACAGTAAGGGAGCACATGCAGGCAAACACAGGGATTTCTAAACTGCATCAGGAGGGAGGACTAAGTTGCAGGAGGCAGAAATCAGGTAGTGAGCCACCTGTACTTTTACTTTAGAGCTGAAGTCAATGTCTTATGAGCAGCCATAGAAGAAATCCATCTTTCTGTCCATGTCACATAGCTGCACATTTTCTAATTAATCCATAAGATCAAAGTTGGAGAAAAGGATGCCTCACTCCAGTGAAGTTTCAAAAGCATTCCTCTCCCACTCCCTGGAGTACTAAACAGATACACAGGATAGGAGGGTTCCTGTCTTCAGCCTGCTTGTATATGTGAAGCAGTGTATGCTGGCTGTGCTGGTGTGTGGAAGTGCATCTGTGATATCTGTGACAAGAGTGGAGAGAAATTTTCATCTTGAATTAATTTGAGTGAAAACTGCTGATGTGTGACAATAAAGTGAAATGCTTCATAAAGTGGTCTAGGTTTTGAGCTGCTACATTTGGTCATTTGTTTTGTGTGTGCACCAGGTAGTTCGTACTGAGACATTCAAATATATCTACATGTTTTAATTATTTTTTTTTTATTTCACACTTTTGCACAGAAAAGCCTTGCATTCAGAAATCTGAAATATTTATTTCAAAAGCATAAAACATGATTAGTTATTAAATGTTTCGTTTTGACATGAGCTCTTCTAGTCCAGCACTCCCTGAAGTGTGTTGGTCTGTGCAATTTTATAAAACTTCTGCTCTGGAAGATTTTTAGGTTGACCTGTGACAGGTTTTTGTTTGGTTTGCTTTTTTAAAATCTCTTTGGGCTTGCCAGTAATTTGGAAAATCCTGAATTAAAACTGTCCAGTTATTTTATAATATCACATTCCAATCTGTACATGGACTTGTGCATGCAGGTGATTGTTCTTAGGCTGATGCTCATTACTCTACATGCAGACAGTGACTGTACTGTTTGTAGCTTGGTATTGGGTCAAGTTTCTCAGAAATAAAAGAAACAAAAGTAAGTTTTTGCAAACCTTTAGTAAAAGCAGAAGCACAAAGTGGCTGCTGAAAGGAGAGGCAGGCGAGCTCTTTCCAGAAATATATGGAGAGGAAGGAGCCCACAGGGTTCATAGTTAACTTAAATTGATGGATGTCTACGGGAATACAGTTACAGCCATGCAACATCTTGCCTTCTGTATCTGGAGACTTTTATCTGAGACTCTTACGAGTAAGCATGATTCCTGTATTGAATCCTTAAATCAGAGGAGGAAAATAATGACATTAATTATGTTAATTAATTGGATCAGGCTTATAGTCTTTTCCTGCCTCTCAGCATCAGTCCTTCCTCTTACAATTCCTCTTCCTCCCATTCCATTATAATTGCTCCTCTGCTTCTCTCGTCTACTGGCATGTAACAAACCCAGTGCTTTCATGTGGCCCGCTAACGGCATGTCCAAAGATGAAACCCATGGCAGGTAGGAGAGCAGGCTGGCTTGGAAAAGGAGTGAATTGTAGTGTTTGATGAGAGGTGACTTGTAGCTGACAGATGTCCTCTGAGTGCGTAGGGAGAGCAGCTCCCTTATGAGAGTGCTAACAGACCACAGTGGTGTGTTGTGTGTTGCAGGAGGAACACAGAGAGCCTTTGTTTCAGATTGTGACTTGTTCAGCACCACTAGGTTACAGAGGGTCTGTGCCTGGGGAAGGTCAGCTTCCCGCCTTTTTGTGCTGGAAGCACAGGAGGGAAGTCAAGGTGTAGAACCATTACAATTAAGCAAATGTGGTGTCAGGACCTCTCTGGGCCTCTGCAGTGCTTAAAGGATTACAGCTTCCAGGCAAGCAGCAGGGTGTCACTGAAACATTTTGCTTTCCTCAAGGTGGTGTATCTCCATGTTGTGGCTTCTCCCAGTTGTACCCTACCAGCACAACTGGATCCGTGAGCAGAAATGGAAACAGAGAGAAATGACATAAAAGGAAACAAAGGTGACATTCCAGTCTTCCTCACCTAGAAAAAGCAACTCTGCCATGTGTACTGAGTAAATAAAGAGCTCAGAATTTCAGTGAGATATTCACCCACAGGCCAAATGCTATCTTTTTAGGAGAATTTCAGGTTGATTTTCTATATGTGCTCCCTAAGAAAAAGCTGGCTGTAAAACCATGAAACTTGACACAATTTTCCGCTTGTTGGTGAAAAACTTAAGATTTCCAGCTGGCTTTATATTTATTTTAGGCATTTGGACTATGTGATTGTTGTAGGTCCCTTCCAACTGAACTATTCTATTCCCTGTGAAGGTATAAACCTCCCTGACATTAGCACTGATTGAGTTTAAAAACCTATTGTACAACAACCTCATCGGAGTTAGTCAAGAATAAGAGTGAAATATAGAATTATAATATAAAATTAAAAGCTGAAGTCTTTTCAAAAAGCACAGATTTATCCTTGCAACTCAGATGAACTTTTGCCCTGTCTAATGGGAGAACCATGTCTTTTAATAAGGCATCACAGATTTTCAGCTAATTGGTATCTGAAATCCCATAAGCTTTGGCTTATCAGCCAAGAATGATGCATTTATTCATGTATTTCAGTTGCTCAGTTAGGTTTTTTTTTTCCCAGTTTGTAGCACAGCATGTGTTTGAGGGCATAAACAGCCGAACTTTCTGGAGTTAGAGCATCCACACCTCTCCTCTGTGTCTATGTTTATGGTGATACATATTTACATATTAAAAATACAGGAGTGATGAAGTAACTGAGAGTGACAGTAGTAAGTGACATGAAAGGATGTGATGGTGTTCTGTTGCACAGAATTAAGTACAGGAGGTGATAAGTATCTATTCCTACCTTGTTCTGGTGAAGAGTTTTGTGCTATTCAGAAGCCAGTAGAAACCCAAACTGGATGTTTTTCTCCTGCCTTGAAGCAGAACTGAGGGTCATGCTGGAAATTCAATGAGAGCTGAACCAGACAGGTTACTGGTTCAGAGTCACAGTCGGCTGGAATCACAATTCCCACATCAGAGGTGCTGTTGGAAGTGCCTGCTTCCATGCAGTCATGCAGGGCTGGTTTGAGTGGCTCTGTGGTTGTGACCAAGACCTTTTTCTATATGCTGAGGGTGAACTCTGCTTGTGCACTTTCCCTTGTAGCTCTGCCTTACAATATCTGCTCTGCTTTCCTGGCCTTAGGGAGGCAGGAGGAAACTGGGGACACACACAGAGGAGAGGAGGTGGCCAAGGCTGGGCGGCAGAGCAGGATGAAGGAATTCTTTTCCAGTGGAGATGAGGAGCCCAGCCAGTGTGGTTTTGGATTACCAAAAGAGGGGTTAGCAGCTGTCAGCCTGAACTCAAGCAACCTCCGGCAAAGCTGAATTCACTCTGGAACAGAACTGAACAATGGCTTTGCTTCACTGGATAATTAATTTGGTGGTTTTGCAGACCCATGTGCCTTGACTAATATTTTAGACAATGCAGGATCATGGATGATTATGCTTACACACTTCTAATAACTCAGATGTCTTGATTTTTAAAAATTTTCTGGGTTTGTTGTTATATTTAACTGCAGTTTAAATTTTCCAAATATTTGCTCTTTATATTTTTTTTTTCCTACTGAGCTCTGAGTGATTAAAGACCTATTTATTACTTAGGCTTCAGCAAATAGAATCACATAAAAGCATGACTGCTTAAAATTTCCATGGTCTCTAACATGTTTTTAGAGTTTTCTCTGTGGTATTTTGATGTGTACTGTGCTGGAATTCAAATCTCTTTACATGAGTAACACTTTTAAAGTATGTAGTTCACAACAGGAGCATTTTCTGTGTTTATAGTCACTGCAGGAACCCAAATAGTATTTAAAACCTCGGAAGGAAGCTTTCTTTAACCCCATGCAGGCAAACAGTTCAGACTAGAGTTTAGTGAGAAACTGGACTTTATGAATCCTATAAGCCCTGATAGCATAATCATTGCTATTACTAATTTTTTTCAACTTTCCTGAAGTCCCACATGCCTCCTGGCCCTTCAAGATCTATCAGATTCTTAGAAGAATCTAAACTTTCCCAGAGTTTGACATTGTGTTCGTCAGTCTGTTGCAGTCCTACAGACAAAAGTCAGTAAAATTTGCAAAAAATGAACTTGTGAATTAATTATAAGCAAAACAACGGGAGTAAACCAAGCTGGATTTTATTTAGCTGTGTTAAAAGGGCTTGTGTTCTAGCCGTTCAGATGGATAGAAAACTGGGAGATGTATGCAGATCTAGCTCTTTTCACCTCATCTAGGGCTGTACTAGATTGGTCTGATGAGACACAAGCATTTAGCCTACCTTCCAAAAGCTGTTTTCATTTTTTATTTGCTGAATTTTGGACAGGGCATAAGATTTTTATTTCTTACCTTCATATTTTGATTCCCACACAATTTTTTTCCCTCTTGTATGCCTTCCTGTATATATATGTGTGTGTGTGAAAATTAATGAAAGGAAAAATATGGTGGGTGGGGTTTTTTTGCAGATTATTTGGAACTTATTTTAGAACCTGAAAATATGTGGAAAACCCCTTTGCTCTAAACATGTTGTCTTCCCGCAGTGGATGCAGTTATCCAAAACTGTACACTACTCAGGGGCTGCTTTTGATTTTGTGTGATAGTACATTAATTGTTTATTTTATATAGTGATTACAGTTTTTCAGGGATCTGTGCAGCATGTGAGTGTACAGGTTATCAGCTTTGGTAAATCTAGCCAGTAGTTGTTTTCAATTGAGTTTCAGAAGAAATTACAATCACTTTTGTACTAAGGTATACGTAGGGTAAGATGGAGAAGTTATTTCATTACTGGTAGGAATTGCTTTGTGGCTGCAATAAGAAGGATTGATGAGAAGCAACAGCCCAATTAATACTGTTATTGATATTCTTCCACTGAGAAAGGTGAGGCGTAACTTATATCAAGTTGTTGTGGTTTAATCCCAGCCAGCAATGAAGCCCTATGCAGCCATTCACTCACTCCCCCACCAGTCGGAGTGGGGGGACAATCAGGAGGGCAAAAGTCAGAAAACTCAGGGGTTGGGGTAAAGACAGTTTGATACAGAAAACAAAAGCCGTGCACACAAGCAAAACAAAACAAGGAATTCATGCACTGCTTCCCATAGGCAAAGAGGTGCTCACCCATCTCCAGGAGAGGGGGCCTTATCACATGTAATGGTGACTTGGGAAGACAAACACCATCACTCTGAACATCCCCCTCTTCCTTTTTCTTCCCCACATTTTTTATGCTGATCATGAAGCCACACGGTCTGGAATATCCCTTTGGTCAGTTGGCATCACCTGTCCTGGCTGTGTCTCTTCCCAGTCTCCCGTGCACCTCCAGTCCCCTCACTGCTGTGGCAGCATGGAAAGCAGAAGAGGCCTCAGCTCTGTGTAAGCTCAGCAATAATAAAAACATCACTATATTGTCATCACTATGTTCAGCACCAATCCAAAACATAGCCCCATACCAGCTGCTGTGAAGAAAATTAACTCTGCCCCAGCCAAAAGCAGCACACAAGTAAATGCAGAATTTCAGAAATAGAAGTGCTGATTCTTCTACTGGTTTCTTTGGGCTCTTGAGACTGAGTGAACATGGAGGTCAGCATCCGGGTGATCTGGTCTCTCCAGCTTGCATGCTTGTCTCAAACTCTCTAGGCAACCCCCAACTGGTTGCAGGGTCTCATCTCAGCTTTGTCAGTTGTACTGCAGGGATGCTTTGAAATGATCTAGGTTAAAAGCTTTCTTGCTTTGTACGTAATTTTAATGTTTCAGTTACGATGTGACCTTTTACAGCTTGTGTTAGGTACAACTGAGGGTATGGTGATTGCTGCACAAGGACAAGAAGGGGATCAGTCTCACTGTGGGGCTAAAAGCAAGGCGTGCTGGGGCAGAAGAAATTGTTCTGGGAAACTCTTAGTCTGCTGGGGTTTGTTTTCTGAATCTCTCCCAACAGTCTTGGAAATAAGTATCTTGTGAAACCAGCCTGTAGGATTAGACATCTGAATTCAGACTATGTGAATACAACCTGATCTAACTCAGGGATGGCTGCTTTTCAATCTCTCCAAGGGAGCAAGTGCTCAATGCCAGCCTTGTCAGCTTGGTGTCAGTGAGCTGGCAACTACCTTATGAATTTGTACCACAGTGAAAACACCTACAGTCCTGTTTTACTAACCAGAAAAATATTTGGTTTAGCTATCATTTAGCTCTGGTTTTGACAGTTTCTTATTTTTGGAACATGTTAGGTTTTTTGCATTCAGCTAACAAAACTTGTAACAGTTTTAGGGGACAAATTTGGGCTGACAGTCTGAATCCTACCATCGATGCTATGGCACTGAGGAATAAGATATACATCATGATGTTGTGTGCTGTTCAAGTCTCCCCCTAGCCCTTCAGACAAAATAGTCTGTTTTCAACTTTGATCCACACCATGTACAGAGTGTTGTTAAGAGGAGGTAGTACTCTTAAACATTTATGGATAGGACTGAAACTGTTCTGAAGGTGGAGAGTGAGGGTTTGCATTTATCATCTTAAAGGAAGACAGTAAAAAAGTTCTGAGCGCAGGCTTAAATTTTATGCACAAAATGTTTCATACTCTCTAGCATACACAGAAGTGCTCCCATGAGCTTTTAAAGAAACGTCAGCTACATACAGGAATATTCTTCAGCATGTCCTTTCATCCTTTGTGACACAAATACACAAAGGGGCAAGAAATAAAGCTGGTCAAAGTATCTTTGTGTAATCTTCCTGAGAATGGCAAAGGGAAAAAGTATAGCAAGCACTGTTCTTCTGTTTTTTGTATTCTCTAAGCTCAGGTTTCACAGATAGGGTTAAAAATCATCAAATTAAACATATTTATGAGCCATCTGGTTTCTGAGTCTTTCCAGTTTGTGTTTGCTATCCTGGGTAACTATTAAGTCATTTTTGTTGCTGTAATTTTCATGTCATTACATGGCTCCAGAAACTGCATGTTTAAGAAAAACACTGTAGAGAACTGAATTCAGAGTAGAATTATAAGCACTGGCAGCACTGGAGACATTTGTCATTCTTTCAATCAACCTAACATACTACTAAAAGTAAATGTATAAAATAAATAATTTTTTTCTTTTACCATGTATTTAAGTTAGGTAATGCAACCTTCCAGCTCTCTTTGCCTACCTTTCTTATAATGTGGCAAGGGGAGTCAGATTTCCTAGGGCTGGTTTTCAGCCACAAGTTTTCTCTATGACTTGGGGAAGACTCCTTAGCCTTGGTGCCTTAATTCTTGTCCTATTTTACCTATTTTATCTCCCTTATTCAGATGTGGTGAGATACAAAACAGTAAATGTTCTAGTTCCTTCAAATAGATCTAGTGCACAGAATTACAGAATTTTTTCCTTTCCTTTTTAAAATAAAATATAATTAAGGAGAATCTATAACTCCATTTCACTGCTTTGAAGAAAAATTTATTCTTTCACATTGAATGTTGGGTTACCAATTGAGTTTTCTACCAGCATTGGCTTTTCCATTGGTAAAGGGCAAAATAGTGTTTTCCATAAAGGTGTATACATGTATTACTTTTCCATAAAGTATCCTCATTTGCTGCTGAGAAGGCACAACACTGATGAATAGATGTAAAATTCCCTCTTTTTTGTCTGGTGACCTGATTGATATTCTTCCTGCCAGCTTGGTCCTTTGTGACACTGAGTCAATTTTCAGAGTATGGTTTCATCTTAGGAAGAAAGAGAGGAGAGAAGATGGCTGTAATTGCTGGTGTTTGTTTTCTAGGTGCAACCAAATGCTTGTGCTATTTGAAGGAAATGCATTTTGTGAATGCTACTAAAATACACTAATCAGCTTCTCTTTCTCACTCTGCCTTATTTTGACAGAGCAGTGTTCTGAATGTTATTTCCGAAGTCAAATTCAGTTTTATGGGTTTTAGAACCTTTCTGGCTGTTTTGTGTGCTGTGCAAAGCTATTCCCAATTCTCTGCAGCCCTGCTGCCTGCCTTGCTCTTCTGCATGTGGCTTGGTAACTCTTACACACAGTGGATAGGAGTACCTGGCATGGGGAGCTCAGGGAAAGCTGCACTGGCGTCTTTACATCTTGTAAGAAATACACAGCTTATTTCTCTGCTTTTCTTACTTGCACCTGGCATGAGCTTTAAAAGAATGCAGAACAATCACCTCATGCCTCTATGCCTTTACTTTCAAAGCCCAGATTCCCAAATGCATAAAGAGGAAGGAATAAGTGTATGCGAAGAATAAAGCACACACTACTCTGGCTGTGTGTGCTTTGGAGGCAGGTATTACTTACAGGAGCAGAAGATTCTAGCCGTGATGCAAGGAAGACATTTGAAATCTTGGCTGACAAACTGTTTAATACACTGCTTAAACTTGTGCTCACTTTAACATTCCACCTTCTTAGCCTCCTCCAAGTGTTTGTTTGACTGCTTTCCTCTTCTGGAGTCCAGCTGGCATTGAGAGACTCAGCTGTTAGGAAGCACATTTGGGAGTCTCAGCTGGCACTGGCAGACTCCACACGCTACTGGAGTACTTGTTGGCAAAGCTGTGGTCCCTACCTTGGAAGCTGGCAACAATTTCTAGCTGAGGCTGTGAGGAAGATGTCTGAAAGGTGTTTGACTCTAGAGCTGCAAGGTTGTGCTGGGGAGATAATAGGAGGGGATGGTGTTTGTCCACCTTCACTGTCACAGTAACCACACCTTCTTCAGACACACAAGTCTGGGCACTGCTCTGCGTGCCCTCAACATGTGCAGATACAGCAGCGTCCGTGACTGCCTGCAAAGCCAAGCACAGGCCTCCCTGCGCCCTGCATGCTGCAGCCTGCTCCTTCACAAGGTTGTATCAATGAAGCTTGCCTTAGTAATGTTCTGGGAATGGAGCTGGCTTCTCATCATTCATCCCTGAGAGTAACTTCAAAACCTAGTCTTCTCTGAGGAGGCTCTGAGCATAGAAGACAGTGAAACAGATATTCAGTGTCCCAACAACAACTGCTTCTACACAGCCGTCCAAAAATACTGAGATATAAGAGGATATAGTAAGAGATTCTAGCTTGGCTACTTCAGATATGGTTATGACACTATGGCAGGGTACATGGCACTGGTTTTTTTAACACAAGATGGAATTACTTCCTGTGTGGAGGAACACACAAAGATATAGATGTATATATTTCTTCGCCTCTGTGCATGTGTGTGACTTGATTACGTACGAATGTTGTTAATGTAAATCTATCATTAAGTCACTGTTATAATTATAGTAAATCCTATTGGATGGATTGCTTTATAATTGTTAAATCAGTTAATTATTAAGTGCTGCTAAACCCTTCTGCATCCTTATCTTTTGTGCTTATGTCCTTTGATTCTGATTTGATTTTCCTTTTTATGTTTCATTCATTTGGTAAGTAATAGAGTGAAACTTGCCCCTGAACTCTGTTAAAGTTACAAATTCATATGAAAATCTGCTTTTTGCCAAAACATTTACCTCTGATTCTTTAAACAGCACAAACCATTCATTTGCAACACAGGGCAATGCAAATAAAATCATATAGTTATTTAGGTTGGAAAAGTCCTTTAAGATTGAGTCCAGCTGTTAATCCCGCACTGCTCAGTCCACCACTAAACCACGTCCCCAAGTGCCACATCTACACATCTTTTGAACACTTTCAGGGATGGTGATTCCACCACTTTCCTGGGCAGCCTGTTCCAGTACCTGAACATCCTTTCAGTGAATAAACTTTTCCTAATGTCCAGTCTAAACTTCCCCTGGCACAACTTGAGGACATTTTTTCTTGTCCTGTCACTTGTTATCCGGCAGAAGAGGCCAAACCTCACCTGACTAGAATCTCCTTTCAGGTAGTTGTTGACAGAGATAAGGTCTCCCCTCAGCCTCCTCCAGGCTAAAACCCCAGCTCCTTCAGCCCCTCCTTGTAAGACTTGTACTCCAGACCCTTCACCACCAATGCCACTGTCCTTCTCTGGACATGCTCCAGCACCTCAACGTCTTTCTTGTAGTGAGATGCTTCAAAATGTGCTTCCAAAAGGATATACTGTCTACTATTGACTGTGCAGTTCCCTCAGAGTGCATATGTTGTGCTTGGTCATACCTTCTCATTACTGTAAATAAAGAGACGTTCATACTCTTCTTGCAAAGAAGCAGTAGTTTTTGTTGACCATGTAGCTGACTTTTGTGGTGATAGGGATTTTTGGAAGTTCTTGGGACGCTTCTGGTATTTACAGGTCATTTGCAACTTCCTGATGCAGACATGTTGAGGCTTTTTCAGGGGGAGCTAGTACAGAAAGGCTGTTTTGAGATGTGTGATTCTGTGAGAGCTCTGGAATGACTTCTGTTGAACACTCTCTCCTCCATTGGGATGATATCTAGTGTAGTACCAAGTGGGCAATGAGAACTCTTGACAATCATATACAGAAAAAAACAGTACTACTCAAATATGTATTTGATCTTTTCCTGTGGATGAAAATCTGCTAATTACAGCTACAATTTCAGGCTGTTTAGAACGGAAAAGGTAAAATGATAAGCTGGATGGGTAGTCCATGCATGGTCTAAAGGTACAGAAACTGACAGGTGTGCTGTATTTGGTGGGCATGACAAGTCAAGAAACCCATCCTTGGTCTGATAGTGCCTTTCTGGATATCAGGAGAGTGTGCACTGGAATCGTAGGAATTGTGTGGAATTAAAGAGCCTTTCAGGCAATGTCTGTGTTAACTGTTATAAACTACATGTCACTGTGAGTAAAGGACTTAAGTCTTTTATAAAGGACTCCATGTTGATATACTGCACTGGGGGCACCATTCCTTTAGGGACCTGTGATTCAGGCTTTTAATGAGGATGAACAGAAAGAAAACGGTGCAGACTTTTGACCTCATTTTGTTTGTTTTCCTCATTGTGCTGGCTGGTGTCCTGGGAGCAAAGAGCTACGGCTGTCTGCTGTTCTTAGGTTGCTCATTTGGGGACTGAAGAATAGAAATCTCATTTTTCTCCCTTGTATGGACAGGTCTGGACTGACCCTTTGCCAGTGAAGAAACTGTAGCCCCAGGCCAGCAGTAGTCAGACACTTTAGGGTTCTCTAGGGACACTCTACTGGAGTATGTAGTATCATTCATAACTCTCTGATAAAGGCCTGGTTAAAGCTGAAGGGAGCAGATGTTCTCCTGCCAATTCCCCTCCTATCACCTCCAGAGACTGAGTGCTCTTCTTGGGATTTCAAAATAACTTAGTGAATCAGAAGATAAGTAGTAGTGAAACAGGTCTGGCCTACAGCACCCACAGTGTTTCATGAATTCACTCTAATAAAAGATGGTTTTCTTTTCTCTTGCACAAACATAAGAGCCTGATATGAGGCATCCAGAAAATTCAGTACTCATGTCTTCTGTTTATATACAGTAGTTTTTATGTGCTTGTTTCTCATGCAATAAGCACTTTTCAGTGATACCTTTTCCTGGTCTTAAAATCAGGAGTTAAACACAGTTAGAAGGGAAAAAGGGATTTTACCTTGGTATTTATTTTAAGGATCCTTAGGTCTACCACGTCCAGGTCAAATGCACCAAAATGCACACTGGAAAATGCACCCCCAAAAGATCTGGTATAACATTATAGGTCTTACTAATTAGCATATCTATCAAAAATTCCCCAGTGAGAGGCTTGAATGAGCCCCCCTCCCCAAGGAACCCTCTCCTGGATGGTTCTATTTTGGTTTACAGAATGTGTTCTGGAGAGGACCTTGGGGTCTGGGGCACACTGATCCCTAGCTATGAAGCTTCTAAAATGTTTAGTCTCTCAGCTTGACAAACAAATCCAAGAATGTAGGCAAAAAAGCACTAAGAATACAGAAGTTGTAAAAAAGGTCTAACAGGGGTATAAAGAAAAGGCAAAAAAATCATCATGGCATCATCTTAAATATCCAGAAATGCATCCAATTATGTTTCCTTACTGCCTGTAAATGAAATAGCTCAGGATTGTCCCCATTATCTTTCAGGCACTACTTTTTTTATTAGTGTTTAATCAAATTACCCATGGTCTGAAAGGAAGTCAGAAATTTTTCCAAGAATCTTTGTTGCTTTGCAGACACCCGTTCTGGTTTCTCTTGTTTTGATATTCTTGCACTGATTTCTCACCAGGCTGGTGTTTTTTTGTAACATTCTCATCTCCATCATGAATCTTAAGATAGACTGAAACATCTTTGATGAATAAGAGTGGCCCCCTTGTCTTAAAACGGATCAAATCAGCGCTGGTGTGGTCTATAAGCTATCAGTCTTTTGGATTTTCTGCTACTCATTCCTTTCCATGAAACCACCTGAATGTAAGAACTGGAGGATATTTTCAAAGCAGTTAATGGGTGATAAAAGTGTCAGAATAGCCACAATAGTGTTGGCTGTGCCAGCCTATTGAGTGATTCATGAAGTGGTCAAACCTCAAGCTCACCCTTGCAATAATGAGAGACAGTAATCTGAGGCCCTCTTCCTTGGCAGGATAGACATTCCCAACTTCATCATTTCTATCTTGGCACTGATTCTGAAGGGGTCCTTTAAAGGAAAGGAAGAGTTCATAATATTTAAGGACTTCATGTCAGAAGTAAAATAAAAGGCTTTACAGGAAATATTCCCACTTAGCTGCTTTCCAGTTGTGAAACGTAGTATTGTAGCCCAAAGATCTCACCTCTAAACCACACTTTATTCTCTTGGAAGCCAAAGATAAAATAAGATGAAATGTAAAGATAAGCAAGGTTCTACTCATTCTTTACAGCACAACTGTCTGTCTTCTGTTTTTTGTGTTCTGAGAGCAGTGGGAGCATCTGACTTATCATCCCCACTGCCTTCTACATTTCTTTACTAGTGGGGAAAACAAATGATAAAACTGAGATGCAGGTGATTGCTCTTCCGTTTGCAAAGTTAGTTTCCCACCACAAACAGAGTAGTACAATTCATGCCTCTTGGTTATGTTGTTTTAGGCCATGAGCAAAAACTGTGTCATATTTTTTCAACACAAGGGTGATTTTTTTGGACCAAAAAATAAAGTTCAGGTCTTGGCACAAATGACAGAAGTGTCTTTGAAAATAAAGAAACAGTTTGCCAAAAAGCCATAAGGTAGTCTAAGTCATGCTTGACTTTTAGTCCTTCCAGGAAGTTCTGAATTCCAGGGCTGTCCCACCCACTTGAATTCTGTTACACAAAGTTCACTGCTCCCAACAGTAATTCCAATTGCAGTTTGAGAAAAGACTCTGCACCTCTTTCATTGTACTGGCTGTGAGTGAAGGTATTCATACTGGGGAGTCATCTTTCAGATGGTAAATGCTTTGAACAGTGTGAATGAGCTGAGTCCTAATCCTTTCCATAAGAGAACTGTACAGATCGTAGGAGACTGCCCAGACTCACCTGCCTCAGAAGGCTTGGCTCTCATGCTACTCTGAAGCAGGGGACAGTGAAACCATCACTGTTTTTACCGTTCAGCATACCATCAGACTCCATGCTTATTGAAGTATCTCACTATTAGGAAGACTGTTTGTATTTGTGCTGAGACTCAAGTTAGCATCCCAGCCCTGTCTGCACAGTTTGATTTCCTGATGATTACTCCAATTCTTATCTTTTTTTTTCTCAAGGTCCCTGCTAGTTCACATTTTTTCTTTCCAAGAGAGGTTTCACTAACCTCATCTATACTATACCCTAGAAAGTGGCTTTCTAGCCATGCCACTGTGGCCTGTCAGGCCTCTCATTGACGAAGAACATCCAAACCATTTTCATACTTCTTGTGTGAAGTTGCTGTTGAGGAGGGCCTTCTTGGTCTCTGATGTACTTCTTTGACATAGTCTTCCCTCTGTCTGAGGCCTTTCCTTTACCTTCTTAATTTTTGACCTCCTTAGACTGGAGTTGATGCCTGCCCGCCTGCCCCAGCACTGTCATTGTCTTCAGCTTTGCCTGCACTGCTGAGTCCGAGGTTGCCTTGTAAGTTGGTGCTCTTGTAGTTGCTGCTCTTGCCACTGCCTTCGGTAGCTGTGCACAGATCTGCTCCTCTGCATTCAGTGCACTTGTGTCCAAGGCCATGGCAGCGTGGCCTTGGGCAGCTTGTGTACCCTGGCACCTCCCTTTTTTACACTCTGCTCGGCTCATCTTTTTTCCCTCTGGGCTGTAGCACTCCATGATCGTGTGGAGCTGTCTAAACACTTTGGGTGCACTGATTTCTGCTCTCTACTTCTGAAAGCGTGTATTGTGATGACACAAAACTACCAATTAATAGTTCATCCTCATATCTGGTTTTGCCTTATAGTCATTACTTTCTGGTGTTTTTAGTTATTTGTTGCCTTTCAAGTATTTTTTCTATTTCTCCTTTGCAGTTAAATCTGTGGCACTTAAGACTAATGTGACATGGTCTGTAATTTAACTATGGTGCTTTTTTTGTCAGTTGTGCTGGACTGTGCAAAATATTCCTCCAGATTCTTAACTATAATTCATGTAAACATGTCCACTTCTGGAGAGTGGCTGAAGTAGCAGGCCATGGTGCCAAGATAATTTCTGTCATTAAAAGTAAAAAATATCCATTCTTACTTTGCCAAGTGTTGGGTTGGGATTTAAAAAATTGTGAACTGTCATCTTGTTTGACAGGTATATTATTTGCATGTCTTACATTGTTTCATTTGCATCTCTAATTAAATACATGCTTTTATGTACAAATAAAATTGGAAAATTAGGAATTCTTACTAAGCTTCAAACAGATCCTCTCTCTCCTCTTTCATCATATCTTTACATCCCTCTTCTCAATTCACATATTTTGGTTTAGTCATCACCTACCTTGCAGTGTTCCTTCAGAAATCAATAGATGTCTGATGTACGGAGTCTCTATTCTGACTCTGTTCTGATTTTCAATTTATGCGCACATGCTTAACATTTGCTTCTTTATGTCTCTTTGTTAATTGTCATGACTGGGTTTCATGATATTGGTTTGTCTCCTCCTTGACATGATTTCTGCCCACTTATCTCCATTCAATAAACAGGAATGTCCTAGGCATTAGGTGGTTAGGGGTCAGTGCAGATTAAGTGGAAACACTTTTCACTGCAGTTAGCCTAGTCACAATTGAGTGGAAATTGTGTGAGCTCTTTTTCTTCCACATTTGCTAATTCCTTTGCTGGGGACTGTGCCAATACTGATAAAACTCTGCATTTCCCTGGGCTGCATGTAGAAATCTTTTTTTAACTTCAAATTACTCCCTAGAGATCCATTTCCTTGTAAACCATTCTTTTTATGCCATGTGACTGCTGGACAGGGTCTGGTCCTTCATCTGTATCTTTTATCTTCAGGATTATTCTTCAAAGTTACTAGTTGATGCCAAAGTTCTTCACAGTGTAATATAAACATCCTCTCCCTTTTCAATGTCCTGACTTTTTTGTGGAGGAGGAGAATACAAGGAGTGAAAGAATAGGATGTGACCCTGAAGAACTTACAGGAGACATCAAAGGACGAGCAGGATTAAAAATTCCTCTGCCCTCTTCTTACAGATGGTAGTCTGGGCAGTAACAGAAGGAGCCCCAGGTAACAGAGAGTGTTGGTAATGTGCTGGGGAATTTAATCTGAGGTCTTGAGCGTGAAGAATGCAAGGGGTATTGACAGAAGATTCAGTTCTCAGTCTTCTACTTTCCTGCAACCTAGTTTAGCTGCTGAAGGGCTGTTTCAAACATCAATCTTTTACTGTCATGTCAGAGGTTCTTAACACATGTTAAGAGGCACGCAGTGAACGCGTGACAAATCGATTCATTGCATGGCACTGACAATAGAGTTCCTTTGGGTCAGCTTGAGCCATTCAGAAGTGAGTAGTTTCAGCTAGTCTTCTCTGTTAACTAGGTTAGAGTTTACACCCAAGTACTAGGTGCTGGAAGTCATAAATCCCACTCTTATATACTTGCTGGACAATTTATGGTAAGACATAGTTTAATTTCTTACCAGTATTCTTGTGCACCCTACCTTTTAACAACTTATGCCTAAGAAAACTAAATTTTGGCATGGAGCAATTGGAATCTCTCCTCCTGGAAAGGAATTTGGCAAATAGTGAGAGGAGGTTTGTGGCACTGCTTCCATATTTTCCTGGCAGTATTGCAGAGAAATTATAGAGGATGGAATCTTCGTGCTGCTCCATACAGCTGCTGCCAGGGTACTGGTGGTAAGCATACTGCTAGATGAAGTTTAGCAAAAAAATCCTGTATTCATGGTCTCATGTAAAAATATAATTTGAGAAATATGGTGCTTTCTGACGAAGGAAAACCACAAGACTACAAGCTCTTGTACAGTTGCATAAATCTGATATGTTAACTGGAAAGTTAAGCTAAAAGTTGAAATACTTGTGTTGTAAGGAAAAAGTAGGATGAAGCAAGTTACTGGGAACAATATATTAGGCACTAGAAAGAGATTAGTTGTTTGTAAGGTTATATGAGCTGCATTTCCCTGGTATTAAAATCAATTGCACACCTATTAGTAACCTGTGTCTGGCAGAGTGTAAACAAGAGTACATAAATATCAGCGATCAGATCTAATTGTTTCAAACATGATGACAAAGAATTCTCTTAAAAAATAGGAAACAGAAAACACAAAGTTTGTATGCTTCTGGAACCCGGTGTCCATGAACAGAGCTGGAAGGTCCTTGTCAAAGGACATCAGTTTATTATTCATTTCTGTTACATGAAAAGCCTCTGAACATCACTGTGGAAGGCAGGATCTTGTTGCCTTAACACTTCCTGGTCTATTCCCTGGAGATCTAGCATGTTCTTTAATATCTGTACCAGAGAGCGGATCATAAAGAATGCAATACCAACAAGTGAACTGCTAAATGCCTTTAGAAAGGAAAATTACGAGTAAGCAAGAATGTGTTTTCATACAGATTTAGCCCAAAACATCTCAGAAGTAAATTTTTTGCCATGTTTTGGAAAGCTGGTGGAGTATGTCCCTGTCATTAGAAAATCACCAGCTGCAGGTGTGATTTTAAATTGGTGGGTTTGTTGCAACTTTAGGGTATAGGAAGACTGCAAAGTGTTTAGGATCTGTAGGAAATGTTCATGTGGGCAATGCCATTAGAGTCTCCAAAGATTAGGGTGGGTTTAAACCACGTTTTATTCTATGAAACAGTGTGTTTTTATCTATATTTCTATTGTTAATTAGTTAAACATAAAACAATATTTCCATTATTTTCTTCAAGATTGTGATCAGGATCCAGCATATCATTTGCCTCTCCTTTTACTGTTTCTTAAATGTCAAGCAAATGCTCCTGTTCTTTGCATACTGAGATCCTTTAAACATTTTGAGACTTTCTAAAATGAGTGTTATGGCTAAGGCACCACCAGCCACTTTGTTAAGAGCTTTTGAGTTCCAGCTCTGGATCTTTAAACTGTTTATGCCTGAGGAGGTAGTGCTCTTACATTCTTACGTGGCATTTATGTGCTGTGGGCTTTTTCCCCTCGTTGATACCGAATCTTCTGTTAATGGAACAATTTGCCTTTTCAGCATAATTATTGAGAATTACTCAGAATTACTGAGAATTTTATGACTTCTATTTAGTAAATATTTAGTATAATTTAGTCTTTACCTCCTCTTGTGCTCTGTGCTACCTAATACTAAGCTGAGTGCATTCAAATCTCCCAGATCTGAGGCACCAGTGATGTTATATAGCGTGTCACTGATTCATCTCCTCTTTTTCTAACAGAGCCTTTCCTTCCTATGCAGGTTTATAATCTCACAGCAGCTTCCCTAATATCTCAAGGGTTCTGGAAAGGTGTGTATCCAGGAGCTAATTACAGAGACAGATACACCAGTTGCTGGATCACTGGATATCTGTTAATAATTTGATACTTCTAACCTTGTTGATGACCTCAGATTCTCTTTCTCCTCTGTATTAGAGAGCATGTATTCACTTCTTTTATTTCTGTACAGTGGTTATTTTATTGCTCATCTATATCCTTGTGGTTATCTGATATATATCACTGTCATATGAGAAAAAAAGCATCAACCATGACTTTTTAAAATCAGTCAAGGAAGTTTTGTGCATACATCAGCAAAGAAAAGGGTGAGAGGTTAAGAAAAAATGTAGTAGATTTGTCAGATAGTACTTACTGCTGTTGTGTATCACATAGATATTGGAATTGTGTCAGTCACTAAGGTGCATCAAAACACCAGGTGTTTGATCACTACAAGCTGTGCAACACAGAAATGAATGTTAATTCTTAACTGATGGGAAGAGGATGGATGTTGAATTCTGTGCTGCAACATGCCACCAAAAAAGCTTAAAAGTGACCAGGAATGGTGAGACAGCATCTGCTATACTTTGTGACAGAAATATTGCCAAAATACACAGTTTACGTAGAAGCAGGTGAATTAGCAGTAAGACCTCAAATGGAGAAGACAACAGTACAGGGCACGTTAACATCTAAGCATGTTCGTTTTTAGGTTACCATAATCAAAATGGTATTAAAAGAAGTTCTGTTAGTACAACAGGGCTTTGATGTGCCTGTTGAAAGAATAAATTAAGCAAGGTTTTTAATTATCTTTCACGAAACATGTGGAATTGGGGTAATTTTGAAATTAATGGAAAACATTGAATGGAACATAGAGTATTAACTGCTGGCTTCTTCATGAGGATAGATTCTTTAAACATTGACAACAACAAAATAGCATGGTGACCAGACTGAGGAAAGAAAACTCTAGAGACTAAGTGATATGTGTTTGTTTATGGGTAGAAATCACTAAACACTCAAAACCTGTGTTATAGATACTGTAACAGCATCTACATCTCAGAAAACAAACATAATGTTGCAAAAGTACTTGCTGAGAATAGAGATCATAGGTTGTCTTAGAAGCATGCTTGAAAACAGACAAGCTATTACATAATGGAAGGATTAACATGAATTTGAAGTTTGGGTTTGATTAGGCTGATGCTTAGCTCCAGGAGCATCATGTAATGAGGAGTGCCCCATCCTGTCTTTCCCAACCCTTAGGCCTGCCTCTCCCTCCCAAAATAAATTTGTGTCTGAATGATGGGAACAAGTTTAAATAGAAGACTTGGAAAGAAGGCTATTTCCAGCAGTACCCGTTTCTGGAGAAAATGGCAGTATAAGAAACATAAAATGATCGAATATAGGCATTTAAAAGAGTATTTTATGCAACTGGCTGTACTTCCAAGCATAAAAATGCACTGTGCATAACAGGATAAAGTTGCTGAATATTTAATGAGAGTATACAAATGATTATGTGAAAACATAATATAGCACACAATCAGAAAACTCATATCTTACCTTCAGCACACAAATTATTACTGAGAAAAAGACACAAACTTCTAAATTTTGTTAGTGTCAGTTCTGTTGATGTTACAAGTAGTATCAAGGTTAAGAAATATGTAGCCAATTCAGGAAGCTACATTAAATTCCTAGCAGTGTTAGCCCATTGTGGGTGTTAATATTCTTGGAATAAACCGGAAAGATTTCCTTTTATTAGCTGTTATTCCAGTTTATTTGCAACTGAGTTGGAATAATTCCTATCCAAATGCATGTGGGTGAACTTTAATTTACATAAATTAAATGACACGCTGAAAAACTTGAGAGCAAAATTTATTTTCTCTTAATGCAGATAAGGTTTTCTCTACCTCCCTCATTTTCTCAGGTGCAGTGATAGGATGGTGGTTAAGAGGTGTGTGAACATGCATATGAGGTTTTGGGAAGGTTGTTTTATTTCTTTTCAGAGCTGCTAGTAGGCTGTATGAATTTGGGTGAGGAATGGCAATCAGTGGTTCAGCTGTGAGTTACAGCCATGAACATTCTTGGATCCTTTTAAATCGAGTTCATACTGTCTGTACTCTCCAACTGCTACTCCAAAGAAAGAAAAAAAGGAGCATCCTCAACATTGTTGTCTGTTCACCCCAGCTGAATAATGCTTTGTCACATTCATGGCACTGTGGGCTCTTTTGACAGTGCCATTGGGGTTCTCTGTGGAAAGACAGGCCAAGCTTTGACAGGCAAGTGCCAAAGTACTGTGGTTTTTTTTGTTTTAGAAGTGTTTTAAAGCTCTGGCTAAGGTAGCCAAAAGCAAGCACCTTAAAAGAGAATTAGATCATACCAGCTATTTCTAGGATGCAGAAGTCACTTAGCTGTCCCTGGATTCGATATAACAAGGTTCCTGAACCCCTGAGCAAGTGGAAGTTCATCCCAGCCCTGATAACTTTTATTTATTTTTATTCTTCAAAGAAAAAGTATGCTTATTAGAGAAAGGGACTCTTTCTCGTGATTCACCACTTATATCAACAGAAAAATATCTCCAGCTCACTTTTGATGGCTGAGAAGTTGAGACACTTGTCTTTGGCTGTATCAGTGTAACAGTTCAGTCCTGCAACACTGATATTCATCCCACCTAGCCTGTCCAGAGAGGATTCAGTTCTGTCACTAACCCACAGCTGGCAGACACACAATGAACTGCTTTTTAGAGGTTCTCTGCCCAGTGAGTATACAGGGAGCATCTAGATGGACCATGTCATTTGGAAACTTCTCCATTAAGAGAAGGGTAATCTCATTTTACTTCGAGTTTTTGTTTTCATCACAAGCTACTGCACTGTTTAGTACCAGTAACTGCAGTCATCTGCATTGAGCTTTCAAGATAGCAAAGAAAACCCCTCCAAACTTAAGTCTCATTCTCTCTTTCTTAACCTTGAAGGATAGAAACTTCCTTGTTCATTGCAGAGGGTGAGCATGGTTGAAGTGGTGGGAAACAATGCTGTTAATAGTTCCTTGCATGTAAATGAGAACTGGGTGGGACAAGCCAGTAAGGAGATGAAGAATTGTTATTCAGAGCTAGTACTGTGAGCTAACGGCCTGTTTCAATAGTGACTTTCATTAAACATTCAGGGTTTTTTATACCACATCAGAAGTAAGAGTAGCAGAGTAAGAGTTTGTGTAACAACAATGTGATACAAGAAAGAAGCTTGCTGCTCTCTCTTAAAACTCCTTTAAGAGTTTAAATTCATCCTGGAATGTTGTGTTCCACAGCAGCTGCACCATGACCACTGTGCTAGATCAGAACCAAGATGCAGCTTCTGATCAAAGGAAAACAGCCATCACTTTCAATCTCCTGGTAGAGGATTGATGAAAAACACTTCAGTGTGTGTTAACTTTGTGATTTGATTTGATTAGCTGATGCATTTATTTGGTGATTTCAGAATTTGATTATTTAAGACACTGCCATTAACCTATTTGATTTATTGATCCAAATTCATTGTGACCTAGACCTGGCTATAGTTAGATTTTAATTTAGAGAATTAAAACTAGTTTTGGCCTAGTGATATCTTAGTTTGTTCTTAATATTTTCTTACTAATTTTTAGAGAGAAAGTCTCTTCAGAGTACATAGTTCTATGTTTTGTGTATTATTTGTTCTTTAAAACCCAGAAGCCTTCAGGGAAAAAATGTAATTTAGGTCTGGCATTTGAAAGATATGGCTCTCTTTAAATTAAATCCTTTGTTCCCACATATTGCACAATATTTCAAGCAGCAGGGAAGTAATACCCTGTAAGTTGCAGTTGCTCATTATAAAATCCAAAATTAACTAGTAGCAGGTAATTATCCACAAACTGTCAGTCACTCATTTCAGTAAATCTCTTAAATACGTCAGTTCATATGCATAAACCCCAGTCCTTACTGTACTGTGAACTGAGTTAGCAGAAATATAATTAGCTAAAGAAAATAACATCTAAAATCCCAACATTTGGTTCCACTGAAATATCATAATGATGCTCAAAATGAATCATCAAATTCACTTATTTGGAGACCCGGTTGGAGGTCAAAAGCTTTTATATTTAACGGGCTTCTTCAGTGAAAGTCAATTAATCCTGAAATGGTTGCGCGTGAATACAATATGCTAAGGAGCCAGAACAGAGAGAAAGCTACAAAAATGTCATCTGTGGGTGGGAACTGAGGTTGGATTTCAGTAGAGAGGTGAAAGGCTCCTACAGATGAGAGTTGGTTCTGCAGGAAGTTGGAATATATTATATATCTAGGAGAGCACTTCGTCTATTGCTTGTTCTATACGCAGAACATTGGAAAGTGTCACTAATGCTGAAGCAGCCCTACAGCCTGATTTCTTCATGGCTCTTTGTCTGGTTTGGTGTTCACGCCAGGCTACATGGACTTAAGTAATGGCGGTATAGCCTGCCAAGGCAAGGAGTCCTCAAGTGTGTGACTTACTGACAGCAGATTTACTTGAGCAGCCAAGCCTGCTGCAAAGCACCAGAGGACTACAGGGCCCACTGAGTCCTTTTGGTTACTGAATACAAAGTGCCACAGATCCAGGCAGCCCTGTCATGAGAATTTAGATGAGAAAGGACCACAAAACATTCAACCTATGCCAGGAGTGCTGGAAATGCAAAAAAAAAGAGCAAGAGCTGCCTGAGACGCTAAACTATCAAATCTGAGGCAATGGACTAGAGCTGCCTGGTGGGTTTTCTGACTCAGGCCAAGTGTCAGGGCCAAGGATTAAATCTGATTATGTTTTCATGTGCCAATTCCAGCATTCCACCTGAAAAAGATAGTTGCCTCATTAAATGGTGATTTGTTTTGAATTGTGTCACAAAAACTGCTGTAGTATTGCAGGAGTGTCAGAATGGGTAACTGGACATGTGCTCTGATTGTGGGAGTAACAAAAAGTAATAGATGAGCTCTTTTCTCTGGCTTGATTTTTCTAAACATCTGAAATCAATTTTGGACAGCTTAAGTAAGAGTAACCCACAAGCTAAGATTCTTCCTTTTTAATGGAATATGCTGAAAGGAAATTACTTTGCTTAATTTTAAAACTCTGTTTAAAATTTTCCAAGCGAATTGTTCTGTATACCAGTCCTACCAGCAAGGAAACAAAGTACTAACTGTGCAGCGTGCCTGTTGCCCTGATTTTTAAGATAATAAAGAAATTAGGGTCATCCTTCTTTGCTCCCCTGTAACTCAGTTATTAGACTGATTTCTAAAGAAAGAGCAGGCTTAGGATCTAATATCAATAGCAATATTTTCTGTGAATGTCTCTGCTAATAGCATAATACAATGAAAAAGTAAGATGTGCTTTTTTTGCTGATCCCCACCCTATGAGCCGCAAGTTCAATTGGATGTTCACTGATCTTCCTCTTTCCTTCCCAGTGTCAAATAGCCATATTACAGGAAATGGCAGAAGTGGAATGGGCAGAAGAACCTACATTCAGTCTTGGTTTATGTGTTGAATGCAAAAAACATCAAGACAGGTTAGAGAAAACTGATCACATGAGTAAAATTAGCCTTTGCTTAACTGCATATTTTCATTACTTTCTCTTTTGCAAAAAGCACAAGTGACAGAACCTCAGTCACTAGTATATGCAGGCACACAAGTGCATATTTACATGTGTGCTCAGTGATACCTCTTGGTAAAGGCTATAGTAATGTGTGAACTCAAGTAACAATACCTACTCAGATACTGCCTTCTTGTGTGGAAGCCCACCATAATTACAGTGTGGTATATTTTTCCCTTATCCGTGGGTTTTATAAAGAGTGGCGAGTGGGGCTTCTGAGCAAAATAATTCTGAGGAAGTCAGTATTGTATGGCAAAATGCAGATGCTACTTTTCTGTACAAGGCAGAGGTCTTGTACTCCTTTACACGGCTCCCCAAGGTCTAGCAGCTACAGCCTTTGGCTGCCTGAAAATGAGAACCTAATGAGTGGCTGCTTGTGAATGAGAATGTAGCTTTGCTACCATATAGCAGTCAGTTTTATTAAGTGTACTTTACCACTAACACTACTGTTATGTTCTGCAATTTCCAGCAGGTACCATATCTTCTCCTCGGTAAAACAGGCATTGATGGCACAGCTTGTGACAGCTGAAGACTATTCACTTTGGGACTCCACTGACGTAATCTTAAAACAATTGGCATCACCTGAGGTTGATTTCTTATTTCTCCAGGTTTTTAAAATCAAAACAAAACAACCCCAAGCAAACAAACACAACAACAACAACAACAAAAACCCTAAAAGACAAACAAACAAAAAAAATTCATATTTGAGTGCAGTTCCATTGCCTATGGCTTTTTTCTCATATGTGTTTATTCCTTTTCTCTCCATGCATCTTTATTTGCAGTGCTATTCCTTCATTGTCTCTTATCTGTATCTTATCTCTGAGAATGTGAGGTGTGAGCTGGGAATTTGGCTTCCTCTACATTAGATAGAGCCTGATTCTATTTATCTGTGTTATCTCTGTGGAATGTATTATTGATCAGCGCTTCTGCCCATGCCTACACTCTTAATAATCAATGGAAAAGACGAGAATGGGACCCAGTTCTTCAGGTCTTAAGGGTTTCTCTTCCCCTCCTGAATTTCATAACAGATGTTTTATACAGCTCTAAGAAACCGCAGTCCCATATAGATTAAAAAGATGTGGCCAGCAGCCAACTTCAAATAAACAACCTCTGTTCTTTCATTAAAAGAAAACATTATCGTAATATTAAATTACAAGTCAAATGGTGAAGGTATCTTTTCTTTGAGTACAAGATATTATCCTTTGAAGTCATAGAGCCCAGAGTGATTGTCACACAAGGGTGACCAAATAGGAAAAAGGGAAAAAGTAAATAAAAAAGTAACACTGGTTGTTTTTCACATTCCTCTCCTGGTTATAGAAACACATGTGTTTGGATAACAAGTTTCTTGTTACCCACATCTTCTTCTTTCCCTGAACTTTAATGCCCTATATTCTTTATTTGTTATCTAGCATATGTTACCTTTCTGGTGTGCTTCTCCATATTGACAAAAAGGGCTAACATTCCAGCTGTGCCTTGGTGAAATATTTTGAAGTCAGGCATTCTGTTCAAACTCTTACTGATGCTGCTGAGGGAAAGATCAGGAAACTTGCCAATGAATCTAGCTGAGATAAAGGAGAAATTTCATGGAAGAGCTGATGAAAGGCCAGTTTTTATCCTGGTATTATGTAGCAAGCCTTTAGATGAAAGAGATGACTAACAATTAATCCTACTGACTATTGCTATTTTCCTTTTTTTTCAAACAATACAAATAAAACTTCTCACTCACAAGCTAACACGCCAGCACTTTGCAGAATACAGGACAGTCAGGAAAGTGACCTGGCAAAGCAGTGTGAGTCTACCTCATCCTCCATTTGCACCAACAACTTATTTGGGCTTTGGTTTCACACAGTTTCTTGTCCCCAGCCCCTTCCAGCTCAGCTAGGGGTTATTTCTGGGGCTGACAAGTGTTTTTGTTGGCAGCTACTGATTGACTGTCTGGATCACCCAATATCACAATGTATTTAGCATTCTAGATGCTACAAGAAAAATAAATCTGTTTTGCCTTAGAGTTTACTTTGGCTTTTTTGGTGCCGAATGATCTCTTAAAAATCCTGGAATTGTACAGTTGCTACTCTTTAAAGCTTGCTTTTGACTGTGTCTTGAAAATTCTGATACTCACTTCTGCTAACTGGGGAATTGAGTGACAGTCTTAGTGAAGTCTTGCTGTTCTGGGTTCCCAGAATGTTAATATTTTAACTATCTCCCAGTTCACTTTTCTTTAGGTGTAAAGACATCAAGTACAGGCAGTAACAATTGTATTCTCCTTTCTTTTTTGAGTCTGAATTGGTAAATGATGACTGATATGTTGCAATCACTATCATGTCAAAATACTTGCTATTTGTTCAACTAACCTTGGTACATTTGAAATTCTTGTTCAAATTAATTAACCGAAGCAAGACTATAGCCATAACTAAAGTAATCAAAATGCAGTTTACAGTGCTTTGCTCTGCTACTAATGTGAAACTTTGCTGCAGAAAAAACATTGATAGCAGTATCTCAGTATAATAGGTACCATTTCTAAACAGATCTCTACCAGAATCAGACCAAAGACAACCAGTAATGGCATGGTTTTAGCATCTCTCTCATTCTACACTCCATGGTGTCTACCTACTGCTAACTCCTCCTTTGGATGCTTTTTTTCATCAGGGGTATTTGTTTTATGTTATAATAAGAATTTTGAGCTTCATTCTTACACTTTCATACTCAGAGCAGTACTTTAAATCACACATCATGCTTCTGATAACAGACTACATTTCGGTACTCTCAGGAGGACTGTGGCTGGGAGTTTTTCCTGTTGCAAGAATTTCTGTCATCTTTACAGAGGTTCTTCATGTACCAGAGCAGCATTAGATGTAGCCATGCAAGTGTCCTTAAAGAATTGATAGTTTAACAGCATTTTTCACGGTTTCCTCGGAAAAAAAATCAAATATCTGATACCTCTGCATCTCCTTCCTGTTTATTAACCACTCTGCTCAAGCTGTATGTGGGTGGGTGGGTTGTTGGTTTCTTTCTTATTTTAAAGTTGCTTTTGAGGAGGGTGGGGTTTCTTTGGTTTGATTGATTTCTTTATTTAATGTTGTATTGCAATACCTATGAGTTATACTTTTGTTAGGTTTATTTAGACCTTTCCTAATCCCTTGCTCCTCCTTGGATTAAGATGAACGTCATCTCTGGGGAAGCCTCTGAAGTGATTAAATAAAGATCAGTAGAAGTAACTAGCAGGCTCTTTCAATCTTTGGTCTTTCTATCGGGGTGCTATAACTCTTTCTTCTTCTTTCATCTTTGTTTCTCATTAAAAGAAGCTGAGAGGAAAGACATAAAAATAATAGGTAAAGGCAACGATAACCTAGTCTTTTTAATAAAGCAGTCAATCATTATTAAGGTTGTTGAAAGAAAAGGAGCTAGGGGAAGTTAAGTGTTATATGATTACTACTAATTCCATATGGAGGATTTTGTAATTTAGAAGAGAAAATAGAATGTGCCCAATAGCAGGAAACTAGCAAACAATATTCTTAAAGATTGGTATGGTCAAATGAAATGCATACTTAGTATTTACAAATGGCATCGTGTATTAGTCTGGGGTTTTTTTGGTTTTTTTGCTTAAACATGACTTTTTTCATCTTAAAACATGTCATCTGATGCTTTCCCAAAGGGGCTATATTTGTCACTGCCATGTTTTGGAAACAACTGTATATGTTGATCTGGTTGGTTTATATATCCTGTATTTAATTTAATATCTGAGTGTATTCTCATTGTTAAAAAGAGTTGTGGTGAATTATGTTTCTTATTTCACTGCTAGGCAGACTTATCTAAGTGACTTTGTGCATGTGAATAGTGCATTTGTGTGTGAAGGTAGAGTGCAAAACTGTGCATGACTTCTTCAAGGTAAAACCATTGAGAAGCACTTGGCATGCAGGTTCTGCATGGGGCTTTGAGTATTAATATGGGAGCCATTCAGGAGCATGCAGGTTTTCAGGCATTTCTCTTCTGTTACCAGGACCCTCTCAGTGCTGCAGAATTCACTGGTAGCCATGTGCTCTGCAGCAGCTGAGTGGATTTTAGTAGATTTTAATGAAACTAGGAGATGTCATTGTTTCTGATACAAAGTGGATGGAATTATCTGTTATGTATGAATTAGTTTTTGATCCTTCAATAATCTCCAAACAGATTCATCAGAAGTTAAATGTTGGAGAAAAGCTTGTAGGATACAATGACCAAAAGACCTGGAGAAGAAAATTAGTGTTGGCTCTTCCTAGTCCAGGTGAACCAGGAGAGCTGATAAGACAACAATAACCAAGTCTTTGCATCATATTTTTCCTTTGTTTTGCTAAAAACTCCTTCCCCAAGAGGTTGATCCCATCCTCTGTATTATTGTACACAGTGGCTCAGAGCATTAATAGCAGGATGGGAATGGGAACCATTCTCCTGAGTAGTGTCTGCTAGACAATGCTGTACATTGAGAGCCTCTGTTCCTGTCTGAGAAGAGTTACCAGACAAAGGAGTGTATCTAAAAAATCTGCTTGCAATGATACATGGGCATCCTTGTAGCTGTCTTGCACTGCTGCCTGAGGGTTTAAGTACTCAAAGGGGAATCCTTAAATGATGAAGAGCTGTTGACAGTCATCCTTGTGTCAAAAGTAGACCAAGAAAAAAGAAGTGTAGGAAATGTGCCTTTGTGCTTGGATAGCCTCTGTGAGCAAAGCAGCCCCGGAGGGATTCTTAAAGCAGCGCATACATTTAGAGCATTCCTAAGGCTCTTACTAGTAAAACAAAGATGGAAAGGGACATTAAGTAAGCTCGAAGATCAATGGAGCTCAAGGACAGATTAAAGTCACTTTTGTCCTCCCCACTTACCTTGTGTAAGTTCACATTCAATTACTTTCACGTAATTGAAAATAATTTTCTTTTTCCTAAATTGAATTTTACAGGATCAATCTCATATTCATTGTAATAATTAAATCAAGACCTGAATCCGAAAATTATATTTCTCTCACTTTCTTGCTGGCACACAATTCCTCTTCTCCTGTGAAATGTTGCACTGCTGTTACATGGAAGTTGAAGGGTGGGGAGACAGAGCTCCTGCCACAGGCTGCAAAATGCAGAGGCATCCTGAAGTTGGCAGCTGAGCATCGCCTGAAGGACAGCTGTCTAGCAATTAGGTATCCTGTTTCTCTCTCACCTGATTTTGTTGGTTGCTCTGGGCAACATGCAGAAAATTTTTTTGCATCTTAGCATACAAATTGGTTGAAAACTAGATATTCTCTCTCATGGGAAGCTAATTTTAGAAATAATTTTTAATTTCTAATTGTGATGAAGACTCAAAATTTTAACATTTTTTCACAAAGCAAATTGTTCCAAATTCATGCTTTGACTTAATCAAAATTAGTCATTCAGTATGGCAAAGAGTCTGTTTTGAGAACATTAAAGTATTTCCCTTCAGCTAGGTATTACATCATTTTACTGCATTAATGTTAAAAACCCTGAACTCAGAGCAGATTACAGAGTGAAGACGACATGCTTCAACCTTAATAAAATGATATAATAGTTTCCACGTGATTATTTGGAAGATACTAGTATTTCCTATTAAGTAATGGAACTGGCATTTCCATACAAAAACATGCCATGAGAAAATGGTCACTCTGCATTTTACTGTCATCAGCAGAGAGTGGCTTCAGGCTTTTGAGGGATCCCATCCCTTCTGCTTTTGTCTCTGCACCCACAGGCTTCATATCTTCCTTCACCTTCCCTTGTGACTATGCCTGTCACACTTGCACGTGTGAATTCACTCATACCTCCTTTTAAGCTGCAATTGAAAAACACTACGAGTGCTGTTCTAAAGGAATAAACCAATTATATTTCTTCCTCTATATTTATGTGTAAGAGCACAACAGTTTTGGAGAGCTCTTCCCTTGGAAGGCAAAATGTATTTCCATCATGTATTCTTGCTTCTTTGTAGCTGCTTGAAATCCTTTATTAAGAATTGGACACATCCCCCTGAATTTTCTTCATTTCAGAGTAATACATCTAATGTAAGTCAGTCATCCAAGTTATGTTCCCTCTGGGAGGATGGCTCTTCAGCAATTTGCTGTAAAACAGGTGTCTTAGGGTGCAATTTCATATCTCTTTTCTCAAATGACAAAGCCAGGTTGAAAGGCTTGAGTCCTTCCTCGCTCTCCAGATCGTCGTCCTTCTGATTTTGGAAACAGACAGTGTGGCCTGATGTGAACAAGACTGAAAATATTGAAAGGTTAATCTAAAACACTTAACCAATGAGAAAGGAAAATTCTCCTTAAGAATGGAGGATGTTTTTATAGCAGAAAAATGAAGAAGTATCTTGAGGTTTAAAAAGGAAAGAAAAGTTATTGAAGAACCAAAGGATTTCACTTTTTGGTTCATTTAACATTTTTGATTAATTTGTTTTTTACTTTGCTTCTTTTTCCCACCTCTGGTTTTGGCCAGTTTTCGAGAATCCAAAAAGATCCATATTCCTTGCAGGGAAAACACAGTTATGCATTTCTTAAATGATTCAAATCTTTTTTTTTTCATTAATGTGAGTGGAGGAGGAAGGGAGGAAAAGGTACCAGATTAAGAGCTCAGGATGCAGAATTCTGCTGTCTCTGACACAGGCATGCCTTTTACATGATGTCACCCCAGCGAGGGCCAACTTTCAGATGCAAGGCTGTAGTCAGGCCAATGGAATTCTACCAAGAAGAACAGAAGTTGACTGCCAGTGAAGCTGCAGGTCATATGGACAAATCCCTCTTATTCAGAACTGACATTGATACAACCTGTGATAGCTGTCAGGATCAAGTCTGTACACAGGTAGCAGGAGTGCAGTAGGTGCCTCTTCTACCACTCATCCCAGCCTGAACAGAGGAGAGAAAATAAAAAGTGGAGCAGAATGGAGTTCTTCCAAACACTACATCTCAAATATCCTTGGAAACCTTTGTGCTGTTGGGCAGCATATGATTGACTCTGAGCAGCCTCAAGAGAGGTGAAATGCAATGCAAAACCCAGCCCTCATTACCTGTGAGTAATGAAGAGTTAGTAGTATAAAAATAGACATATGGGTATTTAGCAGCTTTGCTATAAAAAGAGAAATCTTTCCAAGTTAATGTGGCAATATGTGCACACATAAGTATGTGCATGTATGATACACAATTAGCAGGATGAAGTAGATGGCATATTTTTGGATTTCAAGAAGTGTTTTTGTCATCCTATTTCTCAATAGTAATTAAAATAGAAATTCAGATCTATTTCTAAGTCGGTTTAGATGTACACTGAAAATTGAATAAGAAATCATAATTAGCAACCTGCTATTCAAAGGCAATATGCCAAGTTAGGGAAGTAGTATTGAGAGGAGGAGCCAAGAATTTAATCTTGCATCCTATTCAGTAGGTGAGGTTTGTGAGAAAAATATAGATGGCATGGGCAAAACTTTTTCTGGGTGAGCTCAGTCTAGTAGCTGTAGCACAGGGGTGGAAACCTGCAGTGTACTGTGCTCAGTGCCAGAGCTTCACAAGTCTTTGTTTTTGAAGGGAGGCACAGTGATTTTATTAGAAACAAGTGTTTGATGCATGAAGGGATGAGGATGCACTCTACAAAGCATTGGGGAGAATAAAGAGTGGTTGCACAAAATGATTCAGGAAACACCACTATCCAGGGAAGGAACTGGCCACTGAGTGACTGAATAAAGAAAGTGAGGAAATGTGAGACAAAGCAGCATTTTGTGTATCTAGAGGCAGCCAGGAAGCAGCTTGCTGTGAGCAGCAGGAGAGGGGACTGTCGGAATTTCGTACAACTGCAAATGTCTAGTCGTTCAGTATGTCATGGAAACTGCAGATGATCTTTGCAATCCAAGTGAATATTATAACAGGGACTTACTGGTGGTGAAAATCTCTTTGGATTGATCCACTTACCACCCTTCAAGGAAGATTCTTGTCAGAAGTCAGCAGGTGGGCATGGACGTGGCATTCTGTCTCTTTTTGGATGCCAGATGGGATTGCAACGTCTGAGAAGGTTCTCTGAAGTAAATAAACTACCAAGACAGCTACCAAATCTAGTCCCAAGCGTAAATGACTGGGTTTAGTTTTGCAGAATGTAACTAATTTTTAGAAATTTCATAATGGTGCCAAAGAAGGACGAACAAGGTGTGTTCTTAGATATCATTCATGTTCTGCATATAAAGCAGGAAGGAAGGTAAAAACCAACAAAACAAATAAAAGTCTTTAAGTGTTCTGCTAGTCAGATAAGTTATATAAGACTTGGGTGTTATACAATGAAATGCATGTCTATATTCTCCTGTGAGAAGAGACTGTGTTGTGTGACTGGCCTCCAGCTCACTGGAGAGGAAGCAATCTTCCAGACTTGTTAGGACAGACTTTTTCACACGGTGTTAAATTAGCAACCAAGGGAAATGATAGAAAAGCAAGAAATAAAAACACTTACTTAGCAGAGAGACAAGATATTGAGAATAAAATTAAACAAGGCCCCAAGGACTGAAAGAGGAGTTCTTCAACTGCCTGCTACCAACGTGATGAGGCTGGCTAATAAGCAAGCGGCAGTGGAATGCACTTACTAACTTCTGAATGTAAATGCTGATAAACTGGAGTTTCTCACACTAGGAGGGAGAATTCCTGTGATTGGAATCAAAGGACAGAAGTAAGTTTAGAACAGCATTTTATGGCTAAAATGACATTGCGTCTTTCCCCGGCCATTGCACAAAATGATCTTGAAGATCAATCAATACCTAAAATAAATGTTAATGGGGTTGCTGATGACTGCTTACACTGTCAAATCCAACTAAAGATCTGGATGAGATAATAAGTAGCCTGTTGTGCATAAGGGGAGGGGGAAAAAATGTTTTTTTTTCCGTGTGTGTGTACATGTATGTGAAACCTTCAACACAAGTGGCATATTGGTGGTTTCGTTCTGCTAGCATGGGAGCATATTTGCAGATATTGAATAGATGACAGTATCAGAATGAAAATTCTCCTGTCACTTATTAGTATAATATCTTGGATCCATTCTCAGTAGGTAAAGAATTGAGATAAGAATTGAGCTCAGAACTAAACTTGGATGTTCCACAGATGGAAGTGGTTGTGGCTTGAAAACACCTTTCTTGGAAATAGAATAAAAATCTGAAGTGTTCTGATATGTACTTCAGCTGAGATATTCAAATAAACAGACTTTAGTGCCTAAAAAACATCTGAAAGTGCTGTATCTTGGTAGTTCCAGAAGAGGTAAATTTCTCAGAACTTAAAACAGTGCCACTGTAGCTCAGCTGAAAGAAAATCGGTGGACAGAAAGATTCCGATAGTAATTGAGTTGCTTGTGTAAACAGCTAGAAAGCTACAAGGCTATAGCTGATAGGGGAGACTGTGCTGTTATAAAAAATAAGGAAAATACTTCATTGCTTACACTAAAAGGAAGTTGAAAAGTTGAAAGCTTAGCTATAGATTAAAAAAGCAAAAGAAATTAAGAAGAAATCAGCAGGAAGTCTAAGGAAATCTTCCAATTGCATTAACAGCAAAAATATTTTAGCCATTATATCTATCATAAATGCATGTGGTAGGTTTGTCAATAATAGAGACAAAAAGGAAAAGTATCCAGTAAATATTATTATTCTAGGAAAAAATAAAACAAAAAATTGATTTTTCACTCTCACATAGAAATAATGTGATGGCTTTCATAACAACCAAAAAATATTGTGAAAAAACTGTTATTAAAACGCCTACTTTGTAAAACAGCTGGTTGAGACAGCTTGTATTCAAGAATTCTGAAAGAACTAATTAAGGAACTTTGATAGACATCCATGTCGATATTTGCAGTAAGTGTGTCAGGATACTGGGGAAATTCTGCAGAACTGGAAGAAAGTTAATACTGCTTTTAAAAAGGGTAAATGGTATAAGCTGGGTGACAGTACTTAATTACATCTGCTCTACTCCTGCCAAGTAGGACTGCTTGGTAATACGAAGATTGCTGCCTTAACATCAATCTGAGTAAAAGTATCAGAATACTTTATATAGGATCAAAGAGCTGGAAAAGGGTTTATAATTACTTCATAATCTAAAGGGCTTATTTGAAAGGACATCTTGTTGCAGTGTCAGTTTTTCAAATGAGTTTACCAGTTTGACAAAAGTCATGTAGGACATCCTACCTCCAGTCATGTTCTTAAATTGACAACTCTACACATGCACTTAAGTGAGTGCCTGGTACAAATGGCTATGTCACGTTTGGTTTTAAACAAAAGTATAAACAGGAATTATTGTCAATTAACTCTACCTATAATTGTCCTGTAAGTTCTGGGTTATGTTCTATATAGGAGTTTAGGAGTAAGCCAGAAGACAGCATTAAAATTGTACTGATGATCTGCTGATAATTTAAAGATTAGGGTAGAAAAAAAAAGGCAGAGTTCAACTCACCAATGGAGCTAGGTATCTCAAAGGGAACTAACTAATACAGTGGAGGGTGGAAATACCTGGCAAGAAATACATCACAAACAGACTTGATGTCATGATAGACAATGAACTAAAATAATTTATTTTGGCCAAACTGTCTGATAAGATTGTTGCATGGATTAACAGGGAGATCTCAGGAGAGAAGAGGAATGGCCATTCTGCATTGAATGACAGTAGTGTGCGCCAATGTCTGCCTTTCTGCCTTTTTCTCTGAAAAACTGGAAAGGGCTCTAAAAGATCCTGAAGTAGCACCTTGTAGGCTTTGGAAAAACTGTATTTCGTTGTGTTGCTCCCCTTTTCACCATTACCCACAATCTGTCTGGACAGAGTACAAGAGTGATGAAGTAAGCAAGGAACTTGGGGTTGAACCAACTAATGAGCAAAGAATAAAAGAGTTTAATAGCAAGCAGTTGGAGCTCACAGTGACATTTTCAAAGAGCAAGACTAATAACTTAATGCTGTAAATATTCTTGAAGGACAGAGATTATTTATTGAGCTGAAAATGGAAGTTTTAGGATCATTGAAAAATACTTGGATTGGTGGTAGACAAAGAGTCTTCTTTAGGCTTAGTGTGACTTCCTGACAGTCAGATCTATTAGTCTGTACATTAGTTTATGTTCTCAGAGAAGCAGTGAGAAATATTGAGTTGTTATTTTGATATTAGATGGGGAATACCACCAGAAAGTGCTGTAAAGGAAATTCCTGTTTTGTCAGAAAGATATCTTGGCTGGTCTGGAATTCATTTCCCATCATGAGTTCTATAAGTATTTCCTGTAATTTTCTTCTCTTCTGCAAGGTAACATCAGGATTCAGGAGAACAATCAGCCCTGCAGGTATCTTAATGCTTTTTTTGCTGTAAGATAGTGAAAGAAATGGAATTACCTTCTCACTGATGGCATTTTCTTATTTTACTGAAAAAGAGACGGATTTGAGCTGTGTTGTTAAAAGATCCCATATTTTTCCTGTGACAGTTGAATATGTTACACTGTTTCTTCCTGATCATTTCATGTTCCTTAATTACAGACTTAGTTTAAAATCATTAATCTCCTTCCTCTCCATCTTATATTTCTTTTCACTTAAACAATTGACTTTTGCTGATCAAAATAGAGAAATCATGGAGGTGAAAAGTAATAGTCATTATTTTTTTCTATGCTGAAATTTATGTCATACAAAAATTACATGCAAATATGTGTGAGAGGACATGATGTGGGATTATTAGAAGCATCTCTGGATTATCAGAAGCGTCTTAGTGACTGTGTGCACTAGATTTTCAATTCAATCAAATAAGTTGAATGAATGAGAAAGAAAAATAATTGAGATTAAAAGTAAGAGCATAGGCTGGACTAGAGGCTGCTAAGCTGTTACTGTGAGTCCTCTTCTGCTCAGCAATAGCCAGAAATTCTTTGTTGTGAGGAAATGAATGAATAGGGACATATTTCTGTGGGTGCCCATCAACAAATTCCTTGTCCATCACTGAGTCTAGGATCTTCTGTCCAAGTACACTTTGTCTGTCAGTGAAATTGGCTGTAATGACTGCCTTTCCTTCCTCTCAGATGTCTTACCTAACCTCTCAGGTAAATGACATCTTCCCGGGGTAGGTGAATAGGGTTGTTACGTGCGATAGAAGGAACCCTTCCAGCTTTTTGCCAAAATTGAGTAGGGTGTTACTGTTGTTTTGTATCTTATTTGTCTCAGGCATCACCGATGGCAGTGGAAGTATTTTCCAAGTAGCTTAGGGCTCTGTTCATGGTAATCTGCCGCTGGATCTTATGCTTGTTAATGAGAAACAAGAGGAATATCCCAAAGGTGTTTGTGGGGAGGGGGTGTGGGGTTTGAGTGCTTCAAATATTTTGCTTAAGTTTTAGTTTTATCAGGACAAATGTCTCTAGCAGAGCTTGTGCTATGACTGTACTATGTTTGTGGGTCCCACGATACTCAGGATATTTCCAAAGTATACAAGCAGCTTGAAGTGTGTGAGGAGACGAGTGGGTGGAACAGACTTTACAGAAAGCCCTGAGGGAAGTAAATACTGAAGCTACAGCAGTGCTTAGCAAAGACTGGGAGATAGAGAACTGAGCAACATCTCAAAAGACAGAGAACATAAGCTGGGAGGAGCAGACTCTAGTTGTCAAAAGCCCTTTCCATAGCAGAATTTCTTTTAATATAGTGAAATAGATTTGTTTGCGATATATGATTGTTTATTAGCATGGATTTTTCAAAAGGCAACACTTTCATAAGGCTGGCTAAACTTTGGCCACATAATTCCCAGTCTTTTTGAGGATTTCATCCTGTTATTGAAGACATCTTGCTTATCAAGGCAGGGCCTGTGTCTTATATGCAGTTCAGAATCAACATTTCCAACATTAATGTCCCTACATATTTGGAAGCAGAGGCAGGAAAAAATCTGGTGTTTGACAATTGGTCTGTGGAGACCCCAAATCTGTCATCAGTACAGCATGTGTCTGCTGCAGCATAATGCTGTTCTGTTCTAAAATTACCCTTCCTTGGAACCCCTTGAATGACTGTCTTTAGTAACATAATGAAAGATGGAAGGATGCAGCATTTTCATGCTATGAAACATTTCACAGCATTTTACTCACTGTGTGATGCATTGTCATCTATACTAAAATGAAAATTGTTATACCAGTTTAAAATCAGACCAGATATTGCTGAAAAACTATATGCAATAGTGAGGGAAACATATGAACATATGCTCATGTTTGGGGGGTTTTCCTTTTTATAGATACTGATGCAAGTTCTCATAATATTATTGTTCAAATTAGTTCTGCTGAGAATATCTTAGATGTTATCAATGGTGCGTCTGTACATCCCTGTATGAACTGCAATTCATGTGAATAAGATTTCTGTCTCCTCTGACATGATTTGACATTTTTATATTGCTGAACTCATAACCCAAATGGCCAAGGTTTGAAAGCAATTCATTTTGCATCTTGCTGCCTGTGAACACCTTTTGAAAACAAATACATTTGTTTTTGCCAACTTTTTCACAATTTCTAGAAAAGGCCAGCGATAATCTTAGATACAAACTACTGCATGCTTAGTTTGGGACTTGTGTGTTTTCACATGCACAGGTTAAATAAATAAAATAGCTGCTGTTGGTATGAATTGTTCCAGAGACATCAGGATGGTACTGCACTGATGCATTGCAATGAAGGTGAGAGTAATATAGCAGGGCTTTGTCATATATATGCTCATGCTTTATTATATGGGAGCATAGTTTTGTATGGCAACATCAAACACATCCCCTCTTCTTTTTATTTTGGTATAGCTGCTGTCTGCTGTTCTGGATCACATGAAGAAAACTCTTCTGCATCAAATCCAACTCAGAAGCTCTCCCTGATAAAAAATAGGATGGTTTCATTGCATCAGCCTTCTAAACCAGGTACCACAAGTCCTCTTCCTTACATCCTCCTTATCTCTCCTTCAGAATCTAGGTGTAAGATAGATGCTGGCAGTCACAAGCACCTCTCCCCAGAAAGTTATGACACTGTATTTCTGACTGGAACTAGAGCAATGACTCAGAAAGGCCGCTGTAAACTTGAGGCAATTCCTTATTTCTGTATGAAACAAAAACAAATAAACAAACAAACAAAACCCAACAAACAAAAACAAAAACCAAAACAAACAACAAAAAAACCCCAAAACCAAAACACCCAAACAAAGTAAGCAAACCAAACCATAAAGAACCCCAAACAGCCCTCCACAAAAGAAACATAACTCCCTTCCCGCTCAATAAGCCAAAAAAACCCAAAACCCAACACAGCAGGAAAAGGGAAAAGAAAGAAAAAGGAAAGAAAAATAAAATCATCAGCACACTGAAATCCACCAGATTTGGGGTTGGGAGTTCTTGAAATAAAAGCTAATTAGTGGAGCTGCTTTCCCACCCCTCTAGAACAAACTATCTTCTTTGATATTGAATGAAATTTTTTTCCAAATGGAGTTTTATTTTCACGGCATTGTGAAAACCAAGTGAGCTGTGAGGATTTTTAACTTGTGTTCGCTGCCTCTTGTCCTGTCAGTGGGCACTACTGAGAATGTCCAGCTTCCTCTTCATTCCCTCTCATCCATGTGTTTGCACACATTGATAAAATCCTCCATACCGTACTTTTCTACAGACTGGACAGCCCCAGCTGTGTCAGCCTCTCCTCTTGTGAAAGATGTTCCAGTCCCTCAGTCATCTTTGTGGACTTGTGCTGGACTTGTTCCTCTAAGTCTGTGTGTCTCTTGTATTAAGGAGCCCAGAGCTGGGCGCAGCACTCCAGATGTAGTCTCACCAGTGCTGAGTAGAGAGGAAGGATCACCTCTCTTGGTCTGCTGGCAGTGCTCTTCCTAACGCAGCCCAGAAAGCTGTTGGCTGCCTTTGTTGTAAGGGTGCAGGGCTTGCTCACAGGGAGCTAGCTGTTCACCACTCTCCCAAGTCCTTCCCTTCAGCTGCTTTCCAGCCAGTCAGCCCCCAGCACAAACTGGTCTATGGGGTTATGCCTCCCGAGGTGCAGGATTTAGCTTTTCCTTCAAGGGATTCCTATCAGCCCAATCCCCAGCCTGTTGAGGCCGCTCTGCATGGCAGCACAGCCCTGTATGTGTCAGCTGCTCTTTTCTTTCTGTAACCTCTGTGAACTTGCTGCGGGTGCACTCTGTCTCCTTGTTCAGGTTGTTAATGAAGATGCTAAACAATAAAGAAAGACCTCTGGGGATTAGAAAAGCCACACGTTCCTCCCAGGAAGTGGCAAGGTGACCTAGAGGAATGTTCCTTATAGTAACATCTTGCAGATGGTATCTAATTCTTTGAAGTCCTTTCTGACATACCCTGGACTGTCCATGAGCTTTTTTCGATCTAATCTTCAGAGCATTTTTGTCATATCTTAAAATATGTCCTTTGCTGATTGTAGTAATACAGCTATATTTCTCTCTTATACCTTTTCTTTCTTTTAATTTGTCACGTTTTTCCTTTTTGCTGACTTGTACTTGAGGTTCTCCAGGTTCATGAGCAAAGCTGGATATGAAACATGTGTAAGGTGGTACATAGTGGAGTTAGAGGTTTCAGCTTTCAGTGCTCTCTTTCACGGTGCCCACGAGTGTACCCAGTTTTTTTACTCTGTGGTTTGTGCTAAAAACCAGCTTATTGTTGATCCATCACAATACAATTTCTTCAGCCTCAGGTTGTGGTGGACAGGCCTTATAAAGCCCAGAGAGTTGGGAATTAGGTGCTTTTCAAGGGGAAAGTTGTGCTCACCTATCTCGGTTGTGAACCACCTTGTCACATGAGACACACTCAAAGGATTAAGTCTGCATTGGTACAGTCCTTGTCACTGCAAGGTGAGGTATTAGTAAGGTTTGATGAAATGATTTTGTCATAAACAAGAGTTTCAAGCAACTGTCTATTTGGAAAAGGAATTTCTTCTTTCCTAAGTTTTCACTTTTCTCTTTCACTGTTATGCTGTTGTAAGAGAAATTGCTTTCTGGGTTTTATGACCAACTAAAAAAATTATCTGATAAAAATATTACTTCTACTGACAATAAGTCTGTGGATACTTAGTTAACCTGTCAAACTTCAATAAATTTGAAACAGCACAGAGGGTCTGCATCAGGACTCTGCTTTGTTTCACACAGCTGTGGAGTTTCTGAGCTATTGAGATCCCTAAAGCTGTTTAACTGGATCATCAAACTATAGCCTGGAGCTGTGCACAGACATTTTTTCCTAGATCCATCAGAGCGAGGAGAATGGCTGTTGACCTCGTTCCTGTGTGCTGCTGGAATCTGGTATTGTATACACACACACATATACACAATTTGCCAGTTCATCTGCTTGTGGCTTCCATGTGAAAATGATGGGCTGGACACTGCCCAGACCCTTCCTATGCTGTATGCATTTGATGAATTGGGCTAAGAAGATATTTGGATGGTTGGCCCAGGTGTCAGTTTTAGAGAGGCAGCAAACTCCAGTATGAGCAGGCCAGAAAGAGTTGGGGAGTGTCCAAAGGAATGGAGGAGGAGAAGTGTTTGGGTGGGAGACCACAGCCTGCGCCAAACCACAGTTATGTGCAACTCTGTAACATCCGTGTTTCTCTTACCCCGGCACACTGAAAGTTGTTTTATAAAAGTGAACTTAGAATTAGCTTCAGTAATTAGGAGAAAATTTGTTCGTTTTTGCTGTTGCATTCAAAAGATGCTTCCATTTCTTCTTTTTTCTGAAAGTTTAGTTAAGTATCAGCAAACTTCTGGAGGCTCTTATGTTTCTATTTTTGCTCCACCTGTGCAGCTACACTTCCTTGTTATATCCCTGACCTTAATTCTGTCCTTCCTACCTACCTGTTCTCCACAGGAACAGGGCTACCAAAGGGATAACTTTGTGTCATTCATGGTTGCAAGGTTTGAATACCCTCTGAACATCAGGATCCTAAACATGAATGTTTAGTCTCATTATTTCTCATTTGGCCTGGGGACATTCCAGTTATTACTGTAATATTATTATTACTACTGAAAATAAATATAATGCAAATTAATATCAGCTCTATTCAGCTCCACTCTGTGTGGGAGAGCTTTGTGCAGCTAACATCCCTTCAGGGAGTTTATATTAGATCGATGAGACGACAGTGAATTCTTGTCTGGTTTATAATATGCTGATTATGAAAAATTCTGGCCAAGATGATCTAGAGTTTTTAATGCTTCAAGCAGACGCTGGAGTTTGTTAAGAAGGTATTCTTATTCATCCTGCTAGAGGAAAGAAAAACTGTTTAAAAAAGATAAAAAAAAAATTATGTTAAGCTTGCATTGCTCACCTATTTGGCTTGAGACCCTGTCAGGCTCTTTCTATTGCTAAGAGAGGATTGACCTTTAGATTATCAGTTCTTTCTCTCTGCCAAAATGCTAAATCCATACAGTTTCAATATCCTTGTTGATATTATTGGTATTATTCTCATTTGTGACTTTGAGTACTCATGGCCTAGACATTTGTATCCCACTGATACAAATTCACTGTTGATACCAGTGGGAGGAATCTGACTTACATCTGCCAAGAATTTGCAGGTTAGTTTTCATTCTTACATGTTCCTTGACCTGCTCTGGGAGAGATTCTGTTGTTATTGACGAGGACAAAATTTCTTTTTTCTCTTCAGTTCTTCCATTTTTTGGGAGATATAGCCACCATACACTGCACATCTAATCACTCACGTGCCCCTGTTACCTCTGCTCCCTGAGCTGGGATAGGCCTCACTGAAACCTTTGGTTTCTCACAACAGAAGTCTCTTGTATCATCGGCTCAAGCTGTTCATGGGTGACTTCCACAGACAGTTTTGGCAAACCAGACTGGGTGTTATCTTCCATTGGAGTCCTGGTGTCCCAGGAGAGGCAGCAGATGCTTCTGGAAAACAGTTCCTCCCATGGAGATGTTGAAGGTAGGCAGAGCTGCAGTTCCCCTCGAATGGACACCTTCCTTTGCCCAGCTCCGGCTGCAGCTGTGGGTGGCAGCAGCAGGAGTCAGCAGGCTGAGGCTTCAGGCCCATGTCACTAAAAGTACCACCATGAGCTGTCTCTGGTGCAGAGCTCCCAAAGGCACAGTCAGCACCTGAGAGTCAGTAAGAGCCAAGTAATGCATGTGTGCTGCCTCGGTCATGTATGGATGTACTCTAAACAGCTGGCCCCTTTATATACTCATTTCCTATCTCCCCATTTTGGGATAAGCTACTTTTACTTACAGAGACTGGATTTTTCTTAGGAAACTAAATCCTATACAAGCCATAACTGGCTCCACATGCCTGCTGTCTGACTGGCAAGGTCTCGGGCTTTTGTTTTGTTGGACATGTCTTCATCCTTTTTTTGGTTCCTTCTGTTCTCATTTCTTCTATAATTTCCTTACTTAGACCCTTAATTTTTACTTGATTATCTTTTTTTTTTTGTTTGTTTTGCACATAGTTATTTCTTTATTCTCATGACTCCTTTCTTCAAACTCCTTATCCATTTTCCTTTTATTATCTCTCTTCCATCCATGCTGTGTGTCTCTTGTTTTGTTGTGGGTTTTTTCTCTTCACAGGGGACATTTTCCTCCTGAACACCAGTAGACTCCCAGATAGATGTGAGTTCAGCCTGCAAAGCCCTATCCTGCCTGGGAGCTTGGATTCTTGCTTGCTGGAACTGGCCATATGTTCCCAGGATGCTGTTACTCTCCTCCAGAGATTCACAGTTGAAATCAGATATGTGGAGACAAACAAAAATACAATAATTTCTCTGAGAGTTGGCCATGAGGAGAATGCTGGGTAAGACAATCAATTTTCAACTGTTGAGCCTTTGAATTGCAAGGTAGAGTGGAGTTCCTCCAGGCTGCTGTTTATCAGTGTCTTTTGCCTTCTTAAAGTCATTGTTGCTATTACAGCAGAAAATAAAGGTATAACTAACTGTCAGGACTGAAGCATGCAGCCTCCTGACAGGATGCCTGTAAAAGACACAGGTTTTGTGTGTCCCCTTTGCAAAAAACACACTAGCTTAGATCTCACTCTTCTTCCCTCACATTTAGAAGAGTGAAGAGTGATTAATGCTTTCACCAGTTCAAGGACTGCAGCTGTAAAATGCATTCAGTCCAAAAACTGCCTTGGTAACATGACTGATATCTCTATGGATTCAGTGGGTCCTATCATTGCTACAAGGGTCACAGCTCTCATTTTGAGGTGGGGTTAATTTTACCTCTTTAGTAATTTCCTCCTTTCTAGTAGGTTCAAGAGCATCCACTTCTGCTCCATTTGTAAAGTTCAGGGAGGGAAAAAACTGAGGCTAGAGGTAAGAAGAGGTGAAGGAAAACAAAAGAAGGTGTAACAACCCCAGATCTTGTCCTGTATTCCCTTTGCTCTTGTCAGTGTTTTACTTTTTCATTCCTGTGTGTAGCAGAATGCAGTAAGGAAGTGAAATGGGTAAAGGGAACAAATCACAACAGGAAAAAGAAAGAGAAACGTCCACGTGTCATCTAATTTTGCCATTTTCCATGTGCTTATTTTTCCTTTGCTGCAATCCGACTTATAAGAGCCTGGGTCAGACACGTAACAGAGTTTTTTATTTCCATCACCTGACTGACTCCCATGGAGAACTTAAGCAATAGATCCCAGTTCTTGTTTTCTTTGAATTCTTTGGCACTCCCCAGGCTGCCATGGAGATCTGTAGCCAAGACTCCCAGTCAGCCAAAGATAGCAGAGTTTGACTAAAAAAACTTATTTTTCCTTCTTTCAGATCTTTCTCTCTCTTTCTCTCTGATTTTTAGCTGTTGCTCAGTTCGTTCCTTGCTGTTCCTTCCCCATCTTCTTGTCAATTTCACTGGGAATCTGTTGCATTTTCTGGGATTAGTTTCTAATATCCTTTTTTACCTACTCAAAGCTGCCTTTGCTGCTTTTTGTACATTTGACAGGCCTCTGCAGCTGTGACTCCATTCCCCTATGTAAACTCATTAAGTACCCTTTTTCTGCACCTTACCGGTCAGACCAGGTTTTGCTGATAATCACTGCAGCATCTCTGGAATGGATCATGGGTATTGTTTAGCAGCTTCTTTGAGCACTGCAAAACAATTCTATGTGAAGTCAAGATTATCATCTCTCTAAAAGTGATGGCATTTAGATTTATTAGAATGAAGTTAGCTTTACTGGAAGTTGGCATAGACACTGGTATTACTTTTTCTTAGTGAAATGAAGCACTGGTAAGCTCAGAGAGTTTACTCTTAAGATTTTAAACAAGGGAGGTGATCAACTCCTGTTTGAAATCAAGATAGAAAGGAGGGATAGAAAAGAGATAAAACAAAGTTAGGAACCATGTTGGTCAAATACCCTTCCTTTTCCCCCTCATTACAGGGAAACATTAAAATCTCAGTACAATTAAAAAAACCTGACCATGCAGGCAGAACAGAATTTATTTCTAACACAGTGATTGACCCGCTTCTTGCTAGGCAGGTAGCCTGAAATGAACATTCTCTCCATGATTAAGATTTTAACAACATTGGTTGTTAAGGAGAGACCACCCTGAAGTGTTCCCACTTTACAGGGACTTTCCACAGGGAGGAGGAGTTCTACAAGCTTTTCTGTGTTAACCAAACACTGATGCACAATTTAGAGCAGAACAAGGAGGACAATGAGCAGCGACCTTGAGATAGGTGCCTATGTGTGGTTCATAGTGTAACCAGAGAAAATTACTACCAAGGGATTGTGTTCAGGTCACAGTAGAAACTTGGACATAGGAAAAAGGCTAGGTGTCACTTTTTTCGGATAATCAGACACTCCAGGAAATCATGCTTCGGCCCTTTTTGTCACCTCTCAATTCCATGACCAAGCTATACCTCATCATAAACTCCAGCTGCGCCAGACTACTTCAGTGAACTGTCCTCTTTCTGGACCTAGACATTTTCTACAGATGGTGTTTTCTCCTTCAGGATCCATCAGCTACATAGCTCCCAAAAGCTTAGATATATGTCACATGTAAGAGAAAGCTTCTGTCCTGTTCACCTCACCAACTAGTAGGATTTATCATTAAATTGGTAGTATTGAAGCTGCCACTATTTTGTCACACATAAGCCTTAGTGAAAGAACAAAGAAACAGATGGACTTTCAGCACCACGTTCTCTGAACACGTCGGGCAAAGTCACAAAGTGACAGTGTTTACTGTTATATACCACACCTATAGATCATGTGTATTCTGAGTTATTACCGTTAAAAGGAGAACTGCTGAGGGAGTGAGGTGTTTGAAATTCTATGTATTACAAAAAAGATATAAAATTCTATTTCTCATTATGTCAGTAAAGCTCAAACATCAGGAGCCCATAGCCTTGCTTGCAAGGCCAAGCCTTCTTTGTCTGGCACTTAACTCAAAAAACTGTCTTCACTTTCTCAGGGTTATGGTTATGATGCTTATTCAGGTCACATCTAATATATTTTTCACCTTTTTTTTAAAACTTTTTTTAAAAAATGTTTTCACTATTTTGCTTATCCCACCTTTTCATCTTTATGACACAGACCCAGAATCAGCCACAGTTGAAAATTCTTGAGTCCTTTGTGGTTTTGAGTGGTTTCACATGCTTGTGTTTGTTGTGGACCACAATTATTTTAGTGTTCTCAGCTAAAACTTTTTCAGTAAGAAACTAGTTTCTCTCAACTCTAAGTACTCACACTTCAGTGACAATTAAAATGCATCATTTGGGGCAGGGATAATATTTTCCCTTTCTGCAGTCAATAAGCCAAGCTGATTTTGTTCTATTTTCATTCTAAAATGGCCACAGTACTCTTGGTAGATCAGAAAGCAAAAAGTTCATTGCCATGTGCACACATGGGTTTTCAGGTAGCCAACCTCACAAAACTGTTTATTGCTTAGTTTTTTGTGTCTTCCCCCCCTTTTTCTTGGAGGAGTGGTGGTGATAAAATACTCCACCATCTTCTGAGACACTTGTAGTAACTTGCCATCTTTGACACTTATACTCTACTAATGTGGTTGTTTTCATCCACTAAAGTTATTTAACTTCTACTGTACAGATGACAAGGGAGAAGCCTGGTAAGTGTTCTCAGAAAATATCTAAATGCTTGCTGACAACAATGAGCAGAGCCATTTCAATTAAAAAAATGTATCTACAAAGGGTGAGGCTGTCCAGCTGCTGTATAAGACTATGATTTTTGAACACTAATATGGGAGCATGATTTAGTTAGAGCCTCTTTTGCCTCTCTTGAACTTGCACCCAAAGATACATTGTGTCAAAGAATAACCCTCTAACATTTTGGTGAAGGCTGGAGGGGTAGGCATGTATTTTGCTCTGTTTCCTTTTAAGTCCAGTGGTCAGCACTGGATGTTTGTGAGGACTTGCAGACAACAGCTTCCTGTGTGTATAAAAGTGATACAAAACTTCTAATTTTCATGTTCACTGATTGAGTCTAGAAGCACCTAGCATATGCAGCTTTGTGCAATAACCCATGCAATGGGTCCCCCTAATTTAGAAAATGTTTCAGCTTTCATGTTCTGCTTTGTTTAATTTTTCAGTCCTAATGAAGAAACGGTTATTCTTTACATTAAATCTTTCTTAAAATTAATCATCAGTTACCTTTGTTGGATATGAAAAATGACATCATAGAAAGGATTGGTAAGAAGAGGGTGGAAAACATCTGTTCAGCAGAGAAGGCTGAGAGGCTAGTGAAAACCCAAAGTGAACACTACAAATGAAAATTTGAAATTAGATATTTTCAAGGTGAATCTTGAATTCTCTTGCCTTAAGCATTAGATGGCTTGCAACTTCAAACTTTCCATCCATGCAAATTTCTCAAAATTATGTCAGACCCTGATAGTTGTTCCATGCATACAGATCAATTTTAACATCTCTTTTTAGAAGAAGAGTAATATTGCCTCAATACTTGAGATCTGGTTTGACATAAAATCAATAGTAAAGTTATTGCCAAGCTTGGCTTATCTGGAAGCCTGCTGCAATGATCCATCTTCTGCTGGATCAACAATGGGCTTCATTCCTGATTCCATTAAGAAAATTACATTGGCTCTGACTAGCCTCCATTTCAATGGTGGGACCAAGCAAAGGAGGTGTAATTATTTAGAGCATTAGAAATCTTACTGCAGTTGGATCTAGGGGGTGAGGCTTTCTCTGAAGGGGAATACCTTGATGATTAAGAGACTTCATACACAAAAGCACTCTGTGTGATGCAAAGCTGCTTGTCATTTTTGCAGTCTTTGGATGCTAGACAGCTTTTTCTACAGTGTTATAAATGGAGAAAATGTCAGTAGAGATATTTCAGTGCAGAACTAGGATGTTTTGTGGGACCTTAGTGCTCTGACTCAGAAGAGCTGCCAATTCACAGAAGTAGTGTCTTTAGATGGTGGCCTTGTTCTTCTACCAGATACCACAGCTCTCCCAGCAGAGATGGCAGAATGGACAGTGTGTCTTCCTAACTCATGGCACTTCAGAACTTGGCTTATTGACTTAGATGACCAGTAGTTTTATTTTGATATACCAGTCTATAACCAGCAAGCTCCAAAGTGTCTGGCTGACAAAGCATATAGGATTAAGGTGCAGCAGCTGAACTAGTCATTGTTTTCAGCTGTGGGGCTCCTTAGTTGCTACTACTAAATGTACCACTGACTGTGAATGAGAGGCTGTGTGCCACAGGTTCCTGCACTCAGTGGTGTATTAACACTGGCAATACCATGATGTCTCAGCTGGAGGGTGGGTTGTAACTTGATAGAGGTACTAGAACTATGCCTCAGTGCTTGGCAGATCTAGTATGCCTAATAAGTAAATACAAAAGATTTAAAGATTGTCCTTACCCTTATTGGCTCATTGAACCAATTTGATTATGGCCCATTTGTTCTTGTGGTCAACAGGATGCAATGGAGTGATGAAAAAAGCTGTGTTATGTAGCAGAAGTGACTCAGTTCTCGGTTAGTGCTGGATGGTCTTGGATGTTGTCCCACAGTGTGGCAGGGGGAATATATTTATAAGAATATTTATGAGATATATTTATAGGTGATGGATGTTCCTGAAGCTGCACTGTAATACAAAATGAAAGCAAAGCAGCTGTTCTCCTTTGTTGGGAAGTAGAGATGGTGCTGCTGGGATTCAGGGCTGCACATTTCTGAAGATGAATTAAATTATAATGAACTACTGAATATATTATGATGGAACAGGAAATAGAAGAAATAGGGTCTTCTTGATAAGAAGAGATCAATTTCATATGAGTTCAGGTTATCTGTGGGTATTCATGCATATGTACAATTGTGAAAGTGAAAGGTGGGTGGATGCCATAGAAGGGATAGTAAAAAAATATCCAAAGGTATATAATTGGTTTGTGAAGGGAAGAATGCAAGAGAGGGTGATAAAAAATTAGTGTTGCTTTGGATTTTTTGCAAGTTGCTGATAAGGTGGTCTGTAATTTTCATATTGAGCCCAGAAGAGATGTGTTTGTAATCTGGGTGTTGCCTTCTTGGTGTTTCTGGTGCAGGACAAGGGCTACATGACCACTTCATGGCAGCTGAAGGCATTTCCTAAGCAAAAAAGTAATACTGGGAGCAGAGATGATTGACATCTCTTAACAATGTGACCTGGCCTTCTTATTATTCCATTGGCACTGACTTAGGTCACGTGTTCAGAGTGGCCCCAGTAACATCAGCAGTGTGTAGAATGTGGGTAAAACTATCTCTGTCTGATAGTTTCTCAGAAAAGGGCTTAGAGCAAGGATTCTTTTGTCACTATCATGGCTCCAATCAATTTACAAAATAATAGCACATAGATTTAACTGTATTTTTCTGTCTTGTTTACATAACATACAAGAACAGTTTTTGGAGACAAAAATAAAGTAAGAGTATTTTTAAGAATTCTGCTGTATTTTTTAAATGACACTTGGGTACCTTGACTTCCACCAGACTTAATTTGAATGAGGTACTTTGAAGATTCCCTTTTGGTATCTCTCAAGCTTTTGATATCTGACAACCATCTTTAAAATTAGAGTGCATAGGACCATTTGTCTTTCTCCAAACTGCCATGAATGCTGCACAATTGAGAAACCCTTGCAGTCTGGAGATTATGGCATTTGCTGTGCAGTGAAATGTAAGTGGCATGAGTAATCTGCATTTCCTGGAACAGCACTTCTCTTCTATCCCTTGCTTTGTGGGTGCACTGTAGTTTGCTAAGGTGGAAAATGAGATAGATAACACACAGATAAAGGTTTTCATTGTTGACACAACCAAGAAACATTCAGGGAGGGCCAGACATTTACTTCCAGAACACACAATGTCAGCGTTGGCTTGAGGAGATCCAGAGACTTGTGCAGCTTCTTGGTTGATCTGTACTTTCAAGAGCAAACAGAACACAACCATGTATATGGAAAGCACATATTGGGGTGTGGCATGTCCAAAATTGGGGATAATTTAAGTCCAATTTAAGAATCATTGGGAATGGTTGGATCTATTCACCATTAGCAATAAGCTCTGCAGCAAAGATAACCTAACATGAGCTTGCTAGGCTGAACATCATCTCTTTTATATTAACACCCATTTGTTATCTTACTATTTACATCCATTGATCCATTTCCCATGCAGATACTATTACCTCTCTTTGGTACAATGCAGAATCTTTATGCTAAAGACTCCATGGATTCCAGTGTGCTGTGTGTATGTCTCCTAACATTCTGCTGTCCTCTAGGATGAAATGGAAATACCTGGTGGCCCAGATTGGACGAATAGAAAGACCTTTCACAATCACCCTGGTGTATTCAAACTGTGGAGCACAGGAGGTTGGAGTAGTGGCAGTGGGCTCCTTGCAACTCAGGAACTGCTTTCATGGTATGCTGCAATACAGACAGGTTTGGAATAATCAAATACATCCTCACCAAAATGGATGAGTGTGATGAGGGATAGTTGGATAGGATTTAAATGAAAGATGAATAACTCAGAATTACAGAACTGATTTAAATGATCCTCTCTGCTTTTCAGCTTTGCTTTGCTTGATCTTCATATGGGAAAAAAGCAAAAACAACTGGACTTATGCTGAATCCAACAACAAGGATGAAAAAGTCTTTACCTAGATTATTTTAGCATTTAGTATTTTTCTCTCTTAAATAATCGAGGACAAAAGACTGCCCTGTGTAACCAAAGCCTTTTGTGTTCTTGGGCATTATCTAACAAACCTATGAAGAAAAGAAATATTTATCTGCCCCTGGTGGGGTCTATTTGCTACTGCCAGGCTGAGAATTTTTATCTAAAACGAAAATAATTGGAATGTAATTATTTCCTCTAAAGTACTGAGTGCTCAGCTAAGATGTCAGTTTTACCTGGAGCTTACAGTTTTGTTCTGAATGTTGTGCAAATGATCCTCAGTGGCTATGCAGAACCTTGCTAATGTCACTGAGGCTTCTTAGAAGTGCAAGAGTCTGTCAGCACAGGCAGCCTTCAGGTTGGGGACATAATCATCTCCATTTCCTGAAGTTTATGAATTAATATAATGTTATTGCTTCCATTTTGCAGACTCTGTAGAAATAACTTGGAATGTAATGTAAAAAGAAAACACTATCATGAGTATGGTTTTGATCATATTAGAGATTTAATTGTAGTCATTATTCTTTTAATTAAACTGGTGCTATATTTTTAATGTAATATTTTTTTGACAGTCCTAGAGTTCTGAGGAGATACAAACAGCCTGAAGCACTGTGCTCTCAGTCTCTATATAACCTGGTGCATGTATCTGGCACAACACAGTGTCATGAAAAAATACTGGTTCAGATTCTGTACCTGGATTGATGCAGAGGTGTTCTTTTCTCTTTCTCCTGCAATTGGTTCACTAATTTTGTTTTTTTTCCAGAGTAGTAATAACCCCAATGGAACTTCTGTGCAGAGCTCTGCTAAAGGGCAGCAGGTCCATAACAGGCCTGTGCACATATGCATCCACAGGACAGGCTGGCTGCATTAAGAGTCGTGCTTTTGGGAGATATCAGACTTAAAAATCGTGTTCAGCCTGGCTGATGGGTACCTGTGCAATCAGTCAAATGCTCCCAGACTATAACTGACTAGACTAGTTAGTGTGCATGAGTAAAGTTTGTGTACAATGGGCCCACTTGCTGGGGAAGCAGCTACTTCATGGGCTGGATGCCACAGCTGGAAGCTGGCACAGAAATGAGTCAGCAGCTGAAGTGCTGTTAAACCTGAGCCTCAACAGGGCATAGCGATGTGTCTGTCAGGGCTGGAGATAAATGGGTGCCCCTGCCTCCAGCAGCAGAGAGCCATGCAGCATGGCACAGCTGCCTGGCAGGTGCACAGTTGTGTGTGCAGAACTGAGGAGCACGTCACGGTCGAAAACTGCAAGGCTGTTCATTTGAAAAAAAAAAAAAAATCTACAAACACAGCAGAAGAAGCACATGAGAAAGAAAAGAGCAATAAATTTGGTCCGGGAATCTCATGCTGGATAGAAAACTACACAAAGAAAGCAGAGGTGAACATCATTTATCATACAAAGGACAAGGTCCTATGTGTGAAGATTGATACACATGAAGGGTCATACACATTCTGTCAATAAATCTCTGGGCTTTGTTCTCTTTCTTTTTTTTTTCCATTAGATAAAGAAAACCAAGGTCTTTTTATATATGACAAAGGCTCCACCTTCCTCTGCATTCATGGAGGCTGTGTCAGCCACCTACAGATCTGTGAATTCATCAGTGATTGCCCTACCAAAGAGGAGGAAGGAGTGAGGTGTGGTGAGTATGTGGCATGACACTTCATGGGAACGTTCATCCCATTAGAAGAAATAATTAAGAATAAAAAATGCGTTAAATTGATTCCATCTTTAGATTAATTCAGTATTTTACCTCCTGAATTAATTTGGCCCATTTATGTTAAGTGGATACCAAGATTCTCTTTGAAAATACACCCTGTATAGAATAAACCGGATTTTTTTAAAATTGATTTTGTTTCGTAAGTATTGCAGTAAGGAGGTCAATGACCTTCCTTTCACAGTTACTGCTACTTCAGAGAAAGTCAAAACCTCATTTACATGTCTGCAGCTGGGTGATAATTTCCTTCTGGACTTATGATCTAAACCTTCCCTTCAAGGAATGATGCTAATCATCTTTCCACTGTCAGTGACCAACAGCATCATAAATCTGTCCTTCCAAGATCCCAGTTCAGAGTTCTTGCACATCAGGACAGAGAAATCCCCTAACAGTATATGTGGTGCTGAGAGGCAATGTTTAGCTTTGTTCCAAGTACAGTGGTGGAAATCTAAAATAATCCGATTTGCCTTCCTTTATGAGGACACAAAGCTTTGTGATGCCTGCAATTTTGTATGCAGCAAGACCTTTACAAACATGTGGCAGTGATTTGCCATTCCTTAGATTACAGGGGCTGCAGTTTTGCACAGTGTTTAGAGTAGAACAGCACAAGGAAGTCTCAAGTATTTCCAGAAGCCAAGTGTTGGCTTTCTAATGGTGACTCTGGAAATAAACAAATGAGACCTATTTTGACAGTGTAGCATAGGTGGGGTAACTTGGACAACTACAATGGATTTTCATTTTTGTTACTGTTTGTGTTCTTCCATAATCAAGTTTCTCCTATTTTCCTACTCTTCCTTGTTTTCGATTGTAGACCGTCTCCCAGAGGGTTCACACTGCTCTTTCGAAGAAGGTCCATGTGGCTGGACACTGAATGAAACTGCAGTATCTCCTTGGTCTATTCGGGGCTTTTCTGAAGTAATTCAAGATGACTTATTTGTAGGGTCTACTTTGCAAGCCACTGGTGGTAGGTTCCTCTTAGTTCTCTCTCCCACTCTCTGTGTATGCATGTACACAACAGCCTTGAATTTAGGTTTATTTAAATTGGTTTTAAAATTTTGGCATCGTTGCCAAATGAACCTCAGCATCAGTATTATCTATAACAACTTCAAATGTAGCTAAAATTAACTTTTGAGCATGCCTCAAAACTTTATATTAAACATGTTCTGCAGAAAAGTTAACATAAAACCGTCAGAGACAAGGATTCTCCTTCACCTTTAAAAAATCATGTAGTGTATACTTCTTCCCTCCTCCTTTCTCTTATGAGCTAGGCAGCTGCTGAGTTCTTCAGCAGTTATACGATAACTGCTGCATCACTAGGTAAAAATTGCCCAACAGAAATAGGCAGCTTGAAAAAAGAAATCTTTTGAAGGCCTTTGACAGACTCCTCTAGTGGGTTAGGAAGAGCATCACATATAAGAATATCCCAACTGATCATACACATTCTGTGCCATAAAATACCACAATAAAAAAAGAGTCAAATAATTCCCAGAACTGCAGAACTGTCAACTTGCTAAATAAGAACGAGGGAGGCCAGACCCTCACCTGTTCAGAGTAAAAGTCAGAAGTGATAGCACATGAGTCTTGCCTCACAGTTGCCTGCCAAAATGAAGGGTTTCTATACAACTGTCCTGTTTGTCTCTCAAGAGCTTGTACTAAGCTCTCTTTGGAAACAAAGATTGCAAATCAACTCATCCAGCCCAGTGTTTGTCTCAGCAAGAGTCATTGATGCTAATGGTGTAGGAATTAGGATTGTGAGTGGTGTGTGCTTCTGTATGGGAAGATCTTGAGTGGTATCTGAGGTTTATGCACTCGCCTTCCAAGAAGAGGTTTGGGATGTTGACTTTTGTGCTGCTGAAACCTACCAGAGTGTTTGCTATGGCCTCACTTACAGATTTGCTCTCAAGCCATGCTTACACCTACATACGCTTACTTATCTACAGTAACATTAATGATGTTAAATTATTTCAAGAGATTACCCAAAACAGCAAAAGATCATTTTGTCTTTTCTGATTCACTTTTGTGTTCACAGGACACTTCCTCTACCTGCGAGCAGACAGCACTCAGACAAGTGGTGTGGCTAAGGCTTATAGTACCAGCTTGCCACCCAGTCTTGCCACTGAAGACTACCAGGTATGTCACCCTGTCTTAGCACCTTTGTGGAGTAAATCATCAGACTGTAGGCACTATTTGCGCAATCAGTCCATTCTCCTGTCCCTCCACACACTCTACAAAACTCTGGAAAGCAGAAGAGTTGCCTAAGCTGCCTAGCTGGCTGCTTGTTGAGAACTGGAAAGGAGATGTGAGGTGCACCCCCAGTAAGTTGAAAGCAGGAGCTACTCATTATGGAAAACTCCCCAGCCAAACTGTACCAGTTAGGTAAAGTTACTCTTTGGAGAGGTGCTAAGCAGCTGAATTGTATGGGGCAGCCAGGGTTTGTAGAAAAGAGAGTTGTCTGGATGCGTCGCTGAGCCTTTCAGCATATCTGCTGCTGAGAGTTCTCTTCATAAATTCTGCAATACCTTTGCAGGAGTTAATAAACTTGATAGTTTCACTGAGAACAGGAGTGTGAAGTTAGGAGGCATTAGATTTTCCAGAAATAGATGAATGTAATAAACTTCTGATCACATTCTTCAGTAATTTCAAAATGTTGATGCAACGTGGCCTTGATAAAATCACATAACTTGCCTTGCAGCTCTGAGATGCTGGAATTAAAAATATTAAGTAATATTATAGCCATAACACTTAGGAAAATTAAGCTGCAAGTTTCAGCTGGAGTCCAGTCTTGCTAGGGGAAAAAGAGAAAGCTTTGATGCCTCCTAATTAGAGCTGGGAAAATAAATACAGTGCAGGTGCCAGAAATGTAACTTTGGCATTTATATTTATTTGTAAATCCAGGTAAAATTTGCTAGATACTTCTAACAAAATAAAATGTGATTGGAGATAGGTTCACAAAACCAGGAGAGGAGAAGCACATTAGCTGTTGGTTATTGTGTAGAGGTCACAGGAGATCTGGATCCATTCTCTCCTCCACTGGCAAGGATTTGAGCCCACATTGCAGGAGCAAGGAATTTCTGTGATTGTTCTTTGCAGAACGTGTGTGTGCTCCCTTTCCTGCCAGTACTGGACCTCTCTGGAACATAAAGGGCAGCTGAACATTCAAAGCAGTGGTAGAAATGGCACTTTTCTCTTGCTCTGTGGCAAACTGGAAGTGGTTGCTCCACCTGCTCCACAGAACAAGTCCTGCATCAAAACACTCTTTGGCCACATGATTTTGTTGTTCGCTTGTCTTAGGGGTGCTACAATGCAGGGGGTGCCTATGAGTTGGAGCAGGTATATGGACTGAGGTTTCCTGCCTCTAAAGACAGTCCTGGTTTCAAAGGTATTTGGAGCAGGACAGCTTTTCCCTCAGAGAAGGCAATAACAAGGAAACCAGTCCTCTCACCCAGATGGTGTCAGAGACTGTGGATATTGTCATCAGTGGTTGAAAAACAGCTGCCCAACAGGAGTGTCATTTAGGGTCTTCCCTGAGAGAATTCTGTGCTAATAATGGTGCTGAGTCAAATACAACCAGTGAGTGGGGGCTTAGTAATCTCTGTCATTAAACAGTTTGACCCAGACTCAGAGGTTTCTTGTCTCAAATTCCCAGGGAGGGGAGAAGTGACTACCTTTCCCTTTTGTCAAAGGTTACCATTCTTTTCCTCTTGTTCCTTTGTTACAGATTCAGTTCTCAGTGCATGTTTTTGGTAGCTACAATGGCACAGTGTCCTTCTCTCTCAGGGAAGAGATAAAGGGAGCTTCAATCACCTTGCCAATGTGGGAAAGAGCAGGGAGCTGGAGTGACCACTGGTTTCTCATCACCTTACCAATGCCAGTGCTTCAGAACCGGTAAGAGCTCGACTGTCAGCAGTCAGGGTTATCTCTATAGATTTAGTAAATCGTTACTGTCTTTGTTGTGAAGTGCCACTTTCATTCCTGCCTTCTTCCAGGCCCATTTTTAAGTGACTCTGCTTGCTCAGGAAGTATTCTGTCATAAGTGCGTATCTTTGTGCACATGCACAGCTTAGCTCAACAAGCCCACGCCATGTGGCTGCACTTCTGTGCAGCCTCAAACAGCACTTAGGTTTTGGAAGAGCAATCATCTGTACCAAAAACCTTTTAGCAATCTGAGCAAGCCAGTGTACTCACAGTGTCCAAGTGCTCCCAGTAGGGAAACAGCTGCATTAGTATGGCTGCACTTTGTACTCCCACAGTAAAAAGCACGCCTGTGAGTCAGATGGTTGCTGATCCCACAGTGTAGCCAATTCAGCTGTCAAGTTTAGGATCTGTATCAGTGCAGCTTAGGCAGCAGGAGATCCTTCGTTGCCACATTACTGATGCAATGATTTCAGGAAAAGACTGCTGCCCAAATGAGCCTTGCACTAAAGTTTTCATGGGTTTAGATGTGGAAATACAGTGTGATATTGGTTTTAAAATGAAGTTAAATATTGAAGATTTAAAGAATTTCAATGCAATCTAATTTTATTCAAGTGTTTTTCCTCCCTCACCTAATGTCACTCAGACTCAAGCCATTTAGCTGGTCTTGATAGCTGGTTATTTTGCACAACATAAACTTCTTTTTTTTTTCAAGTTCTCCAATCTGTTTTTTTTTGCATATTCCTGGGGAAGGGCTGTTTCACATGAAACTTAAGATAAAAAACCCCTCCAAGTCTATACAGTGAATATTATAAATGGAAATATATCTACCCAGCATTGACAATAAATAATATCTCAAAATTCATGGGATAAAAAGTGTGAGAAGATTCCAAATATTCTCTGCATCTTTGTGTGAAAGGAGAGGGTTTGGGTCTGGAAGTGATAGCTATTCAGACCCAAGCAGCAGTAAAACTCAGACAGAGAGAGAAAATGTTGTTCTACCCTCTTTCTAGTTTAATTTCATTATTACCTTTGGTCTTAGTATTATCATGTGTTCACCATACACAGCTTTGCCATGAGTGATTCCTTTAGGGTCTGCCTGCTAGCACTGTATTTAATATTCTTGTCTGACACAGTCTGAAGTCCTGTGGATTAGCATCTGTTTAGTTATGCATATGTAAAGTATGACCAGTGAATTAGTGCAGAATAGCTCTTTTCTCTGGGCACTTTACTGTGAACCTGTCTGCAGCAGAGATCAAGGGGCTCTTCAGAGATATCTAAGACCTTCTGCCTCCTCTGATATACAGTCCCTTATGCTTGTTCCCTGAAGCCTCCAATTTCTATATTGGCTCTTAGTTCTGAAGCAAAATGGATCTTATGTGGCAGAAGGGAATGGACAGCAAGAGGCTTTTTTGGAGCGCTAACCAGCATGGCATGAAAAATAATTGATATACAAATATTCAAATATTGCAATGTTTGAAAAAGTTGAGCACTTAGGCAAAATGAAAGACGTAGATAGGTCATGCATGCATGTGTTTATTATGACAGTCTCTTTCAAATAGTTCTATCTTGTTTTACTTCATGAAACCTTTTTGTATGACATTTTCAATTTTAAAACTGAGCAGCACAACAGCGACAATCACTGTGAGTAAGGATGGAACTGTTCAGTCTAGAAGTCAAATCTGTACTACCTGTGCTAGCCAGGTGCCTGGCAGAAATAACAGGTTGTCATTTGCTACACTGACCTGTAACAGACACAGAACAAGTACACACTTTGCTAGAAGGTGCTGCAGCTATTTCCCCAAGGGAGGAAACCCTGATCTTTGTGCTCCCAGGACATGGGTTCCATCCCAGTCCTCTTGTCTTGTTCTTTCCTTGATCTACTCCTTCTGTCCTGTCTTACCTGCTTCTGTGGGCATTTTGTGCCTTTCTTCTTTGTTTTCATATACTTGGTCTCTTTCTTCTGCTTCAACCTCCCTTTTGGGAACCTGTTTTATCTGTCTTATGCTTCTGGTTGTAATTTCCCTTTCTGAACTCCTCCCTGTTTCTTGTTTCCATCTGTCTTTCAGCAGATGCCATCTCTGTGTGTTGTTTTGGTTTGGTTTTTTCATTATTAAGTCTGAATCCCTTCCCTGCACTTCCCTTCTCCTAGCGATCTCTTGCATTCATTTCATTTCAGTGATCCCAGACCTACAGTAAAGGTTTATTCCCAGTATTCCTGTTTGATTGGCTATTTAATTCTCTCTGTAGATCTTGGGTCCAAACTCCCTGCACACCAAGTCCAAGCTTCTCTGCTCTAGAATTCCCAGTGAGCTCCCAGCCTCTCTCCAGGATGACACCTTGTTCACTCTGGATTCAGTTTAGGCAGCTTTTTTTTCTCCTACTTCGCCAGGACCAACAGCAGAAACAAAGGCTGGGTCAGAAAATATTTATTCATTAATTTGGAAGGGCAGTTCTTACCTCATGCAGCTGAAGCAGGACCTGACACAGTTCATAACAGCACTGCATGGAAAGCACCATTTAGCCTGAGACTTTCAGATATCCAGGGAAGACAAAACTAAAGGATTAAAAAATACCAGGCTTGGAAGTGCCAGGGATTTAAAAATGTCAAATATATTTTCTTAAATTTTTGATTGATTCTCATTCACATGGAAAAAAAAGCTCATGTCTGCCATGTGACTCTCTTCCTCACAAATTTCAGATCCCACCTCAAATACATAGAGTGTTTAAAAAGTTACCAGCATTTTTGAGCATGGTCAGAGTCATGAATCCCTGCATTGTCTCATCCTCAACACTCACAAAATGTTTTGACTGCTAGAAAAGTCATACTAAATCACCCAAAATAGAAAAGTTCAGCCTGAATTGTTTTAATGTTGGTGAAGTTGAAAACAATTGTAAAGAAAGGTGTGTGATGAACATTCCTGGACAATTTTACTACGGTTTGGTATAAAACTACATGAATGACTATTCTGCATATTTATGGGTGTTGTCAGCTTTCCCCAGTAATGTAAGCTCTATCAATGCTGTGCTTAGGGTAATTTTTAGTGCAGATTTTGAGCTGGCATGTTGTTTTTCTGTATCCCAGATCTTCGGGAAACTTCTGTCCTTCTCTTGCTACAAGCAAGGGCTATACTTTCCCCTGGTTCCTTAGGGGTATGGTAGGCAGTAGTAAAGTGGGTAGGAAGGGGACAGACCACACAGGGAGAAGAGTAGGCATGAATTGAAACACAGGAAGTTGCTGTAGCAGGTCATGGACTGCTTGATGGGGCCAGCAGTAGAGAAACCTTAGCAAAAAGAGCAAGGAGGACATGAAGGCTCTATTTAGGGAGGTTAGCAAGACCTTCATCCAATGAATTTATTTCTTAGGAGAGAAGGAAGACAGTTTTCTGATCAGCCTGACAGCTGGGCATCTATCTACTTGGAAAACTGCTTCTGGTGATTGGCTGGCAAATTCAGTTACTTGGTTCACACACACAAGGAAAAAAAATGCTACCAGGAGAAAACCAAACAGACAGAAGACCAGACATCAGAGAGCTGGAGAATGTAATTTGTTGGAGTCAGCAGAAAGAGATCAATGGACAGGAATAATGGAAACCCCTCTGGCAAACACAGCACTGAGTTCAAAAGGCAAATTCCTCCCCTTTTTCTGAAGTTAAGAGGAAGGGGAGGCATACAGAGCCTAGAGGTTATGAAATGTCAGTTCTCATGCACTGAAGGAGGAGGGTCATTCTTCAAGGTCCCCGTTGTACTCAGCTGGAGCAGAAACCTACTTTGTAATGCAGTGCCAGGGACCCTCATCTGCTCTGTCTCCACAGACCAGATGCAGCAGATTGACCTGACCAAGGGTATAATGCCATGTGAGGGCCTTAAGTAAGGGGTAAGCTGTGCTGCTGTGTCTATGCCTGTGGGTCCTAGAAGTGCCCTGGTTCTGGGCTCAGGGTGCTCTGACTCTCTTCCGTCAAACAGCTGGGGAGTTATTGTCATGTGTCAGTGGAGTTATACACAAGGTTTGAAAATGCAAAGGTCTTGGTAAGCCTGCTATTGAAGAGGAGGGTTTCTGTAGGAAGGGGATCTAATGACAAATTTCCCCACTAACACCACAGCTAAGAGGTCGTTCAAGAGACCCTTGATTTGCATTTGCTGCACTTACTCCCAGAGTGCTCAGATACTGAAGGTGTGGATGCTTTCATTTAAGCACAAGGGGTCATTCTTGAGTTGGGGTGAAAGCAGTTTATCCCTAAAGATTTGTATGCAGCTATGCAACTAACTGTGGATATCAACTAACATTTGGTTGGTGGGTGGAATGCACACACATGCTTTATTGGCACTAATTTGGGACAAGTGTGTTTCTGGATTGAATGATTAATCTGTTATGCAGGTCAGTGCTTGATCTCTCGTAAATCATCACTGAGCTTTACCAGAGACAGCAAGAGAGGTCCTGCCCATATGCTTTTAATAAGCTCTAAATGGACTGGACATCAGACATCTGTTTATTTCTGAAATGTAATGAAAACAATTCAGTCCTATCCATTAGAATGAGATCCTTCAGCTCATTTTCTTTCTTCCTTGTGAAGTCAGAAGGTGGCAAAGCACATGGGACCTGACAGAACTCCTAGATAAGCAACACCTGGTAACAGTGGAAAAAAGAGGCAGTCCAGAGAGCTAACTCTTCAAGGAATTATGGCTGAAATTTAAATGTCCTATCCTTCTGAGATAAAATCATGTCACCTTGTTGAGTTACACTCATTGAGGATCAGGCCCAAGACATTTGGATATTCTGTTCAGTTTTTACTCTATCTCTTTGGGAGTGGGAAGGAGGAGATTTCCACCCCCCACCCCACACCCCCCCCCCCCCCAGCCTAATTCCCTGGCTGTTTCTGGTAACTGAATATGGATGGTTGTTTGTGTATAACAATTAGTGGGGGACAGTTGCTTGCATGTATGTGCAGGTAGCAGGGAAAGTAGGGCTCTCATTCTTGTTCCCCACGAAATGTGAAATTATATGAATGTTGTGGTGCTTACAAGGGGTTGATGTGTATCTAAGACATATAGCAAGCCCTTTCAACTGCTCAGCTGGGCTTGTCTGGAGGAAGAATTGCAAATAGTGATGATCTTTTTTCCATGATAAGGGAACATTGTATTTTTAGGGGGGTTGTTTGTTTGTTTGTTTGTTTTGTTTTCCCCCTCCTTACTCCTTTGTTGGTGTTCTCTAAAACATCTGTCTTATTGCAAAGGTTTCAACTGGAACTCCTGGCAACTTGGGGCTGGAATTCCCAAGCTGACATTGCTATCGACAACATTACATTTGGCCTGGACTGCTTCACTGATGGTGAGCCACAAATGTTGCAGAATCCCCTAAAAAATTTGGATAATGTAATCAGCATCCCACAGATCCAGGATGTTCTGTTCTCCCCACAGAGTGTGCATGGATCATTTGTGTCCGCTTTTTCAGCACAATGCCATTTTATCTCAGACCTACTGAAGATTGCAAGTAGAGGCAATTTTACTGTGTGTCAGTCTCCTAGCACCCTTTTTTTCTCTAAGCTGGGATACTCTGTATCACATAGTTGAGACCTGTCTGTGTGTCTTGGCAAGAAACGCTAGGCTTATTCCTTAGCTCCTAAATGGAAGGATTACATCACACTGTTTTCCCACAGTCCCTGCTGATCTATGCACCCTGGTAATTGATAGCTGAAGCAAATTTGTTGAAATCAAAGGGGAAAGTCACCATATTTTAGTGGAGGAAAGGAAGAAAATGAAGGAATATATTGACTCTCTGACTATAAAATTTAGATTACTCCAACAAGTTTGTTTTAGTCTGTAAGGAAGTACATCAGCTATCACTGCCAGATATATAACAGCTTTCCTTTGCTTTGTTACTGAGAAAGCAACTGACAACTATTCCAGAGAAAAATGGAGCCAGTGCTACCCTTTGAAACATGTTAGAAGGAGTTGTAGTGGATTTTAGCAGACAAGTGGAAAGAATTTAGATACTCGAACTACTTGCAAATATTAGAAACTGTCTTATTTTTGTCCCTGGGGAAAAGACATGCTCTGTTGTAAAGGATCTGGAAGATATGCAACACTTGAATGGTGACTTCCGTTGCAGAAAAAATGTGGATTGGTGGTCCTGTGCTACTCTACGTGTCACCACAGCCAATGTGTCAGCATTCAGGGTAATAGCATGTCCCTGCAGTGGCTAGCTGTAGCCTAACACAACATATGGGAATGCTTATGTCGAAGTAGATGTGTTAAAAGCCCATCAAGAGAAGCCACTATTCCTTCCCATCCTTTTCTGATCCAGTGTCCTGTTCTTTGTTTCTTTGTTCTGTGGGCACTGAAGCCACTCCTCTATAAAATGCTGACTATACTCATTTTCACTTGATACAAGAGGAAAGGCTGTTCCTTGATGGTTATTTAATTTTTTCACTCCAGCTCCTTAACAGCCCTATCTCCCAAACGCTTTGGGACCTCCATGCTAACACTTTGTTTTGAAATCTTGAGGAAACTGAAGGGAGTGACTCCAGATGTGCTTCTGCCCACTGATGTGCACCCAGCTGCTGGAGTTTACCACCCTGACGGGAGCAGATAGATCCTCCAGCTTACCCACAGACATTTTGCTGGCTGTGGTGTAGGTACACATCCTTTGGCAAACAGGTGGGGTGTAAGCCCCCTGCAGTAATGTTATCAGAGCTTGTCCATCAAACCGCCCAAGTTACTCCGCATTTTCCGTTGGGATAAATTGCACTGATGCTCAGGAACAACTGGCACTTACCCCATCTGAAGGCATGACCCAGAGATGTGTGAGTCATGCAGCAGAAAGACACCACGAAGGAAACATGTTTCTCGGAAGCCTTGCACTTGCCACTGTTCCTTGAATCCTCTTTGCAAATTGATGTTTTCTCGCCTCTGAAAGCAATCCCCTTGTATTTGTCTTCTCATGACTTTAATTCAGTTAGGTTGCAGAGAAACCCAGCAGCTCTGCTGTGGTTTTAGTAATAAAATTACTTCTCCCTGGCAAGGACAGGTTTCAGATGTCAGAGACAGAGCCAATTAAAATCCAAGCAGTGAATTCTTTTCATGAGGGCAGCAGGAAGGATGTATGGCAGGAAGGAAGGATTTGCTGCTTGCTAGGATGTAAATATTATTTTCTCCATATCTTTCAATCTTGTAGTTCCACTCTCTACAAAACCCAGTGCTGAATGAAAGCACTGTTTGTGTATGCAAGATGGGAAAGAAGGTAAGGTTTTCCATATACCTCAAAATCGAGAGGAAAGGTTCAGTAAGATTTAAGAGAACAACTGAGTAGTGAGGGCAGCTCAAGAGACATCAATAAGGACAAAACCCAAACAGACCATTCTTTGGATGGCAGCTCCTGGGCACTGACAGATGTCTTTCCCTGTGGAAAAGGTGAGACAAACCCACATTTTGGCTTATACAATCACCTTGTGTAAGACAGTGTCACAGACTGGATGACATGTCTGGTTCATTGTGAGAACTTTAGGCAGACAGGCATAAAGATACTTCATAGTTTCAGTGAACTAGAGCTTACATAGGAAGAGGTCTGAATTTTGGGTGTCTTAATATGAAAATGTGGACTGGCATAGCAAATAGAATGCCGATAGTTGCTCTTTTCACTGCATTTGCTATTACCTTTTGGTGCTCTCAGCATTGTCTTGTTCCAATTAAGATCACAGGTCTGTGGTCTATCAAACTCTGCTGCCCTGGCCTAGAAATTGCATTTCAGTCTGTGCATCATTTGCAATTTCCCAGAAGATTGTTTTATAAACAACAAGACTGTCCAAAGAGAGCTTTTGTATAGCTTATCTCTACTTCTTGATTTTAGAGTCCCTGACCCAGCAAAGTCTGATTCTGTTGCCCTCCCAGTCCCTTCTTGAGGTGAATGGTGGGGAGCAGTTCAAGCCTCATTACTGCCTCCTTTCACTGATTGAAGAAGGTGTTGACTAGAAATGCAGTAGATCAGCCAAAGGGATGGAGAAGGGGGAACCTGGTGCAGCCTCCCCCTTCTCTGTCCCACTGCAGGACAAGCTGGAGAGGCTTCCAGGAATACTGCAACCTGTAGGGTTGAATCTCTGAGGAGGCCATTCACACCTTGAGGATCCTGTGAGGCATCTTACTCAGATTAATCTCAGCCACCAGACCTCTCTCTCTATTTTCATTACAGTCACAGAGACATTGAAGCAGGAGTGAATTACTTTAGCTTTCTGCCTGCAGAAGATGCCCTGTCTTTCTCCTTTACACTTCCCTCTGACTCTTTTCCATGGGGAAATCAGTGTTAGCTAAAACCTGGAGAAAGGAAGTCAGTGCTCTTCACATTATTCTTATATAAATATACATTAATATGAATTAATTCTTGTTCCCTTCCATTCACTCTACAGTCACCATGTTGGCTGTTAGAAGAGGAAGTGGAAACTATAATAGACTGGAGCACCAGCCCCTGGATCCCAATGTTTGTAGAAAGTGCCAGCCTTAAAAGAGTTAACAGCTCACATGGACAGGGTGGTGCTCAGCCTGTGTTGCAGCTCCTATGCTCACTCCTTAGTACAGAGGAAACAGAAAGTTTCTTCTGGAGAGTAAGAGTTTGAGACTGTTTGGAGAAGGAAGAAAGATTTTTGGTTTGGGAATGAGGCATTGCCTTAGGATACTCAGTTGGGATGCCACAAAAAAATCCATGCAGACACACAGGTTGACTGTTTCAGAGAGTGATTTTACATTCCTTTGCTCCGGCAAACATAACCAGACTTCTTGTACATTGCTAAGATCTGAAACTGTTGTGACCTTTGGGATTTGTAATTCAGTGCAGGCCTTGGGGAGCATCTTTTCTGGCCATGCATTGCATTTTTCATTCTGTTTTCCTCCTTGCATTTGATTAAATTCATTTGTTTTGGATTAATTTCATTTTTCACTGGCTTGACAACTTCACCCATTGAAGTTCTTCATCTCAGTATGAACAGAGTGTGTCAGTACAAAGCTTTCTTTTACTTCCATGCATCAGTGTGCTCTCAGTCAGACCTTGGGGGAATATTCTCAGGAGTAAAAGCTCAGCAAGGTCTCCATACTTCAATTAGTTATTTGGCCTTTCTGACACAGCTAACAAGGGTGTTAATTATCGCTATTTAGAGCAGTGGCTTTGTGGCAGAGATCATTTTCCATCTGGAACTGAGTGAGTCTCTTTTCAATAGAGCATCAGACAGCTGTTAGATTCTCACAACTGGAACAAATTGAAATATTTGTAATGTTTTTCAACTGATGAAAAATGTTCAGTATTAAATTAACTGAGGGCTCAGATGGAAATAAGCCGGTCCTTTTTCTTATAGAGATTTTCCAAGTAAAAATCTGCATAAAACCAGGTAATTTAACTATTGAAACAGGCTGCTTGCAGGTTATGAGGCAAGGGTTCAGTTATTACTTCTTCCTGTTGTAAGGCAGCATTGGTGTTGTGGTGTTCTCAACGCATTCTGATGTTTTGGATCAGCAATTGATTTGAAATTCCTCCTCTCTGAGAAAGGGCTGGTTTTCAAAGGCCAGTCTCAGTGGTCAGAAATGTAGAGTTTTGCTCCGTGGTTTTCAAAAAGATTTGTCCAAAGATTTACATTTTGTGTCAAGGGTATGCTTCTGTTTCTTAACTGTGTATGTTAGTGAGGCATGTAATTTTATTTAGTATTTTGTTCTCTAAGGGAGTTCTCAGGTACTCAAAGTTGATTACTGAGAGGGGAGTGATCTGTTAAGCTGGTTTACTTGCCATGACACCATTCAGAACCAAAGACAATGATTTTTGTCACCACTCTCCTTTACACCTCCTGTCATTTGACTATCCAGAATTGTCACCTACCTGTTTGACCAGCAGAACATCGATACCTGCTATCTGTTCTCCCACACTACATTTTTTTCTAAAATCTCTTGTAATCGCTAGAGCAATTTGCAGGCCAAGGAGCTTATCCTGCATGGGATAATATGCAGAGTCTGTGTTCATGTGAAGACCCACTGACTTCTGCACAGACACAAGTAGCTAACCCAGGACATGGGCTCAAAAGAGTAATACAGAATTATGATTTTTCAGAACACATTTTCTACCCAAGGTAATATTCACTTATTTTAACCAAATGGTTGCACTTAATTAATTAATGTAATCTTTAAATTTTCCATCCCTCTTTTCTACCATCTTCCCACCTCTTTCCACTATTCTACAAACTATTACAGGAAGACAACTGAATCATTTTGGTGGGAAACGCCAGTACCCACGTGAGATTAGTATCCTGGATGAGCATCTTCTGAACCCCCTGGAAGAGCCCTCCCTCCCAGGTACCTGATTCAGTACAGAAAACCTGTCTCTTGACTATAAAAGGTGGCTCCCTTCCTGTCTCCTGTGTGTGATCTGCCTGCCCTACAGCAATAGGGCAGCTATATGTAATCCGTGCCAAAGATGTGGAAACTGTGTCAGGTAGTCTCTGGCTATAGGGAAGCAGTTTGCTGGAGCCCAGCTCACCAGTCCTGAAATAGCAGGTTCTCTTTAAAGAAAAGCAGAATCTCTTTAAGCAAAAACAGAAAAGCTGCATGACTCAGATTCGGAGTGCACAAATAGGCAGCTTAGGAACAAAAGGTGTAGACCTGTACAGAAAGTTGGGAATAGAAAGAGTGCTGAGCAGTGAAGCTGAATAAAATATGTGTAGAATGGTGGTGTAAAGACGAAAATCCAGAGAGGAGAAGTAAGTGAGGAGATAAAATGGATGAGAAACTAGGAGAACAGGGGACACTGGGGACTAATTTACTGATAGCGGTAGAGATTGCCACTCTGGCGGACAGATAAGAACTGTGTGGGTGAGAAGAGCTGTCTAAAAGAGGAGATGAGGAGGAGAGGTTGTTCTTGAGGCTGTTTTGCGGCCAACAAATACCAGTGTGTGACTGTACCAGCTCCTGAAGGCTGTGTCCACCTGGAATGTGACAATCTGTACTGCTGTCTGCTCCCGTTAGCTCAAGGGAATGCTGTAATGTAGCTGAAACTCATACTGCATTGATCCATCTGCATGTTTGCAGGAGGATGTCTGTTGGGGATAGTTTTTCTTGCCTTTTCCTTTAAACAAGATCGGAATTTTTCTTTTAAAAGTTTTTAATTTTTACCTCTATTTTAACCATTCGGCTCTTAAACAGTTCTACTTTTGACCCAGGCTTTTGGCAGTGCACACACTGCTTCACACAGTTTTTAGATAGGTTACTGAAAAGTTTTATTCTTGGGCTTCAACTAATTATGTGAAGAAAGTGGATTTGTTTGGTTCTTAGAAAATTACTGTGAAATGGAGGACATAGTTAGCTGCTGCACTGTTGTAGAAATAAAAGAATAATGCTTAATGAGAACCAGGAAAGAAATTGCTTGGGGGAGAAGGGTCCCTGCTGACAGGAGCAAGAGGCTGTCCCCTGGCTGTTTCTGCTGCCACAGGCTTCTTGGGCAAGCCTGAAACAAGTCCCTTGAAACTTTCACTGTGTTTCATAAACGGTCACTAGCTGTAATGACAGATACTTTCAACTCATGTTTCTGGGTACATGGTTTAGTTCTCCTCTGGAAAGTTGAACACCTTCTTCCTTCAGACTGCCACTGAGAAGAGGAATTTGATCATATCTGTGAGACACTTGGATAAACCCCTTCTTAGAAGTCCAGTTCCTCTTCTCTTTTCCTTTCCCCCCTCACACCCAATCAATAAAGTTTATCTGCAGTCCAGGATTTATCATATAGTGTGCAGGAAATAAGGTAAGAGAGGAGAAAAGCAAACAGTGACCGTAACAAAGGAGTAGTTGTGCTATGACTAGAACAAAGTGGGTATAATTTAAGTACTGAGAAATACAGGGAAGCTCACATCAGACTCAACTCTTGCTGTTTTGGTCACAGGGGACACAACTGTTGTTCTGTGGTGGTTCTCAACATGTGGTGCCAGTGGTCCCCGTGGGCCAACTCAAGCTCAGTGCGACAGTGCCTACAGGAACAGCAATGTGTCAGTGACTGTGGAGAAGGAGGGCAGACTCCGGGGAGTGCAAGTCTGGAGAGTGCCAGCCACAAACATATACAGGTGAGGATCAGTGTGTGCTGGAGGGCAGCCACCTTTAACTGCTTTTTGTTTCTGGAGTTTCAACAAGCACAAGTGTGGGACCATCTGTACTGAGTGGGTGGAGAGTGAATAAATAGGAGCAGTAGTTATAAGGATATATGTCTGAGCTACTTTGAAGCATGGGAGGGTGAGCAGTGACTCAGAAGAGATCAGAAGAGGAGTGAGAGTGGGCATACAGTCAAGTAGAAGTGGCGCCATCATCTCAGTCCTGTAGCCTTAGACTTCTAGAGTGGGCTATACCAGCTCATGCTATTTGCTCCTGCAGTCTCTGTTGCCAGTACTCTGGTGAGGGTTGGTCTATCTTCCTGAGCAGCCTACCTACATGGGTCTCAAAGAATAGCCACAAGCTACTACAGCAGGGGAGCCTGCTCTGGAGAAATGTCTGTTTGGAAGTGAAGGCTGGAGAGACCTTGCAGATGCATTCATTTTGGGGATGAGAAGTGTGAGAGTTGTTTCTTCAACTATTTACTATTTCTTGCAGGATTTCTGCCTATGGAGCAGCCGGCGGGAAGGGAGCCAAAAACCACAATAAGAGGTCCCACGGGGTCTTCATCTCAGCCACCTTCCACCTGGAGAAAGATGAGCTGCTGTACATCTTAGTGGGGCAGCAGGGGGAAGATGCCTGCCCTGGGGTGAGGGCCACCAAGCATGTGTGGGCAGAGACCTTGTAGATACTATTCAGTGGGTGGCTTGGGGTTTGGTGATAAAAGATAGAAATCCCAGAATCCAGCAATGAAATCCAGTCAGGAGACAGGAAATAACCAATAAAAGTTAGAAAGAATCTCAATACAGATATAAAGAACACTGAAAAGAAAAACAATCCCAAAATGGACAAACAAATATGAAGCCCACAGAAACTTTGCTTTAAGCTCCTGGTGTTTGAAATAAGTTCTTCATCAGCTTTCTTTGCTTATTTTAAGCAGCAAGCTTGTAGGCGAGTGATATGCTCTCTCTCTTGTTTTTCCACAGCCTAGGGTTTTTCTGTCTGCCAGGATTTTCAGAAAATTTACTATTATTTATGGAAGCATCCAGCAGTGTTGTGGCTGCACTGTGTTAGATACTCTCTAAGCTTAAAGACTAAAGTCTGAATCCAAAGTCTACCAAAACCAGTGAGAATCTTCCCACCAACTCCAGCGGCCCCTGGATTAGGTTTTTGTAATGGCAAAAAAAACACTCATGAGAAATGGAAATTGGTGACATGAACACTTACATATGTGTCCTCTAATGCTAGACCCAATGATCTGAAAGTCCTTTTGCCACTTAGGCTCAAAAACTACCTCTTTTCAGCATCAGCTTTTGATACTGCCTTTTTCCAGAAGTGCTATCTGTTAACCCCTGCCTGGGAACAAAGCTGTTTTTTCCCCACAGAATGGTGTGTTTGGGGATGCATAAACTATTCCTGTAGGCATTTGAAGTTACTGTTTACTTTCCTCACGGGACATGAGATCTTACCCAGATGCTGCAACAGACTCTAAACCCACCTTTTCTTCATTTTATATTGTACAAGAATCTTATCTATCTAAATAAAACATAATTTTGCGTGTCTGCATTTCCCTTTTCAGTGCACTCTCCAGTCTTAGGTCATAATCTGAAAAGTTTCCATTAATCCCTTTCATTTCATGATTTTTTCTCCAAATTGCAAATTATAAACCACCACTGACTATCTCTCTCTGGCAGGTGCTGCTGGAAAAAGTTGCAGTTAATTTTTCCCACTTCCAAAGCCCAACTTTCTTTGGCTTTGGAAATCACGATGAATCTGTGTATTGGGTGACTAATGTTTGTTTTCCTTTCTCTGGAGAAGTTCTGCAGCTCCAAACCTTGATTCTCTCTCCTCAGATTTACCCCAGTTGCTTTTCCTTGGTCTTCATCTACCTTGCCATCTTTTGTCCTCCTGTTTGAATTAACCAGACAAATTGCTCCACCAACTAAGAAAGGCCATGCACCATGGCTAACAGAATTGAGAAAGAGCTCTCCCTCTGTCATTTTCAGTCAGTCTCAGTCTCAGTCTTGGGATGAGATGCAACGGGCAGTAAATGGAACACATTCCAGAACACATTCTGAATGTGAAGAACTTCTTTGCTGTGAAGGTGACTGAGAACTGGAACAGGTTTCCCAGGGAGACTGTAGAGTTTCTTTCTTTGGAGACAGTCAAAAGCCATCTGGACACAATCTTGAGTTACATGCTCCAGGGAAGTCTGCTTGAGAAGGGAGGTTGGACTAGAAGACCTCCAGTGGTAGCTTCCAACCTTCCCCATTCTGTGATTCTGCATGAATGAGAGGACACAGCCAGTAAGACTGGTGCCAGAATAGGAAACTGGGTCTCCAAATAACTCTTCCAAGATGTGTCAATAGATTATTCTTAACTATGTGTGGGTCACCAATGTCTGCTTTGTGCATTTATCTCCTTGAGAAATAAATAGTAAATACAGCAGTAAGAAAGTTCTCAGAATTAATCCCTAATCCAGAATATTTTAATGGTTTTGGTTATAAGAAGTTCTAAATATGCAAAATATTAATGACATGAAATTAATAATGAGTTATTACTTTTTTTTCTATGCATCTTTATTTTCATTTGCATATGTGAGTTTGCTAATCAGAAGTTACAGACAGATCTATCCCTCAGCTGTCAGTCCTAGTAGAAAAGGTCAGTTTCTCCAAAGATAATCTACATACTGGTTTATATCTGTCTACCATGCATGACAAACATTATGACATTATTAAACTGAAATACACAGACAACTCTCAAGAGCTGGACTTAGTGATATCTGAGTCCATCTCTTCTCTCCTTTCAGGGCAATCCTGAAACCCAGAAGATCTGCTTAGGGGAGTCATCTCTCATTGAAGAAGATTACAAAAAAAAAAAGGACCTGAAGGAATGGGCTGGAGGAGGTGGAGGTGGAGGAGGAGCAACCTACATCTTTAGAGTAAGTATTTCCTTTTTGCATCCTGCCTGAGCAGTGTCCAGCAGAGCAACTAGCTCTCACTGACAGTCATGGCATATGATAAATAGTTCTTTAAAACAATTGTGAAAAAGGAATCTTACTCTTCTGCCTCTCTCTCCCCCTCCTCTTTCTGCTTTTCTTTGGTTTTTGTCTTTTTAATTGTTTCTCTCTTTTCATATCCTTGTTCATATTTATCACCGTCACTAGGCTAGGTGAACTGGTTCCTCAGTCCTTAACAGCTCAGATGTGGGAATTACACCAGGATCCCACTTCAATGCTGGCAGCAGTCCTAAAATAAAAATGAATCCCAAAACCTTGATGTTCAGTTAGTTACTTTTGTACTCAGGAACATGATATAAAGTAATTTTGTAATGATTCTATGAGACAAGCAGTAACATTGCCCTGGCCTTGGGCCACTCTTCTTTGGGATGCTTTCACGATCTTTGATGAGTTTATGTGAGTTCACATATCCAAGGGATGTGAAATTTTTCTGATGTTTGATGGGGGGTTTTCCAGCAGAAGGATGGGATTTTCGAACCTTTGCTCATCGCAGCAGGAGGAGGAGGAAAAGCCTATCTGAAGGCTCAGGACATCTCCCTGGATGATGTACCCCTGGAGCAATTTGAGAACAGCACTGCGGTTCCTGGTGTCAGTGGAAGGACTGGGGCAGCAGGTGAGACGCTAAAACTGCACAAGGTCTGAATCAGGTGACTGAATACACTCGTTGTCCTGTAGGCATGAAGTGAAAGGCTACTTCTTCAATTTTTTGAATTCTTCTGTGGCAGTAGTTGTTAGGAATATGTTGGTAGTCTGTAAGTCTTCTTATATGGCATGTCATGAGATAAAAGAGAATGCATATGACAGGTGATTAGTGCTCCAGTAGAGGCAATTCCATAGGAGGACTCCTTTCTTCTATGAACTGAACCAGGGAAATTAATGTTTGGGGGATGGAGCCCACTCCTTCACACTGTAACAATGGCCTTTGAAGGGAAGACTTTTTCCTGTTACTCCCCTTAAACCCTTACAAAAACAATTATATTATGGTAATCATACCAGAAATGGAAGCTTATTTATAATATTGTGATGGCTGTGCCTAGAATCCATTCCTAAGAGGCAAAAAAAATTCCGGTGGTTGTTCATTTCCTGCTGTAGTAGGCTTACAGAGAGGCCACTAAAGTGAGATGTAGAAAACCAATTTATTTTTATTTCCCTGGGGGACTCAGAATCTCACATGGCTGACTGCCCTAACCAGTTATCCTGAAGGGGAGCGGTTGGCTCCTTATTTTCTTAATGCCACAAAAAATTGGTGCTGAGGTGTTGGTTTTTGCAGCACATACCACAGGCTGTGCATTAGAGTTCCTCTTTTTTATTGCCCATGGCAGCAAGGAGCTTGTCTGTATATTCTTTTAAACTTAAAGAAGGGTTTACCTTGAACTAGGCACTTAAGAAATTAATATGGGCTAATCTCTGTCTCTCTACAAAGAATCTCTGCTTGTGCTTCCCTCACCTGTTCTTGTTTTCTTTTCTCACTCTCTGGCTGAAGGTGGAGGTGGTGGCTGGCAAGATGAGAGTCTGCTTCCTCAGGCTGGGAAGTCCCTTCTGGAAGGTGGAGAAGGAGGTCAAGCTTGTCCCCAGGCATTAGCCAAGCTCCAGTGGACCACCTCTGGTGGTTTTGGTGGGGGAGGAGGAGCTTGTACTTCTGGGGGAGGAGGTGGAGGGTACAGAGGTAAGTCTCCTGGGGAATAGTCATGATGACTAATTTTGTGCCCTTCAGCGCACCTGCAGGTCAGGGCTAGTGCTCTTAGTGCAGAGGACACTGCTGCAGGAGGTGAGGCACAGATATGAAACCTACCCTATTCTCCACCATCTCTCTGTAGCTGGGGAAATCAAGGTTATAAAGGTGTTCCTATGTGATCTAATATTTGGAAGGTGTGATGAAACATCCCTTCACCCATTCTCAAGTTACCCATGGAAAATGTTTCATTTCCTTTTTCTGCTCAAAGCAAATATATTTCTACCTTGCTGAACTGAGACACCTACATCAGATAAAGTCACTTCACTAACTTTGATACTGGCTGGGTCAAGTGAGGGTTTTACATTGTAGAATCCAGTATCACTGGAAGATTGCAGAGTGACTCCAGGTGAATGGGAATGAATGCAACCCTTCAGAGACATCACATTTTTTGCAGCATGCAGCACTGATCAGCTGGCCGTACTCTTCTCTCCCCAGGAGGACATGCCTCTGATACTGATGATATCACAGCTGGTGGGCAGGATGGCATCTCTTTTGTGAACCCCATTGGAGAGATCTTCTTGCATCCCTTGGCAGGTACAATATGGTTCTTACTCTCATTTCTTTTCTTCCTCCTTTTTCCTTCTTCCTCTCTATCTCCTCTCTTCTCCTCCCTCTTCTCCTGTCTTTGCTTTTTATTCATTTCATTAAAGCTTATTTCATGCTGCAGGTCAGATCTTTAGCTGTGGTCATTTCTTTAAATATTTCCATAGTGCTCTGGGACCTTTTTCTCTCAATCTCTAAACCAGGAGACTCACCAGTCATGAGGTTCAACCGCACATCCTCAGTCCCCGACTTTTCCAGGTCAATTCACTTCAAGGCCTCTCTGTTTGCTTAAGGAACCAAATATCTTCTTCCCTACTGATCCCCATCAGGCTTCTGACAAGTCCACACTGTGTTGGACTATCTGCTCTCCTGCAGAGAAGGAGAGAAGTTGTAGGTACCTGATGGGTTTTGTTTTGTTGGTTTTTTTTACCTTACTGGAACAAGATAGGAAAAACTGAACTAAGCCCACCTGTTGTGTCTGATTCCTTGTTCAGCCATGGAGAGTCATGGTGAGGTGGAGGTTCAGATCTATCTTAACTGCAGCCACTGCCACTCAGACAACTGCAAGCGGGACCCTGACACCAACCTGCCAGTCTGCCAATGTGAGATGGGGGCTGTGCTGGCCAACGACAATGTCACCTGCACTGGTAAGTTGACAAGTTTTAGCCTCATTGGATAACATCTCTGTGCTTTATATCATCTCTCCTTCTGGCTTTTTTGATGTTCAATTCCCTAGTTAGAGTGAGTGGCTCCAGTGGACAAGGTGTTGTGAGAAATGTCAGTCAAACATAGGGCTGAGAATTCCTTATGACCTTTGCTTACGTGCTGAGCTGCATCTCTGCCACCATTTCCAACATTCCCATTTGGATTAGGCAGGAGGTAAAATATCTGTAAAGAGACATGGTGTGAATTTCCTGAATGGGCTCAGTGTATCAGATATTTAAGCATAAATACCTCTCCAGGATAATGTACCACCTACTGCTGAGTTATTTAAGCCACAAATTACTTCCTTCCACAGCAGTTTCCCACTGTGCCTGTCAGCTGATGTTTTGTACTCACACTTATTTCCTCTCACAGTCTCTTGGAGCTCCAAAAGATCAAGACTGTAGAGATTTTCAACTTATGAGTAGTGATGTTACCCATTTATAGAAAACTGAAGAACGGATAAGAAATCTGTGTTTTATCAGTTAGTGTTCTTTCTTCACAATGATTTCTAAATTATTTAGGTGTTTTTTCAACTTTCAGGGCTATAGAGGGATTTGCTGTAATTTTTATAGGATGCTCTGACCATGATTTCTGTACTCTTTTCTGAAATACAAGCATCAGAGGGATGCTTTACAGTAGCTCTTGTTGTTTTCTGATTAATGCACCTCTATTTTTATTCTTCCAGTGCCCCAGGGTCCTACACCAGAGGGACAGCTGCCTCTCCCCCTCCTCTTAGTTGTGGTGTCTGTGATTGTGGTGCTTGGAATGATCCTCACTTGTGGCAGCCTGTCTATCAGTAAGATATATTACTTCTTATCACCATTTGACTTGGCTTTTCCCAGTTAAATTTGACAAAAGGAGACCACCTGGCCATGTGCCAGTGCTTTCAATACTTGGAGCCAAAGTGTTGTGCTCTCCCAAGTGGATTGGAGGAACAGGGAAAAAGAAGTGATAGAAAACATCACCACCTACAATTAGGCACAAGCATAGTCCCAAAGGGTAAGGACTGCTCTTCCCTGGTATTTGCCACAGGACACAAGAGCTAGGAAAGCCTTCTTAGCATGTGTTTCTGTAGCAGCCACTGCAATACAGGATGAAATCACAATCTGTAATCAAATATATAATTCATTCAGGGAGACAGTTTGATTTTTGGGACTCTAGGTCAACAAGATGTCTTGTGGAGGACTCTTCCTCAGCCAGTGCATAAAGTAGCATAGGAAACCTAAGTTGTTCCTAGGTGATTAGGTGCCTGCAGGACTGTTTGCATATCCAGTACTTAATCACTGAAGAGTGTGAAGAAGAGCATGATACTGGCAGGCTAAAGATGTTTCCAGACCATTTGTAATTATGGGATTCGTGTTGCTCTGTTCTGTGTGGCCAGCATTACCTTTTCTATCCTGTTGTTGATCTTGTTTGTGCATTTTTATTTGTCTCCCCACCTGCAGTTTACCACCTGAAGAAGCAGCAGCTGGAAGGAGCCAGAGCACGACTGCAGAGCCCAGAATATAAACTGAGCAAAATTCGTACATCTGTCATCATGACTGATTACAACCCCAACTACTGCTTTGCAGGGAAGGCTGCCACTCTGAATGAGCTGAAGGAGATCCCACGAAAGAACATCTCTCTGCTTCGGTGAGAAAACAAGGGCTGCCTCTCTGACTAACTGCAAAGCACCTAGTGCAAGTCAGCCAAAATACAACAGATGTGATACTTGCTATGTTCTCTAAGATAATTTGATTCCATAAAGTTCTCAAGCAGAAGTATAAGATCATGAGCCTCCTGTTCTGTGTTCTATTATAGCTATTTCACCTCTACTGTGATTGTGTTTTTGTTGCACTTTCCTCCTGGCAGTAGCTCCCTTCCAAATTATAGCAGTATGTCTGTTTCAGCATTTCATTCACAAGGAAATTTCCTGTCACAAGGAGATACTAGGTTGCTCTTCAGCTCCATGCCATCCAGATGATACTGATCAAAGTTATATAAACTTCAGAAGGAAAAATTTGATCAATCTTATGTCTTACAGAATCTCCTGAAGACATCAGTCTGCAGTCACCTTTATTCTGTTGTTTTACATTTTTCTCTTGTCTTGCTATTGCCATACTTGGTGATAGGCCCTAGGACTGAGGAGGTCTATTTTTTGTTCAGAACCATCAAGGATCCAACCTTGTAATTTTAATGGTAGTAACAGAAATACTGATAAGCTATTTTCAGAAGTTTTGAGACAAAAACAAAACTCTGTTGTTGATTTGTCTTGGACTGGATGAAGAGAAGAGCTTGGCCAACACTGGATCCAAGAACATAAAATGTCTGTTCCCTCTCTTCTTTTCTTGCAGGGCACTAGGACATGGTGCATTTGGTGAGGTTTATGAGGGAACCGTGGTAGGCATTGCAGGGGATCCCAACCCTCTACAAGTGGCTATCAAGGTCAGTACCCACAAATTTCTTATACAGCAATAATTACCCATAAGAGCCATGTTATCTTATCACTATCCCAGCTGAAAATTCACTTTGATCACATGCTTAATGTCATATGCATATGTGTGATGCAGGCTCACACACATTGCTGCATCCAGGCATTATCAGCTTTGGTTTGAGTGCTTTATTTCTCCTAAGTTTATCACATGATATATTTAAAATTTTATATTGTTTCTCAGTTCCCTTTATACCGAGAGTAATGTTTTTCTACTCTATGTGAAATTTTCAGATAGTCCCTTGATATTGCACAGTGTTAAAGATGCTGTTGTAAATATATATTGTTATATCACACTAATTTCCCTATCATTAATGGCAAGAGATGACAGGCTGGTTTTCTCTGAAATTACTGCTATTGCCTCAGGATTTGTCAGTTACTCAGCCCTGAAGTTAAGGATGCTCATAGTCTGCTTCTGTTATTTTATAAGCTTGTTACTTAGAGAACCAAATCTCCTTCTATGAGTTCAGCTCAAGAACACAGCCTTTGTTAACAAAAAGAAGTTCTACTCTTATTAATCCTGTCTTTTATGTAATGAATTTCCCTGTGCCACTGTGGATGAAAACCCAGGACATTAATAGGCAGTTGGACCTGCCCAACTCAGTTTCACTATCCAGACTGGAAAAAGCACCAGAGCACAGTGGCAAACAAAAGAAGATCAGCATGTTGTTCATTTGTGATAGTCCAGTTCATCTGTATCAGCAGAAGATGCTGTCCAAATCTGATGGTAGGAAAGAAAGCTATAGGGGCGTGTGACACACATGTTTAAATCAAGTGGCTTGTATGTGTCATAGGACATGCAAGCATGTGCTGCAATGTGGACACAAACAAAAGGGAGAATAAATGTCATTTTAAAGAGCTTTCTAGGTCTGTAAGTTCCTACCTAATATTTCTCTTGATGTGTATCTGAAGCTATTTTTGCTCCAGAAGTATGCATAGAGTTCAATTCACACAGAAAAATCTTCAGGTAAGTCAGTGGTTTCCTGTTCTTACTTTAACTAGCAGATGGGTCACATGCAGTGCAACAAACTGCACACTGAAAGGATGAGCCCCTGGTCATAGGTTCCTGAGGTGATTTACGTGTTACATGCTCACTCTTTTTTTTTCCTTTTTTTTCCTTTTTTCTCTGGTGGACATGCAAATATTCTCAATTCTTTGGTGGGGTGGCCCTCACTGCATTTACCTCCCAACAGACCCTGCCAGAAGTCTGCTCTGAGCAGGATGAGATGGATTTCCTGATGGAAGCATTGATTATCAGGTATAGTTTAAGGGGTTTTTTTACTGATGGTGGGCAGGGGGAAAAAGAGTAATGCAAGTTATCATGGAATCACTTATCCCCTTGCCAGTGTTCAGAAAAGAAATTCAGTCTTATTTTTCACCAGAAGGTGTTTTGATAGCATATAAGTTACTGGTTTTAGCTACTTGTTTATCTCAAACAAGGTAACTGAGGTTCTTTTTTTGCCCATCTCTGGAGCTTGGCAACTTGGCTGCACAGCAGTGGGACAGAGAAGAGAATCAGAAGGACAAGATGGCTCATGGTTGAGATAAAAACAGTCTAATAGGTAAAGCAAAATCTGTGTGAGGAAGCCAAGCAGCATTAAAGAATTCATTCCCTACTTCCCATGAGCAGGCATGTGTTCAGCTATCCCAGGAAAACAGGACTCCATCATGCACAGCAGCTACTTGGGGAGACAAATGTCAAACTCTGAATGACCCTTTCCCCTCCTCCCCAGCTTTCATTGCTGAGCATGACACCATCCAGTATGGGATGTCCCTTTGGTCAGCTGGAGCCAGCTGTCTTGGCTGTGTCCTCTCACAACCTCTTGTCCCCACAGCCTTTTCACTGCGGGGGAGGTGGGTGTATGTGTGGGTGTGTGTGTGAAAAACCTTAATGCTGTGTAAGCACTGCTCAGCAGTAGCTAAAATATCAATGTGTTATCAACACTGTTTTGATCACAAATACAAAATATAGCACCATATGAGCTACTGTGAGGAAAATTAACTCTATCCTACCCAAAAATCATCACAACAATTTAACAAAGATTTCTGTTGATTGGTTCTGCTGGTCCCATTCAGAGGAGTAAGAAGGTAAAACGTTTTCGTACAGATGTGTTCTGCATTTGATTTGATGTCTTTGTAAGCTGACAGAACCTTTATAAGGTCCCTTCTGACAGTGACCTTCTGACAGTGAATTATAAGATCTATAAAACCTTCCTGGAGAAGATAACAGACAGCCACTCCTATTACCACCTGTACTTTAAGTATTCCAGTCTTAGAATTTACTTCATTAACAGAAATCCATAACCTTAAAACAATAGTAGGGTCAAGGGTGACTTTAAAATGGTAGCATAGCCGGGGTTCATTGTAAGTGTTCAGAATTAATCCATTTTGAATTTGTGCAATGTGAAGTTCCTCTTCTCATTGTCTGGCCCATCTCATACTTAGATGCTGGTTTTCTGCTATTAAAACATGAATCTCATGACTCCCTACAGCCTGCAAGAACTTTGGTAGCTGAACAGGAGGTAACACTGATGTATGCTTTTTTTAAAGAGCAATTTTAATCAATTAAGGAGTGCCTTGATTCACTTAGTAGCACATGACTCTTTCTCTTCCCCAACTTCCTTTCTATTTTTAGTTCCTTTATTATCTAGGTAATCATTATCTAAGGGAAGATGCTGCTGTCTAATGACTGAGTCTTACTGTGCCTCATGACAACCTCAGCTTCCTTTTGTAAAAAGTAGAATCACAAAGGCAGCTGCTGCAAAAGGTATTAGCGGAGTCCCTCTGGCAGACTAAACACTGAACTGAGTCCCCCAGCTAGACAACACCATGTCTAAAATAACCAATGCTGAATTAAAATCCCTACCAGTCAGGACTTTGTATCACAAATGCCAATGAAATTTGCATGCTTAACTTTCTTGTCCCTCTCATGTCACTCTCATCTTTCAGTCAGTGTGTCCATTAAATTCTCTCTTCACAGACAGAAGGCTCTGCTTTGCTTTTAGCTTTTCATACCTTCTGTTGAAGGCTTTTCATGGGCAAAGCCAGGCATAACCCTGTTCTTGGAGCTGTCATAACCAGAGAGGCATTTTGATATGTCTGAAGTTTTTTTTGGTAACAACATCAGGATTTGCTTCAATCCAGGTTGTCAAATCTCAAGGCATAATGAGAGTGTGCCAGATGTTGGCCAGGTACTAATGCTGTGTTTCTCTTCCATGTGCTGTGATCTTGGCTTTCAGTAAGTTCAATCACCAGAATATCGTGCAGTGCATCGGTGTCAGCCTACAGACGCTGCCTCGCTTCATTCTGCTGGAGCTCATGGCTGGAGGAGACATGAAGAGCTTTCTTCGGCAGAACCGACCCAGGATGGTGAGAGAACTTCCCTGCTAGGCTTGTGGTTGATTTCAGTATGAGTGCTTTTATGTTTTTATGAATTGGAAAAAGGCACTGGAGCCAAGCTAGGCTGTGCGTGTGTCCCAGCTGCCACAGACTTCCGGATACCTGTGTCTGCTTGATGCAAGCAGATGGCAGTGAGACAAAATGAAAGCAGGGCCAGAAACTCCAGTTTATTAGTAACTGAGGAGGAAATAGTAAAACCTTGTCCTACCATTCCAGACTTCTCTGTTAATTAGACTACAAATTAATGGGCTTTCTTTCCTCAGTACCTGCTTTGTTTTCAGTGTACTGAGACGGCACGTGAGGAGCTAAGTTATAATCAGAATTCATAACACTAAGTCTTCAGCAGGTGTGCATTGGCACCATATGGAGAGGCACAAATTTATACCAGTTGAAGAGCTGAGCCTAATTTATTTGATATATCTCGGGCTTTGATTAGCAGCGTAGTAATTTCTCCTCACTCTTCCTGAGAGTAATAAATAAGTTCCTAGAGAAAAACTGAGAAAATTTCCCCATGTGTAATTATATAAGGGAGTGAAAATAAGCAGGGATCCTGGAAAAAGTCTTCTTTATTGTTCTTAGGGAAGTGCAGATGGTGAAGGGTTAGTACCAGTCCTGGAGTCCTGTGGTAAAGCATCCCTTTTTTACCCTGCTCCTGAGGGTAATCACTGTTCTTCTACCAGGACAGATAAGCTGATGAATGCTGATGTTGGTGTAAAGATGTGCACTTGTGCATCTTTACTGTCTCTCTTTCTCTCTCTCTCTCGTTCATGCACTAATTTCTATTGATAATTTATTGACTCACTCTTTAAAAGTGGGTGCCTTTTTTTTCTATTCCATCTCACCTTTTAAACCTGCTTGTCTTTTGGTTTCACATAACACAGTAGGGAATAGCTCTCTCCCACCCCGTTTAACAGGCTATTCACACCAGGCCATAAATCTCTTGCTAGTTTGCACTCATGTACTGTGCTCAAGAGAGGTGAAATCTCCTGAAAGTTTTGGGTTTTAAATAAGAGTTTACTCATTTTCTAACTCTTTGCTTTGATCTGCTTTATGTTCCTCTTTGCTCCTGACTCATTTAACCCTTCCCCCATTCTCTATGTATGTCTCTCCCTTTCCCATCTTCTGTCCCTCTCTGATTATCCCCTGCCTGAACTATATTCTTCTACTCCACTATCCCTCCCTTACCATTTCCTGTCCTTTTCCAGAATCAACCATCCACGTTAACAATGCAGGACCTGCTGAACATAGCTAGGGATATTGCCTGTGGCTGTAAATATCTGGAAGAGAATCATTTCATCCACAGGTAGGAGAAAAGTCTCTTCTGATGTGTCTCAAGGTGCATGAGGCTCATACACTTTCTATTTGCAGTGGATTAGACAGGACTAATCTCCACAGGGGAGACAGATTATTTCCTCTACCAACACAGGCTTGTGCTTAGATGTCCAGGTGGATCTCCCTGGTTTTTGTTAGGAGTTAGGCTCTGCACTGTTCTTTGCACTCCTGGAGGGAGAGGAATGTTCTGTTCCAAGAGAGAGGGTTTACGTATTAATTTTCGGGTGCCTGCAATGTAAAGACAATTGAGAGTAGCCCTGTAGTCCACTAGATGGTAGTGTCACTCTGTGTTGGCTCATAAGACAATAAGGTGTTTATTTGCTTCCTCATCTCCCCATCTTGACTTAAATGCTTTCCCTATTCCACCAGCACAGGACAGTCCACAATATTTGAGCCAAAGACTAGAGGAGGGTAGAGCAGGGATAACAGGACATAAAAACACATCTCAGGCTTCTTTCCCAGCTCAGTGGCTGAACTGCTGCATGGTGTTGGGAAGCCTGTATTTGTCTCTTCAAACTCCTTTTTACTCATTTGTTGAGCAAAAAAATGTTGATATAGCATGCTTCAAATAAAAACAAAATATTATAGAAGAGAGAAAGGTTATAGTTATCCTTTTAAAACTCCCAGTTGGGTATTGAATCCTTTGTTTTTGATGAAGAATTTTTTCAGCTCATAATGTTCCCAGGCACAGTGGGCAGCTGGATACCTTACTATGAAGTGCATGCTGTGTTCAGCCCTTGCGTGTAAAGGAGAGGAGAGCTCTTGCACACCAGAGGGACACACAGGCTCCAACCAAGCCAAGGTGCAGCCTGGAGATGAGCAAGCAGGCAACAAACTCACCCACATGCACAGCACGCATACATACGTGTGGGCCTGCACAGCACGGAGATGGGCAACAGCGTGCAGGGGCTGCAGAAACCTAGGCAAACAATGGCAAGCAGCAGCTGCAGCACAAAGCCATGAGGCTGAGATATGGTAATATGTTATATGGCTTTCTGATTGGAACATGTGAAACAGTTTTCAGACTCATTTATATTGCAACAATAAGGAAGTTCCGGTGGAAAAGGGTTAGAGTTTTCTGTCGTTAAAAGAGAGCAGTAAGAATGTGCAACAAGTTTTGGCTCTTGGATCTCTTAATGATTACATGAGAGGATCAGTATTCTAATTGGAAACTTCTGAGTTAATCACTACAGCATTGTTTTTTAAGAATCCTTACTGTAATAGTAACAGCAGCATATCACTTTAAAAAAAAAATCTCTGGGTCAATCTTTGCACTGTTAGATCTCTAATATAAGCAACTGGAAATGGATTCATTTTGTCTTAGCCAACAATTCAATAAATCTGAACACAAGGAATTTCTCTCAGGTTTTGTATTACTATTTGTTAGGGATGTCCACATTACTTAGAGTGGGTTGGGAAATGAAGGTTTTCATTACAGATATCAGGAATCCTAGGGGTAAAAGGTAGTGTAGTGGGGTTGTAGAGAGGTCTCTACAGCACAAGAATTGTCATCTAGGAATTACAGCTGATAATGGAAGAGAAAGTTGAACCTGACTTCCAAATCCTGAGAGATTTTTCAAGGCTGGCAATGCGAAGAAACACGAGTTGTTCAAGGAGCTTATTTATCTTGGCAGTCAACAGGACCCCCACAGTGCTATGATTTTAATGAGTTTCTTTTCAGAATGCATATTTTAAATGAACAGAAATCTTTTAGCCTTGGCCACAAAGGCATCACTTCCATTTCTCACAAGCTAAACTTGCACCCAGCAAACAGCTGCTTCCATATGGAGCTTTGCTTGATTCCAGGGGAGATATCCAGAAGTAGCAAAGCAACAGATCACCAAATCTGGTTCTACGTATCTTTTCAAGCAGTTTACTAAGATTGTCCAACAGCATCACATCTGTAACTGATGGTGACATTGCTGAGATGTCCCCCTTTAAAAAAATAGAGCAAGAAAGATATCTGTCATAATGTGGTTGAAACAACAGAAGTTGGATCTGTTCCTCTTCTACTGATGCTGTTTTCTGCTTTTGTGAAAGAAAGTGTGAATGGGGAAAGCTTGGCAAATGCTGGGTAGAAGATATAACTCAAATGCAGTTTAAGAATTGTGGTTAATAAAAATTATAATGTAACTGGAATTCTTTCTCTTTTTAACAGGGCTCTGCTCATTTGTATAATGATTGCTCAACTAACACTTGCAGGACTGGGTCTAATATTTTTTTTTTTATTCCTTTAACTACCTAAGAGTTTAGAATTAGAATTAATTCCTTAAATTTTTTTTAAGAGATATAGCTGCAAGGAATTGCCTTTTGACCTGTACTGGAGCAGGACGAATAGCCAAAATTGGTGACTTTGGAATGGCCAGGGATATTTACAGGTAAGTGAAGGGCAATTTCAGTTCTGTGAGTAACTCAGTAATCTGTATAATTTTGGTCAGTCTGAACTGTCTCATGACATGTGAAGCAGTGGAACCATCCATTAGGTGTCTGAATTTGATGACCAGTTAACTAACTTGTGTTAACAGACTGTAAATTAGCACATCTATGCTTATGAACCAATCCACTTCGACTGTGGTCCCAGGAAACTACAAACACTTGTGGACACTAAACCAAGCATAGGCAAATTTATTAGCTACTTGATCATGAATAATCTTAAATTGAAATAAAATTTAAAAACCCCAGAAACCACAATTCTTACTTTATGATGTCAAGAAGACTTGCTGCATTAACACCCTGTGCAAAGCACTAGCAAGTTTGGTGTCTTTAGCTGCGCACAAGAACATCCTCAGTTTCCATCTCAGTCGCAAAGAGGATATAAAATCCTGCTTCAATGCACTATTTGTGTTGATGACTTTTCCTTCTTCTCACTTGGCCCCCACTGTTACATGCAATCCCCAGCTGCTGTTACCGTGGTGATCTTTTCTGTACCAAGCCCTTTCAGGCTGCGTGACGTTCTCTGTGCATTTTGTCTTTTCCAGAGCAAGTTACTACCGCAAGGGAGGAAGAGCCATGCTTCCTGTCAAGTGGATGCCACCAGAAGCTTTTCTAGAGGGCATTTTCACCTCCAAGACTGATACCTGGTAATAAATGTCTTTTAACCACTTCTGCTACTCACTGAAAAGCATCAAGAAATGTACTGCTCAAGAAAAAAGTGTGCTGAGCAGGAACCTTAAAAAATGTCAGAATTTCCCAGAAAAATAAGAGAAGTCTTCCCACTGCATTCAGAAGTATGGCTAAAGAATCCCGAATAAGAATTTAAAAGTCTAATGTAAATAGAGATAATAAAATTTGCTATTCATAAATGCAGAGTATCATATAAAGCCAATCAAGAAGTGAAAAGCAAAAGCGGATTAGATTTTGAAGAATCTCAGTTAAAAATCCAGATAAATATTATCAAATACTTCCCTTGGCCTTCAGAATCTTCCAGTTTCCATCAGTGACAGGGTCTGCTTATATACCTTGTAAATGACTGTCTCTGTACCACCCATGATTACTCTTTTGTATATTTTTTCTTGCTGCATATAAAATGACAGCAGATTTAATCAGAAGTCCTTGCTGTTTGCTGAGGAAGCAATATTTATGAATTGATTTCTCATGCAACTTGAGCTTTCTTTAAAATAAGCACTTCCTCAACAGTGGCACATTCATGCACAGGTGCTGGGGAATGGAAGCTTTCCAGTTGCTTAAGAATGCCTCTTTCTCTGTACAGTAGATCCTTCAATATGCTGTACTGAGACATTCCCTCAAATGCCACACTGACCCAGTTTCCTGAAGTTGTTAGCAATGCCGGAAGACAAGGGATTGCTTATCAGCACCAAACTGTGAGCAGCCAGCACTAAATATTTTGAAGGAAAGTGCTACAGTTCCTGTAATGGGCTATTATAAGTAACATGCATATACTGAAAATTACTTTGACCTTTGTAGCAAAAAGTGGCTCTGAAAATTCTGACCCTGCTGATCTCCTGGCAGAACTCTATTGACTTCCTTGCGTCTAAGTCACACATAATTTCTAGTGGCACTGACTATCTGACCTGTGGATGTAAAAAAGCACAACCATATCAGAAATGCTGCTGCCTTTCAGTTTCACTGGATGTCTCTTCCTTGATGTTGTACTTGAGCATCTTGTTCTGAAACACCGATCCAAATATTAAGGAAACAATTGAAAGTCCCTGCCTGACCGTCCAGTCACACTCGCACCACCTGAGCTGGGTAGAGGCCCTTTCACAGCTACATCCCCCACACTCACAGTCAAGCCAGGTTTCCTTACCAGCTTGGCCACAGGTTTCCCATAGCAGGGGCTCAGAGGTTGGGACCCTTAAAATATTTTAATCAAGATGCAACAACAAAACAGCTACTTGAGCTCGGTCCTCTGAGGAGGGACCCCAAGCAAAGGAAGCCCTGGGCTTTTTACTCTCACAGTCTAAGCGTGCCACAGTCTGGAGTCATTGGCTCCTGCTGTGTCTCTGAGTGTCCAGTCACCTGGCAGTGCCACAGGTCCTCCTCCCCTTTGTTTTGCAAGGTCACAGCTTCTTGCCTTGGGCTTCTACCACCCAGAGCTCAACCTGCAGCCAAGTTACCGGCACCAAAAGTATTGGTCTAGACAAACATCTCGAGTTTTCCCAAGTAAGGCAAGAAATATCCATGCCATATCTAACAGTTCTTTTCGGTTAAACCATACACAGCCAAGGGCACTCTGGCATTTCCTGCTGTAGTAATAATGAATGCAGCAGAAAGAACACCTTCAGAGTTGTTAAATATTTTGAAACCTCTGCAAAACTTATTCTGGAGCTTGAGCAAAGGTTTTGAATGATTGGGGTGTCTTTTTATGTACACATTGACTCATAATCACACTAATTGCACATTACTGTGGTTGAACTGCAGCTTTGAAAGGTCATTGCTGTTGTGTTGCCTACACAGCTGCAAGCTAGGTTTGTGGGGCACAAATGAAACCTGATTGGTATTGTTGGCTGGTTTCTGACACAGGTCCTTTGGAGTGCTGCTTTGGGAAATTTTCTCTCTAGGCTACATGCCCTACCCTTGCAAAACCAATCAGGAGGTGCTGGAATTTGTTACCAGTGGAGGAAGAATGGATCCACCAAAAAACTGTCCAGGACCAGTGTAAGTATTTCTTTTCTCTCACAAACCAAGGTATAGTAGGTGTCAGACAAGTAGACAAAGACACCTCTAGTCAGGGAATGGTGATTGCCCTCCGTGTTAGGTGGGTATTGCTAAACGTCTCTTGAGCTGCCTCTTGTATACAGCTTAGAGCACTACAGGATTTGCTTGAAGTAGTGGTTCCCTAATCAGACAGGATCCAGGGATATAGAAATTACATACCCACTTTTGCACTCCTCCTTTGGGCCATGTACCAAGCGTGGTTCCTTGGAGCCCTGATCACTTCATACTGAAACACTTTTTACAAAATAATCTTTCTTGATCAATTTTTATTTTTTTGCTTACTTTAAGGTACCGGATCATGACACAGTGCTGGCAGCACAGCCCAGAGTATCGGCCAAACTTCTCTACCATCCTGGAAAGGATCAAGTATTGCACACAGGTAGTGGTCTTTGGTATCGAGGTAGATGATAATCCATGGAATGCCAACTATTCTAAGACATTAGCTTTAGTCCCTAAAGCAAGTGAAGGGTCCTGACAGACTGATATAATTACTTTACTAGTGTGATGGTGCTGTTGGCTCTTTTCCAGTGTCCATCCTCACTCTCCCATCTTCCACCCAGCCAAAATGAGCATACACTGTACCTGTGCAAATGGATGCTTTTAGCTCTCAGCTTATTCAATAGCAAAATGTTCTTCACCTTGTGATGGAAAGGTACTTAGATCTCTTTCAGGTCCATATTCTGACCTTGCCTAATGTTTCTCAAAAGCCACAGCTGAATAGTAATGGGGTGGAGAGGGGGAATGAAATGGCACAGTGAATTCACCATCCAGTAGCATTTAATAGCTACAGGTCTGGATCCAACCTCTCAAGAGAGAAATTTTATACTACAGGCCCACATCTTAGTCACTGATTTCAGTGAAGCACAGTCTCTTCTCAAAGGAAGCATGTGAGTCCCAACAGCACATGATACCCAGATGGAACGGAGCACCTTGTATGACGTGCAGTATTGCCCAAACCTGTGACAGTCACCCTGAAGGTGTAACAGATTCTTGTCTCTGTTTTTCAGGACCCTGATGTGATCAACACTGAGCTGCCCATGGAGTGTAGCCCCACACCAGAGGATGAAGGAAGTACGGTCATGCGCCCAAACATTTCCAGTGGGATAGTGCCAATGCTGGTAAGCCCTTCTCTCACACCTCAGACAACACCTAAGACACTGGAATCCCACCATGCTGGGCACAAACTTGTACAATGTCCACAAGAGCTACTGGTGGAGAACCTGAGCAACTGGACTGCCCGAGGGCCCAGCCTGCCATGCCTCAGTGATTTCAACAGTGGGTCGTGGTTCCAGCAGACCTCAAACCAGAAGTTGGAGCTCAGCAATCCATCTGCCCACAGACTTAAAAACAAAACAAAAAATCTTTGGAACCCAACCTATGGATCATGGGTGCTAGAGAATATCTGTCACTTCAGCCCCAGCTCCAAGCTCAAAGCAAATCCAGAGCGGGAAGACTCAGGCTTTGATGGGAATTGCAGTTCTCCTAGCTCTCGGGCATCTCCAGCATCTCCAGGTCGAAGTACCTGTCCTCACCTGGATATCAGTGGGATTGAACTGGTGAAACTCCAGACTTTCCCCTGTGGCAATGTAAATTATGCTTATGATGATCTGTGCTATAGCGCTGAGCACCAGCCATCAGCCTTAGCTGAGGTCAGAGCAGCTGTGCTAAGGAGCTCCAGTCTGCAGAGAGATGAAAAGCCTTTTTGTAAAACAGAGAAAACGTCAAGAGAGAGGGACTCTGGTCTGTCTTTATCAGATGACCTGAGTGTTACTCCAGTATAGTAGAAATAGTTCTTCCAAAGATCAGGGAATGTGTGTGTCTGAAAGGACTGCTTCCTGTTTCACTTACTTCCTCCACTTTAATTCCTTCAGATGGGTGAAGTTTCAACATCAGGAATGTTCTGCTTCCTCTGTCTACCTACTGGATCCCCAGATTGTAAAAGACACTTGCATTTCTATCTCTATCCTTCAAATGTGTTCCACTGAACCAGCTTAGAAGTGGAGAACAATGGCATTGCTTGTCTGATTCAGAATACAGTTAATAAGGAAATAATTCCTTCTCAATCTGCTCAGGTGAAAAGAAATGGACCTACCATCCAGCTGCAGCATTTGGATGGAAATAATGACCAACACAGCTTATGCTTCTTTCTGAACCAAGAATCCAAAAATGTGTGCTGTTGGTTGCAAGCAGCAACATTCCCAAGAGCTTTTTACAGTTCTGGTGAATTACTAATGCTTATGCGCTATAAGGGAAGTAAAAAAAAATAGCAGCCACATTTGCATCTGTTTTATTAGTAGACCTTGTGGAAGCTATTGCTCAAATTGGAAGCAGTAAGAAGAACGAAAGAAAAAAAAATCAGGCTCCTCTGAGCATGTGCTTTGTAAACAAGCAATGAAGAGGAAAACATTTACCATCAAAAAAGCAGTTGCTGGTGGAGCTGATAGTAATCCTTTGAATATTGAAGGAAATGTGCTGCTTGCCTCACGGTGTTGCTTTCCTCACAGCTCCGGGCCTAGAAGGGGCAGGTGGTTTTTCAAGGAAGGGTGAGCTGCATGGCATGATGAGAAATGGACTGTCTTTATCTTTTAATGGACTTTACTTAAAATGAATCTCATTTTTGTAAGTACTTTGATATTCAGCATTAGTTCCCTGTGCTATGTTGGTAAGCACTAAGCTGAAGTTCTTGGGTAACTATCTAGCATTTGGTGTGCTGGAGTTCTTGGTTTTAATACTCTGAGGTAGAAAGTAATGCAAAGGAGAGGAATAGTGAAGGGAAATCTAATGTAAACCCTACTTCGGGTGTTCTTTATACAGGAAGGTTGAATAGCTAAATCATTTGAGAAAGCCAAAACCATGACTTGGCTTCACACAGCTGAGCAGGTTGTAATTGTTCCTTGCCTTGCAAGTGCAGAGACTTGCTGGTAAATGTAGTTGTTTGTTTCCAAAACAGCTCATTTCTACGGCTTTCTTCAGTTGTTTAGGATCTAAATGGGTGTTTATGGATTAAAGCTGCAAAATAAGGAGACTGAAAAGGCAAATAGTTTGGATTGAGTCTGAACAGTCTTGGAAGCATTCTATCCTTGTATTACTCCTGAATGTCAACACTGTCAACCTACAGTGGCAAATTACATACTTTGTGTGTAATCAAGTTGTGTGGAGAGATGCCAGTTGTAGAATTCTCTGGCTCCTTTCTGAGGCAAGAGGTTCTCTGGTACATGCTTTATGCTTAGTGATCAGCTGCATGTACAGTCTGAAGGTGTGGGCCAGCAGGCGAGGATTTGCTTTGACCACACGGAGTTCCTGTCCTTTACATCAGTCAGGGTGGACACGACTGAGTTGTGGTAAAGAAAAGCACAGAGTGAAGAGTCTGAATCCATCCTCAGTGAAAGGCATCTTTGACACAGGTTTATGCTTTTTTGGTCTGACTTGATATCTGCTCCATGCTTTCTATAGTTTTAGACCTTTGACTTTAGAATGGACAGTTTTGTACAATGTCATTTCAGAGCATACAAATATCTTATGAGCAGGTGTCAAGAGGACAGGAGCAGACTCATTTCAGTGGTACCCAGCAACAGGTCAAGGGGTAACAGGCACAAACTGAAACACAGGACATTCCACCTGAGTATGAGAAAAAAAGTTGTTTACTTTGATGGAGACAGAGCACTGAAATGGGTAGCCCAGAGAGGCTGTGGAGTCTCCGTCTCCAGAGACACTTGAAACCTACCCAGACATGATCCTGTGCAACCTGCTGTAGGTGAACCTACTTTAGCAGGAAGGTTAGACTAGATGATCTTTGGAGGTCCCTTTTCACACCAGCCCTTCTGTGACTTCCAGACACAAAGGGTGATGATGGCCACCTTTCAGCAAAGACCCATATGGTGTGGAAATAATTCCAAATCCATTGTGTTGTAAAATGACAGATGGTCAGAAGAGAGGGGTCCCTCAGGGGGTCCCTCTGTGTGGGGCAAATTTCAGTAGTAGTGAGCTGAGGGGTTTAGTGACCAAGGGAGATGGATGACCTTACCTCATGCCCTTCCTCCCATTTCACCTTTGCTTTAGCTCTCTAGCTTCTCTCCCATTTAGCTCATTGCCTGTCCTGTCTTACATCCACGAGTTGCTATAGCCCAGTTAGATGAGGCAGAAAAGCCCATTTAGCTGGAAATTTTCTCATTCTTTCCTCTTGCAAAAGCTAACATTTTTGGTCATATTTCAGACTGGCTAATAAAAAATAAATGCATTTACTTTTAGCTAATTGGAATTTCATCAGTTTATCCTTACCTTTCAGATTTATTACTCTTATGGTTCACGCATTAGTAGTTTTTTTCCCCCAAAGGTGACCTATTAAACTTTACAGCAGTTTTGACTTGGCGCCAGCATCTTGGCCCCTTCCTCCCTGAATATAAGGCCACAGCAGAGTGCAGTGATCCTGGTTCAGCAGCAGTGGACATGATGCCAGCTCACTCTTCAGCCCGTGTCTGTCCTGAGCAGAGCACTGGTGGTCATGGCCATGCTTTTGCAGGCCCATTATGAATCTGCTTTCAATTCTCCTTAGCCATTAGCAGGGGCTGGAAACTGGTGGCAAGAGAAGTGAAATACTGGCTTGTTCAGAAGCCATGGGAAGTTAACTACACCACCTTCTCTTTCCAGAGACTTTTAATGAAGCAGGAGACACAAGACAGTTCTTCATATTTTCAATGTGGAAATGACTATACAATACCCCAAGATTCCAGTGAGAAGCAGGAGGATCCCTACTGTCCAGATAGTTACCCAGCCTGAGCTACCATTGTTTTCCCCCTGTGTAGCACTTGCCTCACTGCCATTCACAAATTTAGAAAGGCCAGTAGTGATAAAACCAGGGAAGCCATTGAAAAGTGAAGTGAGAGGAGAGCACAGTTCTATTACCAGTGCCATGGGCAGTCTTGGCTGCAGCTCTGCCTTCACTTTATAAACAAAGTGCAAGTCCAGCACATTGGACAAATACCTGTTTTTACTGAATAGCTGCATCAAGGTACTCATTTACACGAAGCACATAGACAAAGCTGCACTGAGACTGAACAGAATTCCATCCTGACCAGGACCTTATCCCTAAGAGTGATCAAGAATGGGGTGTTGAAGAGCAACTGTAAGAGTAGGGTAAGCATGTATTATTTATTTCTGAGACAGACTCTGAAGGTTTACAACAGCATTTAGCTCACGGCTGTACTGAGCCAGGTGCAGTCTCTTCTAACAAGACAAGACTTGGAGCTGCAGGTACCAAATGGGCACTAAAAGAAAGAGCTGGGAATTTTAAAAGAATCTGCATTAGCAACCTCAATTTTGTACAAGCTCTTAACTCTCTCAAATGGAATTGTCAACATATTGCCATGAATCTTTGACCTGTAATAGTCTTTTTTAGATGCTGTTTAAAAACCCTCACAGATAATGAATTTTTAATTAATATCCTGGAGGAAATAATGTCAATATTGCTCCTGTTGTGATGCTGAATGCTACATGCTGTCCAAACCATTTTATCTCAAAAGAAAAAATAACAGTTGCAGTGATACACAAGACAACCTTCAGTCCTTCAACTCAGAGACTGAAACTTACTGTTTGTACAAACAGAGATTTCATAGTGCTCAACTGCTACCATTGCAAAATATAACTTACTTGAAACTGCTTTTTAAGGAGACATTTTTAGTGCATAACCAATGAGTTAAAACTATAGTGTTAAAATTAGATTACTTTGGCAACTGGGAGCCAAAACCCAATTTTGCTTCCTAGAGGAATGACATGAGCTGGAGATCTGGGATTAATTCAGTCCTATAATCAACATGAAAAGTCTTCCAACACTTCCCTACTGCAGAATCAGCCATTTATAGGTTTATAAATTGCTCTTCCTGATAGGTGTCTGTCTTTTAACATTACCAAAATGGTTTTGTAATTGTGTGTATACAGTTGTTTTTTGACTGTGTTTAGCATTAGTACTTTATGTTGCTTCATACAACCTCGTACTCACATTTTAACGAAGGGACTGATTAACAAAAGATGAAACAATAATGGAAATTTCAATTTGTCTTTCTCTGCTTTCTTTTCACATTTGTTGATATTCCTGCTTCTGATTGCTTTGTTATCCTTTCTCTCCTCAACGTAAATGCTTTGCATCTTCACTTTTTCCTTTAAACAAACAGAATTTTTAATTGCACAGATTTAAGGTGTTCCCCGTCATATCAACCCTTTTCCTGAGCTAAGTTCTCAGCTGATTTGCCCATGGGCTGGTGTGCACTAAGAAAGCTTTCCAAGGCTGATAAAATAGTTATGGACTTTTGCAAGTGTAACTTATTCCACCTCCAAAACACTCCCCCACCTTCCTGAAAGAGAAGAAAAATGTTGCTGCTGGGAATACTGTTTCCCCTACTGTATTTGCATCTCCACAGCTGTGTCAGCCAGGGACCACACTTCCTTAGACCCTTGACCTGTGTGAGGCAGTTTCTTCTGTAGGCATGGCTGTGCTCTCCCCTCCTGGCTGTCCACCCTTCTCAATCCCATGCAGAGACCTTAAGTGATGCCATACCTAACCTGTCCTCCTCACATCACATGACTTTTCCATTTACGTGAATAGGCTTTGATTTGTCATTACCTCTGACCATGGCAGCACTTCTGCCAACTTATCTTTCTGGTAACTACTGTACATAAGTAGATGACATGCCTGCTTCTATGCAATTTAAAGCTAGACAAGTGTATACTTCTATATTTGCAACACAAAATAAAGAGACACTAACGGTGGTTATTTGTTTCCCTCTCTTCTAAGCACTCTTTGCACACAGGCAAGAATACACTCTCTCTTGCTGAGAAGTGCTGCCAGTACTAGAATGTCGAGTGCTTCTTGCCCGTGTCCACACAAAACTGCCCAGGGGAACAGTTAAGTGCTCTGAGTCTGAAAAATGCCTCTTGATGCACATTTTTTTATATGCTGTAGGCTATTCACTGAGATTTCAGAGACAGAGCTTACCATGAAGGAAGCTGACAAGCTTTGTGTGAATCAGGTTCTAAAGGTAATGTATACAACAGGTTTTGGAACCAAGCTCCACCATTTGGCTTCTAGATGTCTTAGAATTGGTTTTGCTTTAGGAAGTACCAAATGCTAAAGACTAAAAGCAAAAGAAACACTGAAATATATTGTTTTTCTCCCTTCCCTGAGGAAATTCTTGAAGAAAAGGTATTATTCTCACATGACCAAATCACAGCAGACGTCTTTTTCCCTTCAGTCTCATTTATTTAGTAGCATACACACTTCAGAGTAACACACTCATCCAATACAGTCAATGTCAGCATTGCATTGTAGTGTTCAGAACAGATGCATGTAGATGATACAGGCCATTTGATCTCAGTACCTTAAGAATAACAAATAATAACAACAGCAATAAAAAAAGTAGCAAAAGCCCTCTGAGATACGTAAGGGTTTGGTCCAACTCCCAGTGAAATCTTTCCCTTTAACAGGAATGGGATCGGATATCAAGTGAATTTCTCCCTGCACAAAATTTAGAGGGATTTAATTTTTACCACTTCCGTTAAATTTCAGCCAAATTTATATCCCTGTGGGGCCTCAACACCCATAATTTTTTTATCCGATTTATCTCTCTGCATTTCTTTCTATATTGCACCTTCCTCCAAAGAATCTCACAGCAGCTTGCAGGCAATAATGAAGGACAGCCTCACACCATTCCTGTGAGGTAAGGAGGTCTATTCCCGTCTGTAAAATTGGAACAAAACAATGCCTAGGATAGTTGTCCAAGGCCAAAAAAACCAAGTCAATAATGAAGGAGAGAAGTCCTAGTCCTACTTCTCGATTCACACAGGAATGCAGCAGCTACAGCACTGCTGCATCTAACTAGTGAGTTTAAAGACCTTGGAGCCTAAGCCAGAGGTCATCTGTTCAGCACCAAAGTGCCTCTAGGCCAGCATCTCTGACCCTGCTGTGGAATCACGCGTGCTCAGTGTCTCCAGAGTGAGGCACTATTTCTGCAGATGCATTACGACATTCTGGACTTGTATGTGAACAAATTCCTCGGTTACCATACATCAGCTCCTCCTGTGTTACATGCCTGTGCAAGTGCATCATGTTGACCCTCTGGTAAATACAAGCTTATTCAAGACAACTTACCCCATAGTGAAAGAAGGCCATGCTGCTTCCTCACACTAGCAAGTGCATGTCCACAGGCACCTGTCCCATCTGATGAGAAACAAGGAATCTAAAACGTACCCTGGGGCAGTTTGCCCCTGAGCTCACAGCCTCAGCTCCTTAGAGCTCCATTGCTCAGCTGAAGTCCTACACCTGCAGTTTGCTATGGAAAGCTGCCTCCTTCTCTTCTTTCCCCTAACAGCAACAGATGATTGTGATTTCTTCCTTTCTAATCCCCTAGCAAGACAAAGAGCCATTTCAAAACTAACTTGCTAGAACTATACATCATCCAGAATGAGTTTCCAGATCAGTGTTTGCTACAGCAGAGATTTTCCTTTTTCTCTGACCTTTCCAGCTACTGCAGTGGAACAGACCTTCTCCAGGTTTTCCCCCAAGACCACGTACTGCAAACCATCCAGGTGCTATCAGGAGTTGGTTTTTTTGAAGCTACTAGTACCACATTGCTTTCAGTTCTCCTTTAGAACTGGACAGTCATTCTAAAAGTTTGTCTTAAAATCTCAACAGACATTTGAGCACCAACCTCTACTGTTTAGATCTCCCCTCCAGAAAACAGATTACATTGGTGCAAAAGCTTCACATATGCGGTAACAGAAGAAAGAAATTTAACTCTGAAGCTTAATTAGACAAACCACTAAATGAATTCTATCATAACAATCTTATTTCTTACTCTTATAATTCTTTTTAATTATGGTAGGACAGCTTGCAATTGCAGTCTCATAAAAAAGGTAATGTCATTAAAGTCCTGACTGTGAGACCTATTTACTTGCTATTGTCCTTAAGCACTGCTATTCTCTTTACGCACTGCTATCCAATGGCTTGCCTGTTGGCTGCAGAAAAGGAGAAATACTTTTTTTTTTTTAAACTGTATGGAATTCACTATGGATTCATTTGTGATCTCATAGCAGTTCAAAAGTTAGGAGGCATCTGGAATGATATAATCTGTGCTCACTGTCACTTCAAAATAACCTAATGTAAACACTCTGGAACTTCAAGTGAAAAATTCATTAACATACAATCATAAATATAAAACAGAGAGACTCTGGGAGGCCACAGAAGTCATCTGAATTTGCAGTGAACTGCAAAAGTAATTACCAGTTTCAGACAACTTCTGGTTTAAGATGAAATATTTCTACGTCATTACTTCCTATGCGATACCTACTCTATGTCATCTAACTTTTACATCACAACTGACCTTCAATTTTCAACACTGCTGCTTTGTTTAGAGGTGATAAAAAGTAATTAAATCTGACTGATCTTTTAGAACAGTAGTGTGTTACCCAAAGTAACTCCTTTTAGAAATTATTTTAGGCTCTCTAATTACAACTATTACAGATTTCATTCCAGATCTGGACTCTATAGGGCTTTTTTTGCTCATGATAATTATTACTGAAACAGCAGTTTCCCAAATGTGGAGTCACCTGCATATATCCAAAGTTCTCAGAATGTCTCCTGAGCACAGGACACCAGCAAAGGACAGGAATTTCTAATCAGCCTGCATTACTACCTTTAGATGTTGAAAGGGTTTGACCATCAACTGGTAATGTAAGTCTTACCTGCATTGTGAAAAGTTCATCACCACGTTATTGATGTTAAAACCCGAAATGGGAGTGAACGTGTGACTAATGAGAGTACTTATACTGCGAGTATTTAAAAACTGTTCCAGTGACTAGAGGCAACCATCGGAGAAGGTAGGTGAAGCCACTGCAAGAAAACAATTCAATCTTTCTTGATTTTAACCTAAAAACTGAATTTTCTGTGGCTGTGCCTGGACCACAGCAAAAGAATGAAGCACAGATCACCCTGTGATTCCAGATGGGGACTGGAGGATGTAATATATTGATATTCCTTCACCCAAACTGCTTGGAGTTAACAGCTGATACTTTGGAGGAAGGATGCCTGGGAATTATCTCATCATTGTGTAACACTGTGAATGCAGAAACATTACCCTCCTGATTGCTGTGCCAGTTTATATGCTTAAGTGGCAGCATCATATTTGAGAACAGGAACATGGCCAAGAAGTCACGTGCATTAGGAGACAGACAAACCATGATCTTAAGAGATCACACTGGTTGCTGACTACTAGTGTGTGCATGTGTATAGGGGTTTTATCTTCAAAGATAAACAAGCCTTGGAAAAAAACTTAGCTCCCTGACCAGTTTGTGAAAGATCATTAGTGATTTTCAGAGCTGCAGTTCAGCTGCAAGAGACCAAACTCTCCAAGTCAGTAACATTTCCAACAGCCCATCCAGTCGGAAAGTCAAAAGTTTTTGGAGACAATAGGCTGCTATTCTCTCCCTAGAGTATTTGTAATCTCCTGAGTGGCTACAGAAAAAGCCAAGGCTGTTCTTGGATAGAAGCAAGGCTAGGGTAGGGAAGAGGAGGAATGGTCAACAGCAGTTAGTCACATCAAGCCACTACAAACTGCTGTCTCTCTTTGCTCCCAGTTTCTTGTGATTATCGCCCATTTGCACCTTGTTCACACTGTAACATAATGCAGCAGAAGTCGTTGGTCCAACCTATAGTGTACACAGGAGCAAGAGGACTTGGAATTAGAGAGGAAAAAAACCAATCTGGTTTCAAAACTATGCAGTTCCCTGAAAATGTGTTTTTCCTGCCCTGAGTTCCCAAGCATCTGCCCTGGTTCACTAAGAAGTAATCTGGAGTCCCATTTTGCCAGAAATCAGAATCATTCTGGTTTATCACACAGACTCATGCTGGTGTGATTCCCGAGTATGGAGGTCTTCATTCTCTGAGGACCAGTCTCAAGTTCGTCTGGTGCAACACAGACCAATCTGGAGTGATTTATTTAGGTTCATAGAGGGCTGACGCAAAGTTAACTTTGATCACTGACTGCTGGGTTCTGGATGCAGCTCCCTCTGCACTGACGACCTCAGGAGTTTAAGAGTTAAAGGTTTCCTGCTGAGTTTCCTTCTACTTCAGTAAAGCAGAAAGTTACAGAGAAGCCCTGCAAGTTTTTTGCCTTTCTCAACTCATCTTTCAGTGATGCTTTCCAAGATGCCAATCAAATTGTCCAATCCCAACAAGTACCCATCCTCCCTGTTGCCTTCTTGCCAGGGGATCCTGTGATCCAGTGTCTGCCCATCAGGAAGAAGGGTAGTCTTTCCAAAGTCGATCAGCCACACATTAGCATTCCCACTGCCATCATGTACAAAAAGTAGTGAACTTCCTACGACCTGGAACACAGATTGAGACAGTGTGGTTAAAAATACACCTTCAGCCCTCCCCCATCACTTAACACTTCCTGCTAAGAAGATGATCTCCTCAGCTCACCTGTGACCCAACAGACTTTTGGGCTGCACTTATACATTGATGATTTACATGCCCCATTTGCACAACCATATCAATCAGTAAGGTATAAATGGGCGTGTAGATAAGAAATGGGACTCAATAAAAAACAGGAAGAAAAGTAATTCTTCATCTTACTTAGCATCAGGTCTCAATTTGAACAATTCAGCAAAGGCCAGTAACTCCTTTCAAAGACAGATCATGACCCATAATTAACAAAAATATCTCTATTGATAAGGCAACATCAACAAGGCAAAATAAAATGTCTAATCTCAAAATCTTGAGCTGTTAACAAGCAGAAGTTACAATGCTAATGACGCCTTCTGCACAGCAAAGCACACAGAGAACATGCACAGCAGAATTAAATGGTATTTCAACATAAATCCCTTATAACTAACACAGCCTTCATTGTCAAACTACAACTGAATGCTACTGTACTGCTACTGTACCAAATGCAAGCTTCCATGTTACCATTCCCCTGTAAATATTCCATTGGAGCACATCAAGATTAGAGAAACCACAGGAAACTGGTACTAATAAACTATTCCATGAAGTGACCCAGAGCTGTAAGTGCTGGGATGTCATAAAGATAGGAGGATTTACTATTCCTCAACTAGTTTAATCTTCTGTATCACTGTGACACAGGCTTTGTGGTGTCTGTGTTGTCAACATGCATTAGCTTCCTTCTACAAACCACCTTCTACTCATACAGCAGGCTGTTCCGAAGTACACGTGAATGACCAAACAAAGAAGCAAAGCACCTCCACAGCTTAACACTCCCTGCTCACCTCATGTCGCTTGAAGAAGTCTGAGGATTCAAGAATGACATTAATTTCCTGCAGACGCTTGAGGTATTTTTTCTGGAGGAAGAAGAAAAAAAAAACCCAAACCAACCCATAAACATTTCATTGAAAACTGAATAAAGATAATCTGTTTACAAGACTCAATATAATGAAGAGACCATATTCATTTTAGGCTAGAGGTCCTTCAAAACAACAGTTTCATCATTTGAAAGTCAATCTGAAAATACATTTCAAGCTTTCATAGTGAATTAACAGACTGGAGTTCATCTGCTGCATGTGTTACACCAAGAATATTTATCTGCCTTGATTTGGATGTCATGAGGCTTTCTGCAATTTTTTTTTTTTCTTTTTAATAAAGAGAAAAAGTTTCAAGGAATTAAAAATCTTCCAGTTCCCCAAAGTGAAAAGAAAGAAACTGTGTTAGAAAAATAAGGAGCTCCAACCATGGTGGAGGCAGAGAGGAGATAAAAAGAATCAAGGCCTAATGTATAAAGCTCTAGTGCAGATTTTAATGCCGTCCTGAACTACCAAGCACACTCCTCCTGAAGTGCTAATCTGCCTTCATAATGGCTTCCACAGTGCAGCAAAACATTACAGCATCCTTTGAAGTTCCAAAGACAAGACATGTGTTATGCCATCTACCACATGCCAGCTGTGCTACCCATGAATTAGCAGACAGGAATTCCTCTTTGAGATAAGTTTCACACATGGGAGCACAGCTAGTCACCAATCTCACTTCAAGCCTCCACGCTCTGATTTTATCCTCTCCAGACTGAATTCCCAAATCACAAGTTTTCCTGCCAACACAATCCTTGCTTAGATATCACCCATCTAATGCATCTAACATCCATGGTTGAAGCTGATGGCAAGCCATAAGTTAGTTGGAATAGCATGTTGATAGCATGAGGCACTTGGAGTCAACTCATGTCAAGAGCTGACATGACTGGTCTCAGTCAACTTCTCCTCAGCAATCCACCAAGTCCCCAAATCCACCCCACCTCCTGAGAGCAACTGGAAGTCAAGACCACTTACTTCCTTGGTAGTCTAATTCATATTTCATGTACCAAAGAAAGCATGGACCTGAAACAAGCGCATTGGTCCAAGATCAGCGCACGTGAAGAGCTCAGACTCACCAGAATAGTTGTGTTGCCCTCAATGAATTCCACAAAAACCTGTAGAACTTGCTCCTGTGTCTTTGTCGTTTTGAAGTTTGTGTTACATGTTCCATCCGCCTTCTGCACAAAACCACACACAGACAGAGATTATTTATACTGCACGCATATCATTCCCCTCATCAGTCAATCCTCTTGAACCACCAACAGCTCAGCCCTCGCTAACCAGATGAAAGCAAGTCGTTGAACCGGAAGAGAACAGATAAACCAAGCAAGAGAAGAGAAGAGATACAAAAGCTGATTGGATAACTTTAAATGGCACTGGCAGCTCATTTCCTGTTGAGTGCAAGTTTAAAAAAAACAATTCATGATATTACCAGCTTGCAGGAGGGTTTTCTCATGTCAGTGCTAGCAGTTCAGTGGGGCAAACCACAGAGACCTCTTTGGTTGTACTCTTGTCTAGCTAGTGAAACCCTGGCTGAGGGTGTAAGGGAACATTTCCAAAACCAATTTTACTAGTCCTTTTAGTTTGGGGGTTTCTTTTGGGTTTTGGTGAGGATTTTTTTTTATTGTTATTGGGGGGGGTGGGTTTGGTGGTGGTGGTGGTTTTTGTTGTTGTTTCTGTTTTTCAATGGGAAATCAAAGAATCACAGTTAGGATTCAGTTCCAAACATACCTTTGAACATACAATCTGTCCCAGAAGACACAGAACAGAAATCTGTTGCAGGCAGGAACAACTTGGGATTCACAGTGCTAGCAGTGACAAAGCAGGTGAGTGAATTTTGGCAAAGGACACTGTAGGCATGCTTGTTCCAAGTGTGTCCTGGAGAAATTCAGAGTACTTTTGTGCTAGCAGTAAGATTCAGTACAGAAGCACCCTGCTACTGAAAAAAATGAGTATTTTTATGTGCTTCTGGAGCTACAAGTAAATAAGAGCAGTGCATGAATTGGAGGTATCTGTAAACATAGAATATATGAATATGCATGTCTCCAAGAGCATCCCTGTTGCTTCAAGAGACACAAACAGGAGATTTTATGATGTGCATGTAAAATACGGCAATTATTACAGTTGGTAACAAAAATCCACTAAAAGCCTGCAGGATTATCAAACTGTTTTCCTCTCCATTTTATCAGTCCAATCCTCTATTTTCATTACGAGTAAATCAGCAGGTTAATACAATATGTTCTCTCCTACATGTTAAATCGCTGCACCAAAATGACAAATTCAGGTCCAGTCTCAGCAGGTGAAACACTATTTATTCCACAGCTGAACTTGGTTTCTAAAGTATACATGAAAAAAATTCAATAATGCTAAAACTCCAGAGTGCTCATGCAACAGAGCGCGCGTTATGCCAGATCAGTTCAGCAGGTAGGCAGTGAAAGTTAGAAGCCATCTGATTTGATGTGTGACAATACTCAATAGCACACACAAATCTGGAACTTCATCTCGTACCTCTTCACTGGAGTAAGGTTGTTTTAAAAATAATTTCTCGCTATGCTGCGGACTGTAGAGCAAAGTCTGGAATAGCTGCTCAGTGTTCCCTTTCTAACCTTTTGTGTCTGGACAAACTAGTTGCTTGCTTCCCTGTGGTTGAGAAACACTTTTATGATTTTGCTCCTTTCCAGTGGTTGGCAGAAAACATAATTACTGCCTGTCTTTACTTGCTGTAAACAATATCCAGATTTTGAATGGCACCATGCCAGTATTCTAAACCAGGGATCTGCAACAACTCTGGATGTAGTTGATCCTCAAGAAGCACTTGCCTGACTCACTCCTTGAAGTCACGCCTTTGCTAAAGACTCCGCATACGTTCCCGCACAGCAGGGCAGTCTGTCACACAGTGCAGCCTGTGGGCCGTTTGCAATACTTCTCATTAGATGTGACAGTGACACGGCTCACAGGAGGGCAGGTGTCACAGCTCCATAAAACAGTGCTATCTATCTTAAACCATGGGGTCTTGCCCAGAGCCCTCTGCAGACTTCCCTTAAAGGGCTCTGAGTTAACTTAATGGATTCACAAAGATTTATGAATCAAATCTGATGTCCTCCTGGGAAAATAGCTATCCCTGATCTACAGCTAAAGAAATGGTACCAAAGGAAGAGTAACTTTTCAAACTGCACAGACATTCACTGTCAGAATGGGAAGACAGAAATCCCAACTCTGAGCCCCAGGCATCTCTGCTCTGCAAAACATTAGCTTAGTATTGTAGACAAAATATTTGTGATGCCTGGCCTTCAGACAGCCTCTGCCAGAGAGGCAATGTGCATTTGGAATCAGGCAGCCCCAAGATACTGAGCAACAGGTTTCAACTGTAGGGACACCAAATGGTTCAAAATATTTTTGATAGGAGGAAAAGTGACAAATCCCATAAATGAACTTGACTTGATTTCAGAGATCCAGAAGCAAGGCAAGAAAAAGAAATGGATCAACCTAAAGAGAACAGGTACCCCACTACTGAAGGAGTGCATATGGTGAATCAGATCTCATTTATCAGCAGCTGGCTCACAGAAGGGCTTATATGATTTCACTTTCTTTGCTTTCGCTTCTTATTCAAGCAGCCACAGGCCAGGAAAATTTCTGAATGACCACAGCCAACATACCTTATCAGCTAACTCCAGAAGTTACCAGCGCAGTTAGGGAGAACATCCCCTTATAACCATCAACCACTAGCTGGCACCACTGACTCTTACAGGCTTTCCTACCAAAATGGGGATCCCTGCAGAATGGCTTTGCTTTTCTGCAACAATACAGAACGGGATGCGCTGTTCACCTCCAGTGGAACAGTGTAGGGAGTACTGACTACCTGCATTGCCTGAACAATTCAGTTTCTGCCACCTTTTCTCCATTTAAAAAAATCATTTAAGAAAATGATACCTACATGCCTCACAGCACAGGGAGATAAAGGGAATGTGCTCCAAAGTACTTCCTGTGCTTAATCAAGGATTAAGTATTCATGTTTTGCACAGTTACAGCAGTGTCTCCACAGTGGGAAACACTACACAATCTGTGTGTCATACTGCTCCTACCTACCTCTGACAACCAACAAATCCACACAAGTACAAGCTAGGAAGTTTTTCTGAAGCTCCCCTGTGCTCCCTTATCTCAGTCACTCTCCAGGACTCAAATCTGTACATCTTCACTCACCAACGATCTTTCCAAGAACATACTTGAAAGGCCTCAAGATCATCTGGGTTTCTGATTCCATTACACAGAGGAGCATACAAAGACCTAAGGTGTATAGGAATAAAACAAGTATCTTGATAACATCATTAGCTGGCTAAAGGGCAAGACAGGATCACATGTTTGGGCTGCACTGGAGACAGATCATCTACTCATCTACCACCCAGACAGTTCTTGCATGAGGGTGCCTGTGTCTAACAGCCAGGAGTGGGTGGCACAGCACACGGGCCAGCACTGCATGAACTGGAAGCCCCAGTTCCTGTATCACAGCAGGAGAATCTATGAATAAGGAAGAGAGAAGACACACAGGGAAGCAGAGAAGAAAGAAGTATTTCAACAGCCTCTGTTCATCAGCATCGCCCTCTTTTATCCCTTTCTTATTTCTATGTGCTTGAACTGTGAAATAGAAACAAAAGTAATCCAGGTTCTGGAGTGGTGCAGTTGACACACCAGAATGTGTGTCACCAGAATGTGTGTCATGGGATGCCATCCAGAAGGGCATGGGCAGGCTCAAATGTAGGCCGATGGAAATCTCATGCAGTTTAAGTGCAAGGTGCTGCACCTGGGGCAGGGCAACCCCCAGTATCAATCCAAGCTGGGGGATGAACAGATCAAGAGCAGCCCTGCCAAAAAGGACCTGGGAGTGCTGGTGGATAGGAGGTTGGACATGACCCAGCAATGTGTGCTCACAGCCCAGAAAGCCAGCTGTGTCCTGGGCTGTATCCGAAGCAGCGTGGCCAGCAGGGCAAGGGAAGGGGTTCTGCCCCTCTGCTCCTCTCTCATGGGACCCCCCCTGGAGTGCTGCATCCAGCTCTTGGGTCCTCAGCACAGAAAGGACATGGACCTGTTGGAGTGTGTCCAGAGGAGGCCACCAAATTGATTAGAGGGATGGAAAACCTCTCCTATGAGGAAAGGCTGAGAGAATTGGGATTATTCAGCCTGGAAAAGAAAAGGCTTTGGGGTGACCTAATTGTGGTTTTCCAGTACCTGAAGGGAGCCTACAAGAAAGATGGAGAGGGATTTTTTACAAGAGCAGGTAGTGACAGGACAAGGGGTCCTTTCTAAGTGGGAGTAGGTTTAGATTAGGTATTAGAAAAAGATTCTTCACTGCAAGTGTGGTGAGGCACTGGAACAGGTTGCCCAGAGAAGTTGTGGGTGCCCTATCCCTGGAATTGTTCAAGACCAGGTTGGATGGAGCTCTGAGCAACCTGGTCTAGTGGAAGGTGCCCCTGCCCACAGCACAGGGGTTGGTACTACATGATCTTTAAGGTCCCTTCCAACCCAGGCCATTCTATGATTCTATAAAAGGTAAGTAAGTAATAAGTAGGAAAGAAAATTGCCCAGGTTCCACTGTGGCTTAAGGTAGTATCCTAGGAATGGTACAGGGGCACAAACTTATCCATCAAGAACAGCAGATGGACTTGGCTGATGGAGAAATTTCATTTTGTATTGTTCTGGCTTTATTCCAGCTCCATTCATACTGGATCTCATCATGTATTTAAAATGAAAAGTGGTTTCCTTGATCCCATGGGTATCTAAGCAAATGCTTTTAACATGCCTTGCCAATAAACATAACTGCAACAAAACCACTCTACTGTGATTCACTTGGAATAAATATGTATAGTTCCTGGATAAAAAAAGTAATTGCATGCAGAGAGGGAGTTAATACTTCTGTTCTGAATTCCTCCTGACAAGAGTCTCATTTTCATTCTATCTGCACTGCGTACCTCCTTGAGTCCTTCCTGCAAGGTCTCTGTGATATGTACTTGATTCAAGTATGGCTGACGTATATTTGAAGCTTAAATTCATTGAAACTCTCTGTTACAATTACAATGAATGCTTTAAAACTACAATAGAGTGAACTCTGTGGTTTCAGTCAGTGCATTTTCACATAACCCTTTGGAAAAGCTGGAGACTGATGTGCACAAGCTTTTTGATTTAATTTTGATTAATTTTTGATTAATCAACACATCCAACAAAGTTCAGTCTCCAGGAACAGGCAGAGGTGAAACAATTACCTTAATCCCTTCAATCCTGAAGCCCAGGTTGGCACTAGAGCTGATGGTTTCTCTCCACTGCATGTACCGGGGTTTGGTGACAGCATGCTGGGCGTTCTCTTCAGCCGTGGGAGCAAGAGGATCCACTTCAATCATTTTCTTGTACATGTCCTTACGCAGCTTTGGCTTCTCTCGTGCCTTAGTCAACTCTTCCTCCAAATATGTTCTGCAAACATCACAGCCCAACATGACCTTAAGGACTGCCCTGATATTTCTTTTTACAGCTTACAAACCGGCCTCAAGAAACATCAACCAGGAAAGTAAGCCTTATCATTGCCCCAGTTTTGCACATGGGGAAACCAAAGTACACAGAGCAATGACTGTGCAGGCATATTTAGTGAAACAGCCCCAGGAATCAGGAATTGTAATTCACTTCTTGTTCTAACTATACCTTTACTTACTGTTACAACTTATTGTTATTTCCTGGTTATAGAATAGGAGAAAGCTGAATTCCCACCGTGCCATAAAATAGAACTGCGTTTTCAGACGACAGTTAGGAAAGATCACTTAACATGCAATCAAAAAAACAAATAGGGCTATTGAAGACTTACTGCATTCTCTCTCTTCAAAAAACTTGACATCAGTCATTGGTAATTTTTATAGGCCTCAGAAAGTTTAAGTTTTACTTAATGCATCTCAGTGAAAGACAGAATCACTCTTCATATAGAAAAAACTAAAGAGTAAAGCAGATTATCAGAGCAGTTCCAAACCAGAAGAGGTAACTAAGAACAGGAAGGTGAAGGGACACAAAACTTCCACATTTTGCTCTTATCACTCAATCTGTTAAGCCAGCAGCCATTAGAAAGGCACTATCCATGTTCTCCACATTCCACTGGTTTTGTAAAGCTTGCTACTTTGTCAGGTGCCTGAATGTTACTTTCTTCATCATAGCGTAACAAACCAGGATGGTATTTAGGAGATGATGTCACTCACTGCCAGAATGTCACCCACTTTCAACAAAATGCGTACTGTTGCAAATCCTTTTCTTTCTTCTGAACATACCAGTGCTACATATTTCTAATTCATTTAAAATTTTGCATCTATTTGAAAAGGTGTATCTGCATTCCTGTAAGTAGAGTAACTAATTTATGACAATAACTCTTGAGCATCTGAGCTGACACCCAAAACATTACTATGACAGCTCATACTTCTGTGTACTGTTACCTTACTCCAGGATCTCAACAGATCCCTATCTGGTTGTTATGCTTAGATAGTACTTTTGATGTTTTCATCTTCATCACAGACAATGAACGGAAAAGAAAGTGGGAATCTGGAGAACAAAATGATGGCAACACTTCAAGATGTCAGAGTAGGGAAAAAAACAGGTCAGTCCTGAGCAAATTGTCAACTCTTTACAGAAAAGATCAATACCAGTGAAGACTCATTCAAGCATTGGAAATGGGCTTTCACACTGCTATTCAGTCATTTACATTGGGAGATGGAAATTTTACTCTTTGTGAGGCCTTCTGAATCACTGCACACACAAGGATTCAATGAACTGGAGGTGAATAAATCATAACATTTTTTTCCCACGTATTATCAGGCCACTGCAGAGAAACTTTGTCTTAAATCACCCCTGAAAATTTCTTGATGTGGATAGTTTTTGAGCCTATAGATCAGTTAGTTTCCAGAATCCATGTACAATCTGGCAATAATGGGACATACTGCCCTCAGGTTGTCCCAGATGACTTATGAGCAGGACCATATGTCCCCCCTCCTTCAAATGCAGGGAAAGCACATTCTCTTTCATTCACCCCACCTGATCCCCATCTTGCAGTCCATCACACTTGGCCCTTCAAAATCAGTAAGCAAGTCATCCAGCTGGATGTAGCTCTCGCCATCTCTCTCCACCACACCATGGAAGCAAGGGACGCAGGAGCGTAGTGGGTCTTTCATCAGTCGCTCAAAACACTCCTTTTCATTCTCTGAGAAGCGTTTGAGAATCTTCCCACTATCGGCTGCCTTGAAACTCCCTAAAAAAAGAAAATCAAACATTTGCTGACAAGATTGACGTGCAAAAAAGAAAAACCCCTTCCCCCACCATTCCAGTTTCATCTATCTCAGTCTCATGGCAGCAGTTAAAGACTTCCCCTGAAGAGAAGAGATAGGTTGCTTTTCATAAAAAATAAAACATACAGGACAAACAGCTGTTAGCAGTTAAAGTCCGTTTGGATACATTCCCATGTCAGAATTTATAGCTTTAAGCAGTGCAGTTGCTTCAGGCCATTGGGCTGTTTGGGTTTTTTTTCCATGTTAATCTTTGCTAGGTTATTAAACAGTACTATACTTACTAAAATGCACAGGAAGAAGCCACGAACCAGAATTCATTAATCCTCTGACAGGCTATTTTAAAGCTGCATAACACTGCCAGTGCTGGCTTTGTCCTTAATCCTCACACAAGTTATATACACCTGCTGAGCGTGTCCGGACAGAGGCAGCGCAGTCAATCAGTGATAGTTAAACCGCCAGAACAGGCCAGAAGCCAAGCACTGCCCTTTCCAACCACACACACACAGGCTGTGACTGCCTCTTTGTCTGCCTGCAAGTACTGCCTCTCCTCTGGAAACCTGCTAATCTGCTAATGCCCTGCAGGTACAGTCTGGAGGGTGATAGTGCTTTTTACAGTCCTGTGTCTGAATGGTATCTAGGACAAATGACATCTGCAGAGGCCACACAGTAATCAGACTCCACCTGCCCAGAGTTTCCAAATGCTCTCCTGTCTTGCAGCCTGCCGACAGCATCTGAGGAAAGTACACGTTTCATTCAGAGGTATCCTTTAGATCTATATGAAATAAATTGGGCACCAAAGTAGAAGCCTCACTAATCCTGGGGATAACACTCAACCTTTACCACAGCAGAATCCTTCAGCCATTCCCAACTGGTTCTCCTCTGACAAATCCTAGAACTGGCACGGCCTCGGCACAAGGGCAAGGCTGGTAACAGCCCAGGTTCTAGTTCAGAAAAACACTGTCGTATCAGAGAAGAACAGCTGCAGAAAGGATGGAGTAAACCCAACCACAGAAAACTACTAAAAGGAAACTGGAACAGTATCTCTCCTAATCAGCTTCTAGTAAACTCTTAACCCTCTTCTTCCACCCTACTACAGGAGTCTCCAGAAGGGTTATGATTACACGACCAGTGCATCGCTCCACACAGATGAAGCCAACTCCATACATCTGTGACAAAAACTGCATTAAGACTGGGTCATCTTGGCACTTTGATACAAATCAGACCCAACAACAACACTGTGCAAATTGCAGCTACTCAGTTTCGAGGGCTCAGTAAATTTCTCAGCACAGCTTTGAAGTGCACCGTATTAGTGCATTAGCATACACAGAGGTGGTTCACGCACTGCATTACAGCACGATGCAGCGTAGGTGCCTGCCCACATGTGTACTAATAAACCCCCACTAGCACCGCACAGGAATTACATGAAGCAGGAGAGACACAAACCTGATCACTTCCCTTTGTTGTTTTTCTGCCTGATAAATGAAACTAAGCCTGCATCAGCCTGGTGTGCTACATCAGGAGTACACCTACCAATTTTTACAGACACAAAACTAGAATCAACCGAGCTGCTCCTTGCACTCATACAGTGAACAATGACAGATTCACAATGCAAACACCTGGTCAGCAAGGCAATTTTCATATTTGTTTTCCACCCAAGGACCTACATTCAGATGAGGGGTTTGGAGTGGTATTAGAAACACTGTCCTTCTCAAGGCTGAAGCACATACAGTCATGAACAGTAATCCTTCTCACTAGAGAACTAACTACTGGCTACTAAGTCAAGAAAAATGATCCCATACCACAACCAACAGCATCAGACAGATTAGGGCTTTAACTCCCCAGTCTCTTGCTTCCCTAGGTATTTTACACATATCACCTTACAAGCCTGGCCCTTCTCCAGAGTCTGACCACTGCTTCCCTGCTCATCTCATTATTCAGGTACACCACTCCCACTTCCCTATCCACACCACAACCAAAATATGTTTTAGGTCACAGATTTATGTGATATTGTCTGCTTCCTTTTTACCTGAAGGAAGGAAGGAAACAGAGAAAGACTGTTCTCCTTGCTGCAGTCATCCTCACTCCAGAGACAAACACATTGAAGATCCCCCTCTCACCTGTATGCCCAGCCAGCTGCACCCATGAGTAGCGTTTCTTGAAGGGGCTGATGACTGGTAAGTTAACCATGGTTTTAATTGTATGCCATGCCTTTTTCTGGAAAAGAAAAGAAATCTTAAGTTGGGCAAAAGCTGAAATCCTGGCATGCCACAAATATGTTACATAGCTTCATGCACATTGAGTTGTTCCTCACTAATTTGGAAGTGCTCAAAGGTGGAACCACAAACCAAACATTATCATCATTGTTGGAAAAATATGCACACAAACCCAAGAATGGACAAATAAAGATAACACCCTGCCATACACAAGAAAGCTGCCTGTAAGAAAAAAAAAGACTGCACGTCACAGGCCTGTTCTTAGCCACACCTCGCCCTCTGTGTGTGAGTCACCCAGTATGTGGACAGCAGACGCTGAACGAACACACACATGCACACATACGCACATTTAAGTTTCCATGAGACATGCACATAAGCTGCCTGTCACTGTCAGCAACACTTCCTTTCCCAGGGAACTTCAGCATCACCTCGTGATTAACAGCTTTCCCTGAGTCAGCAGGTGAATCTTACTGTGATACATGCATAGAAAGCGCTTCTCTAGTTGGACACAGAGCTCACCCAAGTCCCTCAGCACCTCAGACAGCCTGCTGCAGAATCTACTCCAGGTCATGAATTTTCCTAATCCCTCCCCTCCTTCCCAATCCTGTTACTGTGTAACAAGGCTGGGCATTGCTCTGGCGACCTTTGAGTGCAGCTGCCTGGGTACCCCTGCAGGCAGACAGGGAAACAGAACAGCTGCTCACAAAGAGCAGCTGAGTGCTCTGTTGCAAAGACAGATGGAAAAAAAAAGTAGAAAGTGAAAAAGTCTCATGCTCTGGAACTGAAAACCAGGTGGGAGAGAACCACAGCCCACCAGCGTTCATGTTACAGTTGGAGCGATCCCAAAGTGCCTTACAAAGAAGGAGAGCAGGCTCAGTTCTTCTATCACTAGAACACAATACCCTGCTGGAGAAGAAAAATGGAGCTGGATGATACTTATGCATGACAATTTAGTGCTGAGGGAGTTTTGTTGAGATCAAGTGTAGCTGGGGATTAGGCTGCATTTACAGAAGTGTTTATCAATGGCCCAACTGGAGTTCACCAAAATCAACAGGAGGCATTAATGTCACTGAAAACAAGTTTAAGTGCTTGCTCATCAACTGAAAAACACACATTCAAAACAACCGTGTCTTCTCTAGCAGGGATATTGATCTGGAGATTGGGGTGCTTAGGATACCTAATTTTTATTGTCTTCTACAGTCTAAGTGAAAAAGAGAAAATGTGAAATTGCAGGCAATAATACACAGGCAAAATGTTGCTCTCCAGATCACACTCTGACCTGGCCAGCTTCCCCGAATTTATTAACTTATACCACATTTCTTATAAGGTACCCTTCAGCAACACTGGTCATCATGTGAGGGCAAAAGCTTGCAGCAATCTTAGAATGTGTCAAGAGGATATATGAACCCACAGACACAAGCAATTTCTTTTTTAAAGATTTGTCTTCACAAGAAAGCTTTAAGTTATGCTTCAAATTAAAATGGACATAACAATATAATTACCATATAAGCATACTTACTCTGAAATGAGGTTGCTTCTACCTATTTAACTTTGTTTTTTAATGGAGTTCAAGCTGAAATTAAGTCTTGGTCAGATATGTGCCCCATGCAGTGACAGTACTTTTGAAAACATACTATGCCAGTGAGAGGAAGCATCCAGAGAAAATCCTGGATGTTTGAGAATTCTGAAGACTCAGCCACACTTACTAGAACTCCACAGATGTTACTAGCTCTAGCTAAACTCCAATTTCATAACTAACTTCTGCAGGTTCATATGCTGTATTATTTGGATTTGATATTTCTTATTATTTGCCTTAAGCTGTTCCAAACTGCAGCCTTGCAGTGCTGAACAGTGACTTGTGTCTATTGCAGACTCAGCCGCTGTTCTGTGAGGACGAGAGAGACTCTTGTACACCACTTAAACATGTCTGTAGCCTCCTTCTGGAGGAAAGTGCAATGTAAATACTGTTTTTCAAGTAGCAAAGAAATTATTTTTTATATTTATTTGTCAGATTTCACCGATAGCAGAAGCTCTTCAGTCTACTCTGCTGTTTCTACTTCAGAAGGACAGAGTCCCAAGTTATTTAAACAACAGTTGAAAATAAACATTGTTATGAAGTAAAATGACCTCTTTGAATGTAGCTCCTGCCAAAGATTTAGTTTTTTTAGGATTCCAGACCAGTTTTCAGGGCAACACTGCTTTTTCCCCATCCCTTAATCAGAAGTCAACATTGCTCCATAATTCTCCCATAAAGACCCCACATCATAATGTTCCACTCCTAACAAGCTGCATCCTGTCTCCCAGTGACTTGTCATACTGTTATATGCATCAGTAACGAGAAGCACAGATTCTCAACGAATGCACATCAACTGTCAATGCAACATCACACTCCAGTGGCTCTCCTACCTCCTACCTCCTCCCTCCCACCTAATGCTAAGAAGCTGAAGCTTTTATTTGTATTGTGGGCGTGAAGGAGAGACAATGGGCCAAATTCAGCCCCAGCTCAAGTGGACTTTGGCCGCTTAGGTTACAGCTGCCCTGGATAAGTATGTTTAAGTTACTCATCCAATAAATAGACACCGACAATTTTTATTTACCTTTTTAAATTTTAAATAATCTCTTCACAAACCTTTCCTCCCCCTCAAAACAGGGAAAGCAGAAGGCTCAAACTAGGAGAGAAAGGACTGCCTTCTGACCCATCCTGTGGGGCGTGCTGCCATCAGCAGGGGTTCAGCAGTGTCACTTTCCTCTACCTCAATTTCTAGCCTCCCAGCTCACTCAGCCCAGGGTACAAATTGCCAGGATGCAAGCAGGGCTGCATGCTGGTAGAGCAGTGGTGTGAGTGGGAAGATGAAAACTTTGTGTGCTTGCTGTAGGAGGAATCATTCTCACTTCTATTTCTAAAGCAAGATCTCTTCTTTGTTAGCAATGGCATTATGTGCTTTTCAAATCACTGCTTTATGCTGCCATGGCAAAGAGGGCTTCTACCACTGCCCATCTGTATTTGCAGTCTTATCTCCCTCTGTCACTGTTTCTTCTAGACTCCTGCTCAGTCTTCCTTGATGTTTTGCTCTGCCTGGGTTTCTCCAAGACCTCACTTCTTCTAGATTCCATGGGGAAACTCAGTTATCTCTGTATTGTATCTGTATTCAGGATTGCCTGAATCAGATGCTCTTGACATCACTGATGCTGTTTTATATGCCTCAATATGCTCAAGAGTTTTCCAACAGTAAAAACAAAGGCATTCCAAAGGAGTCAAGAAGCAAACATGAAAAATATTAACATTCTTAGACTCGGCATGTAAGTTATTCAATGTGACCTTTAAGTGACACATGATATAAACCCCCCTGAGCAATAAAAGGTGTGGGGCACTAAAGAGGGAAAATCAAGCTTTCTGCCAATGGGGCAGGCCATGTGACAGTCTGTGCCATGGCAAGTGTGTCCCTGGCAGCAAATGGACAAAATTTCAGTGAAGAGAATGGGAAAACCCATTCACACAATGCAGCCACGATGCACGCAAAGGAGCTGTGGTTCTGTGTCTGATCTGTTACCTGAATTACTCTCTTGACTCACTTTCCTGGCTCTGAAGAGAAGAACACATCCATGCAGCAGATGTGGAGCCCTGCTCTGTGCATATGCAGACAAGATGCTGGCCAGGTGAGGTATTCCCACCCTATTCAACCCTGGACAAAGGCAGCTGCTGCCATTGTGTCCATCCATTAAGGAAGAGCAGCAGTAACTGAGCGCCACTGGTTTGTGTGAGCACAGCTTTCTCCAGGGCTTTTCTCATGATGAGCACACAACTTCACACGTGACCAGTGTGCAGAGGCACAGCCGTGATGAGCCTGCACAAACTGACTTGCCTGACAAAAATCCATTAAACTCTCTGGGAGGCATTTCATCCATTTCAAGGGATTTGGGCTCAGACCCCACTGTCCCCAAGAATTCATCTCCAGGAACTACCAGGCTTTCCTGAAATTCTCCCATCACTTCAGGACAAGGGCTATAACATTCTAATAGGCAAGCTCACTGAAGAGATTAGTGCAAACTCCCTGCATTGGATGGGGCTTTTTGGTTGCTGTTGTTGCTTTACAGGCAGTACAGAACAACTAACATCTCTCTGAGCATATGCTGACTCCCTCAGGAATAGGAGAGCCACTCTAATTCCTAAAGGGAACAGTGGATAGGGAGCTGAACCTTCCTCTGCTGTTCTGTAGAAAAATAAATAAAATCTCTCACTTATTTAAGGGTAAAAATAATAATATCCCAGTTCTGTGAATGCCTGAAACACATGTAACTACCCTCAGGCAATAAATAACAGTTAACATACACAAGAATTTGTTCTACTTAGGACTTTTCAGCAATTACAATAAATAAAATCACCAGTCACACCTAAATTAGGACACATTGCGGGTAGGGGGAATAAGAAAACCCTTTTCTTCAGAAAAATGAAGTAATTCAGCTTTCATAATTCTAGCATATTGAAACTATAATGAGTTAAAGAACAAAAGAACACTAAAATTCAATATAAATCAACAGGATCTTTAAAAACATCCGTGATTCCATCAGCAGCAGAGTGAAGGAGTTGTTTCTTGCCTGAGCTGGTAAATCACCATGGATACTCTGCTAGACTATTGTAAACAATGACCCTTGAATCCTTTTAACAGGTACATTTCAGCTGTTTCTTTATCCAAGATCCTGTTGTCTTTTTTTTTCGTGTGAACTAGTACAAAGCCTGCACAAGAAAGCTATTATGACAGCAAGAAACAAAAGGATAATGAGAATTTTTTTTAGTAATCCTTTTTTTTTTTTCCTAAAAGGCTTTAAGAAAGAGTACTTAATTGTCAGTCATCATTATCCACCGTTCTTTTAAAGTCTTTACATCATTTAGGCTAAATTCTGCCACTCTGGGACATGGGGGCTGAAATCTAATCCATAATGCTGGTTGCCACTGCCTACTCAGTGTCTCACCAACTCCTAGAAGGAACAAAGTTCCTCCACAGGGACTTGTACGGAGTACAGAAAACTATAATTATCAAAAGTTACTATACGCATTTCAAAATAATCCTGTAAGAGCCATGTGCCCAAAATGCAGGAGCGCTGAGCAACACCTTGCCCAGGGATCTTGGCCAACGCAGTGAGCAGCGGGCACATGAGAAGGTGATGGGTGTTGGCCTCTTTTGGGGCACAGTAACCACAGCAATAGTGCCTGGAAAAGTAAACAAGTGTCTGGGAACCCATCAGACCAGTCAGTAATTGGAACTGCCTTCTATGAGCAGGCCCAAAAATAACACTAAAAATTACTAAATTGGGTATCAGTTATGACTTATCCAGGCACAGTATTAGTCATTCTCCAGCGGCTCACCTTTCTGCTGGGTTGTTTTTTTTGCCCCTCTTCTCTTCCTTCCTTGTCACACACTAGCATGCATATTACTCTGAGTGACACAACAAGTCCTCACAAGGTCCATATTACTCACATGGGTGTCTTAAGTATCAGTGTGAGCAGGTGGTCACTTTCTGTTCATAACTGTTCCTTCTAAACTCTGTGTATCTTTTACAGGTTTATTATTGCTTCACAGAATGGGTCAGGTTGGAAGGGACCACAGAGGGTCATTTGGTCCAACCTCTCTGCTCAAGCAGGGTCATTCCAGAGCACACGGCACAGGATTACATCCAGATGGCTCTGGACTATCTCCAGTGAGGGAGACTCCACAACCTCTCTGGGCAGCCTGTTCCAGTGCATGGCCCCCAGAACAGTAAAGAAGCTTTCTCCATGTTCAGGTGGAACTTCCTGTGCATCCGTTTCTGCCCGTTGCCTCTTGTCCTGTTGCTTGGCACAACTGAGCAGAGCCTGGCTCCATCCTCTGACACCCTCCCTTCAGATACTGATTGACATCGATGAGTCCCCTCTCAGTTGTCTCTTCTTGAGGCTGAACAGGCCCAGCTCCCTCAGCCTTTCCTCATAAGAGTTGCTCCAGTCTCCTAATCTTCTTCAAAGCCCTTCTCTGGACCTGCTCCAGGAGCTCCATGTCTCTCTTGTACTGAGAAGCACAGATACAGCCTCACAAGGGTTAAGAAGAAGGGTAGAATCACCTCCCCAGACCTGCTGGCAATGCTCTTCCTAATGCATTCCAGGATACCACTGGCCTTCTGGGCCTCCAGTTTTACTTTTTATAGTATATACACTTACTTAAAATATTTTTTAAAACCTCTGAGTTAATTTTATTTACAAAACCCTTGACTGCTTTATTTACCATAGTTTATTAAAACAGAAATCAGTTTGAAAGCTAATTTGTTTTCTTAATTATCCCATTTTATTCAATTATTTAAATATTTTGGAAAATGAAATGAATATACTTCTTCTCTGCTTTCATAAGTGTTTGCCACTTTATTTGAATTGGCTTTGACCTTACATATTGTACCTACACAGGTAAAGAACTTAAATGTAGGTCTAAAGCTATTAACCATATTATTTTAATGGACTAAACCTAGCCCAAACAAAACTTCGTTCTCATCTGTTTCAATACAGTCAATACCTGCCACTACTATAAAAAGCTTCCGTAAGAAATAATTTTGAGCCAACCACAACCAAGAAAATTACTGGCCTAATGTAATTACTGTACTGTGTAATTAGATATGCTTCTTTCTCTGTGTGAATGTAGTCAATAATAACAGTTCTGTAATTACAACCTACTAAAAAAATAATCACACAATACCTAAGCAAGGTGTCTACTGCTTTGTCAACATCACAATACTCTACCAAGACAAGTTGTTATCAGCACAATTTCCCCCAAACCAATGACTTTTCCATGGGTGCAGCTTCCCAGCAGCCAGCTTCAATGGTTATTAGGAGTTTAATTTTTTCAAGGAGTACACCTCTGGGACAGTTCACCATATGGTTTCACCTCATGGAGAGAACTGGGGATTTGAGAGATGTTATATAAGAAAACAAAAATTTAAAAAGATAGTAAGAGTTGCTGAGCAACACAGTATCTTTCCAGTTACAGTCACAAAATCTGCCTACCAAGGGATTCTGGTTTTCAGTTCTTTCAGTTTGAGGCTGAGTGTAGTTGCCTTTGCAAATCTGAAACAGGCAGGCAGTTGTCTTGGTCAGATCCAGATCCTGAAACAGCTGACATTTTTTATGTCAAATGTAAGCAAATTATAATTATCCTCAGTGTTTCCTCTACTACTATATACAGATACATACGTACACATAAATGCCGGCATCTAAAATACCTAAAGCAGATAGTAAAAGCCTTTGATTGCAGATGATCAAAATTCTATTACTTTTTTTTTAATTGTCCAGACTATAACAACTCCTAGGCTTTGGCATCATCTGGTATTTGAAGAAGCTTAAAACACCTAACAAGACATGGACCCAGTGAGGAATACTTAATATTTTCCCCCTATTTGTTGGGAGAAATATAACTTAAATATCCACAAATGTTCTGTGTAGGGAAGCAAGGTGGAAGATTTTCCCATAGCTAAAATAAAAATGCCCCAAATAATAACAACAACAAAAACAAAACCCTGAATTTGCCACTGAAGGCACTTTATACTTTCAGCAGCCAGCTTCTGTGCTCTTACCCCTTATTAAAGGTTCCTGGAATCCTCAAGCTCAGGAGATTCTTGCTGCCAAGTCTACTACCCACTTGGCTGAATCAGACATGAATCACAAATCGAGACAAAGATCTCAATGGGTGGGAGGTGAAAGAGCAAGTTAAGAAGAAGAATGCTCCTCAAGTGTATGCAAGCAAACCCTTACACAAACCTTTATCACTGAGCTCCTGAGTGCAACACTTAATTCAGCTCCCAAGGTATGGTAAGGCTCCTACAGCAACTCACTTAGCCCTGCTGTTACCACGTTTCACCTTCTCTTGGTCCTGGCCAGGAAACAGGTTCCTGAAGCACCAAACACTAATCTGCACAGGAGTCAGTGTTTATGACTAGACAAAAAGCTGCTTAGGGCCGGAATGCTGCGCTGTGCTAACTGACATCTGGGCAGCCTGGTCCAGAGTCCGGAGCTGCGAGCATCGGCTTTAGAAAGTCTGTGCCCTGACATGTAACAGCATCATTCTTCACGCTGTCTGAGGTCTATGCCAACCAGTGCCAACTGATAATTTGGCCAAATCACAGCAACTGGCCTTCTGCCAGGGCAGCTGTGTTACTTCAAATGTTGTAAGCTCTTGCTTAAGGAATAAAAAGAGTGTAATCACGTCCCTGGTCAAGGATATCCCTGAGCAGTCTCCACGCGCTCAATGCCTTGGCAGCCCTGACCATCCTTGTACCTTAAGTCCCCAGGGGAACTTAACACTCCCTGCTCTGTCACACAGTTGATCTTCCTGGGATGTACGAGTGCCAGCTGGAGCTGTAAGACTGATAATCAACACCAAGGGAGAATTTGCACTCCTAAAGAGCAGCAGTTTGCATGCTACACAAGCAGCCTCCTGATCAGCACCTCTCATCAGACTGCCAGGCAAACTGTGACTACACCTTCATCTCTCCCTCCCTCCCTCTCTTTCACCCTCCAGCCTCCAAACCTTAGAGGAGAAACAGCGCTCAGTCTGTACTTAGCCCTTGATGCTTCTGGCTTTGCACTCAGCCATGGGTGAGGGCCACAGCTGCTCAACCAGTGTTTGGCAGGTGTATCCTCTGACTGCAGGGTTTCCATTTCCTGTTTGTGCTGCACTCATGATGGGCTGGGCTAAACCTTCAGAGTCATGAGAAACACTTAATGCAATAAGCAGAAACAACACTGCAAGTCAGAAGCCTCAGGTTCCTGTGTTTTCTCCCCTGTGGTGCCTCACCAGGCAGTGAGATGTATATGTAATTTGGCTTCGCAACCCTTTAGGATACTTGGTAAGCTTGCTGGTGTTCATTACGTCTGGACTAAAGGCAGAAGGGAAGAGAAATGGATGGTCAGTATCGGACTCAATTACCAGGAGCACAAAATCCCATGTCCCACTCCATAGCTGGATTCTACTTGTACACTCCAGGAGCCGGTCCCTGCCAAATCAGAGGAAAATGAACTACAAAGAAGCAAAAGCCTTGCTTGCCTTCCTTGATGCAAACAGCATCAAGAGCCACAGTCTGCTAACTATTCTGCAGGAATCTATGTCAGCATTTTGTTTCTGGTTATTACCAAATATAAGAAATATCTACAACCTCTACATTATTCCTGGGGCAAAAGACAAAATAATAAAGTAATTAGACGGCTTCAAAGCTGCACTGTCACAAGGGTTTCCTTCATTCACCTCACAGATATGTCGTAAAATCCGACACTGTTGACTAAAAGACAGATTTCACTTCAATAAGAATAAATGTTACCTGTCCTAAGGGATACTAAACTGTCCACCTTCCATAGCAGGTATTAAACATGGCCATTATCCCTCTTTTCACAGCTTCTGGTCTGCTCTGAAAGACACTGGTTCTCTAACAGGATGGAGCTCTGCCACCTGTCCGTACGGAGCACAGGAAAGCTGAACCAACGGCATTCTGCCCCTACCAGGGTTCTGCCAAAACATCAGTCTTGCTGGAAACTGAAATGTTATTATCCAAGAAGTAAATGGAAAGTTCCTCACTACGAAAGTTGACTCAGAGCCCCAGCATTCAAGATTTATTCAGGCTGTCCATCACCCAGAACAGATATGTGGTAAATCAAATAACACTTTAGCAGATGGTGTGGCAGAAGGAAAGAAAGCTTTCTTAACCTCCAAAACAACTGCAGTTTAAATCTTCAGAAAGTCTAGAAATTTGACAATTCTCTGCCCGTCCTCCACATCTCATGGGTCACTGATTGACATCTCCAGTCATGAGAAGGGGACATCTAGAAAGACAACACTCTTTACATGATAAAATAAACCAAATATCCTCTCAGGTAGGACACAGAATTATCAATTCCAAAGAGGATGAATATTTGGGAATACTTAAAACCCAAACAGATCCACATTTCTCTGTGCACAGACCAATAAATAGTTTAGCCTAAAACATAACTGCAACTTGTTAAGGCGCGAATGTGTCATTTGTGAACTGTGCATGACCTCAAATCCAAATGTATTGCCAAGTGCCAATCCATTTACATCAGGTGTGGTTTCTGCAGAACATCAAGTGAGACTGTGTTCTGGCAAGAAGCCAGGAAATAACTTCAAGAAGCTAATCTCCCTAGAGTGAACTTGGGAAGGAAGCTGAGCATGTGCTTCATCTTATTTGCAATGGTGGTGCAGTCTGTTACCTGGAGACACAGCTCTGCCCAGCAGTTCAGGGCTCGGCTTACCACCACTTTAACGTCCCAGTAACTCAGTGACCACAGCAGAATCTCCAGTCTGAACAGACAAAGAGAAATAAAGAAAATTTTAATGCTTATCCCTTTTTACACTTTCCTATTTGCCAGAAACCACTACCATCCAACAGGAATTGCAAAATTGTTTTCTACTAACTGGTCAAAGACCCCTCTCTTCATATCCCTGGCAGTTTGAGTTAGTGGACACATTGAAAGCCTACCCTGCTTTCAATACATCCTCCTATAAGGGCGCCAGGAGCTGCATCCCACACAGCTTTGAGATTCTGCCTGAAAGAAATGTAACAGCAGAAGACTACTACATGGTAATTCAGTTTTTCTATAGAAAAGGATAGGAAGAACAAGGACAGAATTAAGGTTGCTGTAAGTACCAATTGGTTACCTGAGATGATTGTGCTCCATTTTAGTCACTCTTCCAAGAAAGTTTGGACATACTGAGGGAAAATTCAGGGACAAATAACAAATATATTGCTGAGGTAAAAATAACTGTTTATCCTGAGAGCATGGCAACTGTCTTCTAACACACAACAAGGTTTCATAATTATAAGAGCAGTCGATTGTTCTCCATGACCACTGGGAAGGACAAGAACAAATGGCTTTTATTTGCAACAAACCCAAAATATTCAGGCAAGGTTTAAGAAAAGGGCTTTCTGAGGTATCAATGAGTTTTAAAACAAGCTTGACAAATGAGTGTAAAATCATGGTCTAACTCAGTCACAGGAGAGGCCTGCCAGCAAGACAGAAGTGGGCTGCTCCCAGTGTCAGTGAGCTGCAATACTTTTAAAGGAGTCCTTGTCATAAGCACCAAGATGGTTCATCATCAATGGTCTTATGACACTTACGTGCTGCAGGACTGTGAAGAAAGTTACATGAACCCTTTTTGCTCTGTATTTCCATTTCCTAAAAATATTAAAACATTCAATTAGAAAATTAAGTTCCTCATACCAATACTTGTCTGCAAATCAGGGTTTCTAAAATTATTGTATACATGCAGGTATATATCTACATATATAGAGAGAGGTTACTGACAGGTATTGATTTTAAAAATGTTTTTACATAACTTTTCTTTCCTACCATGATAATTTAGCTTCTAACATCCTAAACTGTCAGCCACTCGCTGAAGATCTGAGCAAATTTCACTGCTTCAGTATGGAATCTAGGTCCAGATATGTGCCCTTTCTCTGCTCCAGTTCCCACAACTGCAGGTTGTAACAACTCTACTTCAGAACACTGCTGAATAATTTAAGTAATTAGTGCTTGTAAACTAAATTAGAGGCACTCAAATAAGACAGTCAAGCAGTAATACAGTGTTAAGTGAAACAGATTATTAGAGTCTAAAAATATGTCATGTAAAAAACAGACTGGACATAAACTGGTAGCAGTTTGCCATCTGTTCTTCTATCTATCACAAGACAAAGTCCAGTAGTCCACCTCTCCTTCCTTGTCTCCTCTGAACTGCCTCTTCCATTATCCTCTAAAGAAGCATAAGGAGTTACTGCTTCACCTGTGGTGCACTGCACTGTTCAAACAGGGCCCACCCCTTGCAAAGGAATGCAAGTGTCAACATTCGACAGGCACTGTTACTGAGCAGGGTGTGGTATTTACCTAGGGGAAAGCCACATCCTTCAACCACTTTAGTACCCCCGAGCTTCAACCTGGTAACCATGAGATTATTCCAAACCACTCTGTTGAAAGGATTTTGAAACAAATAAACAAAATATAACAACCCCAACCAAACAAAAACCCACACTCCTATTAATGGAATGATGAAGAAACCTGTACTTCTATGGAAATGAGTACCCTTCACCTTATCCCACTGGAGCGAGAGGCTTACAAGGTAGTTGTTTGTTTTTGAAGCAAACCTAAGATTAGAGAAACTCGTCCTTCCCCAAGGCAGCCCTAAGAACTATGTAAGGAATCCAGAGAAAAGATGACTTATCCCTTGAGCAAAACTACAGGCTCAAAAAAGACTTTCTGTTAACAGAGCAACATAAGAGAGGCGAGTTGAATTCCTCCTCTGTATCAGTAGCAGGTAGTCCCAGAGACAAAGGATTATTTAAGATTTTAATTTCCATAATGTAGCCTTAAGAAAGGGAACCAAATTCAGACCTTACATAAGCATGAGTGACTCAACTAAAGACTGAAACTGAAACAAGGCATCTGTCTTCCTGAAGAGCTGTGGGTGTTTGAACAATAGTGTATGTGTTTTATGGAGCATGTTTCCTCTGCCCTGAAGGTAAACGTGTGTTCTCCATCAGGATACTGGAGATTCCACCTCTGTAGAAGCACAAACCTCAATTGCCAATTATTAAGATGCAAACCCACCTAAAAATAAAGTAAAATGAACACGGTGTAGTTTATAAAGACAATTTATCTACCAAAATTTTTCTCTCATAGTAAAAGAGATAAAAAACCCCCATAAAACTTCAAAGAACTTCATACTGTTGGCTCCTAGCAACAGAACTGCAAGCCACACTCCCATATCTTGCACAACCACCTACACCAGCCTCCTGAAATATGGAGCAGGCAGCAGCTTCCGTGCCAGATTGGACATAGGTAGCAAAACCAAGAGCGACCAATATCCATTTACCAGGGCTCAACAAAGAGAAGACAGACATTGAAATGTCATTTGCAGATGGGGGATGACCTATGCAGGACACAGGGGAATAGGCCATGTAGAGAAGTTACTTCACAAGCCAAGACTGATTTTGCTGCCCATCTACTCTTTTACTTGAAGAATGCAATGTAAAAAGAATATTGGTGACTTGGCTACATTCATCCTATAGTCCCAGACAGGACTGTTGTCTATAAAATCAGAGGACTGAAAAAGCCAACTAGGATCAAGACACAGAACTACAGCAATGGAAGAGGACATATTTCTACAGATGACACAGAAAATCCCAATGTATAAACAGGGACAGAAGAAAGATAATTAGTTATCTGTCACTCCAGTTTTAATATTGGAATGAGAAACCATACTCAAGATATCAGCCAGTCCTACACTGGAAAAAGACTTGGAGACTGTTGGCATAGTGATTAATAAGCACTGGACTGTTAGAGAGCTCAGGACTTGCTCCCTTTCTTGGTGTCTTTGCTGAAGGCACATAATTCTCTTTGGTCTTGCTAAAAATTTTTGGTAAACAACTCATGAAACTGTTATAGGGGCCTGATCAGTGCCCAAATCCAGGCAGACCATTAGGCCAGAAAGAACTCAAGAGGCTTACTTTTTCCTAACATATAAAATATGGCTTCATGATTTCTAATACTGACTGTCTTTGGTAGTCCTGCTGGCAGCATGAGCAAGTTAAAGGCAAATGCACCTGAAAGTCAGGAGTCTCTATTTTAAAATCCTTCCATAGATTTTTCAATAGAATGGCAAGATCTGTCCTGAAATGAGTACCTCAGGATTTAATTGCTTACTCCTTCTGGGTTGGTACAAAGAAGGCAAACAGGGTCCTTCTTTAAATTCCACAGAGCAAGACAATACAAACTGTATCAAATCATCAGCTCAAAATTCTGATACTCAGGATTCTGCACTATTAAAAGTGAGAGCTGAAGCGTAGGAAGGTTTCTTAGTTTCTTCAGATTACATTTTCCTCTAAACAAAGCTGACCCTTTGTGGGGTCAGCAATGCTGTTCCTACAGAACATACACGGGTGGCAAAGGAGGGAGCCCACACCAAGCAGAGCTTATCATGATTAGAATATTCAGGTCAAGTGCACTTAGCCAACAACCCACTCAAACCCTGCACAAGATAACAGCTGATCTGCATGCAAAAACACTGTTCACACAGATTTTTATCCTTTCTGCTGCATCACGTAAGCATACAACGATGGAGAAGAGTACAAAGGCCATACAGGCTTGCTCCAGCCCTGCCTCTTTCAGAAGATCAGGGTCTCAAAACCCAGATTTCCTGCAAAACCACCAAAGCACCAGAATTCTTTATATGTTTCATTCTCTGGTGATTTGCTCTAAGTTACCCACCTCAAAAAAGATCTAAAACTGTTTGGTTTGCTTCAGATTGAACAACTCTAACAAAACTTGAGCTGTTCCCAAGGCTAGAAAAAGATTCATATTGACCCCACAACAAAATTTCTAATGAATCCTCTCAAAAGCTTTTTAACCTTGAGTTTTGAGGAAGGAACCCGAAATCTAGGAAGAGGAGAGTTTTCAAAGGAGGAGTAAGCAATGGGAAGAGCAGAAGTCAACCTGACAAAGTCTAGCAAATTGTAAGAACCTCAAATTAATTTGCAGTAGAATCTTGTTAGGATTTAATTACCTTCTGTGGAGACTGCTGGATACAGCACACACAAGGGATCAGTGTAGCTCAGCTGTGAGGGATGTGTTCAGCCATACACAGGAGGTAAGCTCGAGGAGGCTCAGCTGTGAACCAGGTTTTCCCCATACCAGAGGGCACCTGTCACAGGGCCTGCAGAGCCTGTCCAAGTGCAGCCTTCCTGTGAGTGCCCTCTCTAGCACGGGCACACTACCCAGGTCAGGCAGTGCCACCTTGCTCCACAGCAAGCACTTTGGGAACAGAGGGAGGATGAAACATCACTGCCAGATGTCAGTGCCTTCCGCCCTGGAACACGTTCAGATTCAAAATTACATTTGTGATGGATCTTTAATAATGTCTTAAATGCAAAACTGAGTACTCAAAAGTTAGGAATTTTCAGAATTGAAGTTTTTGGTATAAACTTAAAGGCAACCATTACTGCAGTAATAGACTGTTTTCCAAATTTTAGTGAATTTGTTTTCACAACCTGTTAAGTGAAGTGTTTTAGTCATATCTTACAGGGAAAAATACTGAAGGAAAGATGGGTTAATATGAAAAGTACCCACTAATTTTGAAAGCTTAATCTAAGGTGTCGATTTTTGCTTTTCCTAATACCCAGTGTTATACAATACTATAGAACAGTGTTGTAGAACAGCTCCCATTAACTTTGGTTGCATGTACAAATGTTCCGTGTTTCTGCTAGTAAGGCTCACTTTCAAGTCAGTCAAAAGGAAAATGAGAAAAATACGATTATTTTCTATGGTGAAAGTCTGCATAAATAACTTGCCTAGGCTCTTCCCAGGCAAAGAGGGACTGTGAAACTGTGAAAGGCAGCAGTTCTCCACATCGGCATTCAGCAGCATTAAATTGGGAAGCCAGTCTTCCCCTTCCTGTGATCTGCTGCAGAGCTATCTATGAATAAACAGAGGTTCTGCAATACATATCATCAGTCACTGTGGAACTGTAACTTGTCCTTTGAGTTGATTGGAAATATAAAACAGTTGAAAGTCATTAATTCTGTGCATCAAGTGCTATGCCTGCTTGTAATGAAAGACAGCAGAACATTAACATACCCACACTGCAGGCACGTGAGTTCTTTCATTACATATACTTTCAGTGTTTGACTGATGATTTCTTAACACAGTTGTCACATGTTCTCCTGCTTTTTTGAGAATGTATTTTCCTTGATTTTTAAAGCAATAGTCTGCTTGCCCATTAAGTTTTGCTCTTCCCTCTAGTCCTTCCTCTTGCATTTCCAGTAGCCTTCCCAACCACTCCCAGCCACTCCCCTTCTGTCTGCCTGTACATAACCTGTACCTATCACAATCCTCTTACTTCCCTCCTCTCCAAAGTTTTGCCCTTGAGTAGCCTGCATTAGAAGCTTGCAGCTACCCTTTGCAATGTGTGTACCCATAAGACTGGTCATCTGAAAGCACCAGACAGTACCACCACCTGTGCCACGTGCTCAGAGGATCTTTGAAGATTTTCAGCAGAGTGGTGATTTCAGAGCATCTGAAGAGGTTCCAGTAGTGGAAGGTGCTGACACATGGCAACGATGCTCCCTCTGTTTCCAAAGTGTGTGCTGCAGAGTGAGCCAGCACTGGCTGGTGCTGGTGAGAAATGCCTTCTTGTATGGCAAAACCCAGTTCACAGCTGTCTCGTGCACAGCTGAGCCTCCTCAAGCTCACCTCCTGCGCCTGGAGTGGGATGGCTGCACACATCCCTTCCAGCTGAGCTCCACTGATCCCTTGTGTGCCCACAACACAGACTTTGACTAGCACCAGCACTTCAAAGGTGAGAAGTAGAAGCCTGCATTTGATTCAGCACTCCACCACAGGAAGCAAACAAAGTAGAGCACAGAAAAGATGCGCCGTCTCGAGTGAACATCACTAGAAAGAACCGCTGCAGTGTTCTCAACTGTATGGAGCTGCTTGAAAAGAGCTGAGACACAAAGAAAGCTGTGTTCTCTGTAGCAGCTCAGAGTAGTGAATGCAGCTATAACTAAGAGTGAATCACTTTATGCTGGGATGTGGCAGAGACCAGGAGACAAAATCAGTTATATTGATAATGAATGATGATTTTCTACCATCACTGAAAACAGAGACCTTCTCTTTCTATGCAATGTTCAGTGTAATTTACCAAGAGGCGTTATTCTTATCACATGAAAGTTGTATAAAGTATGTATGAAGCTATATGAAGCAGTTTCTGCTGATACATCCCAAGTGAACTGTGCCATTCCCACTAATTTACACAGTTCAGCAACATCCCAGCTTCCTGTTAATCCTCTGGATGAATCAGACACATTTCAGTACCAATGACAGACATAACATGTTTCTATACGTATTCTTTATCACCTGTAACCACACCTCTGTTACAAATGTGGCTCATGTTACAGATGAGGTCAGAAGGCTGAATAAGAATGGCAGACTGAAGTTGAATGTGAGTAAAATAAAGGTGGTATTAATGGGCTGACATAAACAGTTTAAAGTGTTTGCATCACTGCATCACCTTACTTGGATACTTCAGCCTGTGAATATGGAGTGTTCCTGGATTCTGGGTTAATGCCAAGCTCCCATAAAGCAGTGTTTGTGTCATGCTTGCTACAGTCACTCTGGCTTGGAGAGTCTGTCCCAAGCTCTAAATCTGGATCATGTCAAGTCTATGATCACTGCTTCAAATGACTGTCAATTCGTCTTTGGCTAACTTCTTCCCAAGGAATAGAAGATTTGCTAACGAGCAACAATAGCCAGGCCTGATGGGTTCAGGGCAGGTTTCTATAGTATCGGTCTCACACCCCCATGTTTTGGAATGTAAAAGATTTCATCCCTTGTGAGAAGCTCACCATACATCAGTACAAAAACCCACTCAAATGCTGCTGGTTATGCGTTATCCCAGAAAGCATTCTCCATTACTGACAGGAATGAATCAGTTAAGCACTGGAAACAATATGCCAAAGTATTTGCTAGTCTGACACTGGATGAGCAGGTAGCCTCTCCCCCTTCCCTATGCTTCTGTTCAGAATGAGTTGATGGAGTGTAACACCTGCTCCCACTCCCCTCCTTTTTTTTGTGATATTTTTCCCCAGGTATGCTATGCTTTGGACAGACAATGCCATCTTACCCAACTTGTGAGCTTTTGAGATGAAGCTCTGCTGGTAGAGAAGAGCACTTAAAAATTCAATTTAAACCTACACTATGCAAGATCCAAATTAACATGGGCTGACAAGCCAATTTTCTCTGCCTCAGCCCCCTTTTGGTGCAAGAACTACGCTGACTGAGAAGGAAGAAGAGAGACAGACCCGACTGCTGCTGTACATAAGATCACTTTTTCCTTCCAAGATGTGTAAGGTTAAAATTACTTTTTTTGCCACCACATTTTATAGATAATCACTACAAAATGCCATTTGATGATCCTTAGTTTTTCTCTCAGCCACTGCTAATCAAAACAGCTATTTACCACATAAATACAGTGCATTCTCAGCTTCCAACATTAAATTGCACCACATTGTGAGCAGTTAATCAAACTGATCCACTTTTAACACACTCCATTTATAATAAACTTTAGATGTGAGTTGAGGTAATTTTTGAGTATGTTAACTACCGCATTAATTACACGTGGTAATTAAATTAATCAATTAAAAAATATTCACTCTAATCAAACCAGTCTAACAGGGTAACAGTATCAGCACCCAAAAAATATACAGACATGCAAAATTTCCAAACTGTTGCTCCAGCCATTACCCTTATTCCTTTTGAGACTGACATGGGTTTTCACAAATAAATCTGGTGAGTGAATGATAGCTTGAGAAAAATATACTTAGGTATGACCTCTTTAAATATGCATCACTCAGTGATGAGGAGTTGGCTGTTATTTTTTTCCCACCTTTCCAGTTGTAACAAGCATTATAAAAATGCACATACAGAAAAACTTCTACAACACACCCAATACAGCAGGAAATACAAGTCCATAAGGAAAAAGTTATCACAGAGTTCTTTCAATTTTAGACTGTATGCCCAAACAACATGTCCTTTAACATATGAAAAATGAAAACTATCAGAGTGAAATTGATTCAGAAAAGAAGAATCTTGTAACCTCTAAGTCACCATTTCAGATATATCCAGGATTAGAAACTCTTATCTGATAAGACATTTAATTGCCTCTCAACTGATTTGGTAAGAGCTAAGTAATTTCCTTACAGACAAGAATCCACATTACTAATAAACATTCACCATTAGACCTGATACTGCTGATGTTTTGATATACTCCACCATTGCAATGTACAGTGGTGAAGAATTCATCCTCAAACTGAGAGAAGGCTCCCAGTTCAGAGTTTTGTTCCAAGAACTGTGCAGAAGTGGAACATTACTGCTGTTCACCTCAAATACGTTCAGTATACAATAGGAGGATTTCACTATTTGGGACTGTCATTATAAATCTGCATGTTTTTAGAAGCATGAAATGTATTCCATTAAAAGCAGCTGTTTCATGAGCAGCACACTAGTGAAGCTTTGTTTCTACTTGACTGGTATCCCTGCACTCTTTATCAGAGTATCCACAGCTTGTCACTGTCCTCTATAAACTCATTCCAAAAGCCCTCCAACCTCCCTAACATTTCCACACCTCCTCATAAATTCCTCCCTTTCTCCCCTGTGCCTCAACTAGTGCCTTCCACATTCCCTAACCTCACCAGCCCACAGCATTGTATACTTTCTCCTAATTACCCTCAGGACAGGAGACACTACCTACTGCAGCTCGATGCAGCATGGAAGCACCTATGGACTAGCCAGTACGCACATGCCAATTTTCCAGTCAACACACAAAACAGAAGACAGCTGTTTAGCTCCTCTGGCACCTTCTCCCCCAGAAAAGAAGTAGTATGCACTTATTTTGGTTTCCTCTCTCCCACCCAGTCTGACCTTTGTGAAACTTTAAAGAGCTCTTGAAGAAACTTTGAGATGTCTATGCCATTGCCAAATTTGGCTGAAACCTACTAAAGCTGTTGAAATGGAATTGATAGAGTGATTACACAAGCTTTCTTTCCTTTGTAGAGTAGGCTAAAATCCCATTAACAGTCTTACTTATGTCATCCCGTCATTCCTATTCTTCATTTAAAAATAACAGTTTTATTCTACTGCATTAGCTTATGTAACCCACCCCTGAGCCAAAGTAGTTGAAACTTTCATTCTGTATTTATTAAATTATTTAGTTAGTTAGCTATTAAGTGTGTGTGCCTTTCTACACGCTTGTCCATTTTAAGGTACTTGATGTTACGAAAAATAACATCAAGAAGATCAGTGAAACCAAACCAAATGCACTTCACTAATGAATATCCCCCCGAAGTTACCGGACTGGTATCATTGCAGGCAAGAACTGAACTGCTTTTTCTCTAGCAAACTGTCAGCTGTTCTCATGGTTACAGTTCTAGGAATTTGGAATGACAGGTCACACTTATGAAAATGAGTAGACTTATTTGGCATCTTTCTATCTAGTAAATAACATTCTCCTATAAAGAGGACGAGAGGCTGCTGTACATTATCAGGGTGTTCATTCTCTGTGAAAATCACTTTTTAAAGCCTCTGTCCCAACAAAGAAGGTGCTAACCAGACTTCGTGTTTCTTAAAACTGCTCATTCACAGAGTGAAGACAAAAATATGTAACTCTTGTACTCTTTCCATTACTATAAACGCACCACTGGTGTTTTCACTGCAAGATTCAGCTGTGTATATACACCTCCCAGATGGCATGAAGCAAGGCTACAGAAGTGCTTCCCATTTAAATGCAAGCGAAGGCAGGAATGTTAGCTTTTGCCATAGGGTAAAATCTATTCTGTCAATCGGCTATTTAAAAAATAACCAGTATTTTTTCTTTTAAGTTAACTGCCAAGATTTACAAAGCTCCAAATAAGGCATTATGCAGTTTCCATTAGCACAGCTTTGCACAACTGGTTTTCACTGAACCCCAAGCTGAACAAACAGGACAGCAGCAGAATAGGCTTCTCTCATACTTCTATCCCTTCATTGCTGGAAGGGGCTTCCTTCAGGAAAGCCAGGACAGCCCAATTTCCAAGCCTCTGCTAATTACTGCAAAATGGCATGAATAACTTATGCAGAGAAACTGGAACACCACCCACTGAGCTTCTCTCAAAGGTGGGCCTGCCCAGATGCAAACGGCACGTGGTCCCAGCGGAGCCAGGCTGGGACTGCGCTGTCACACCGTCAGCCATCGGTCCCAAGGTATTCACTGCCCCCACACGGGCCCTAACACTCCAGGGACATGCCCACGTACTGTGCTCAAAAAGAAACAAAAATTTAACATTGTCATGAAGTGTCAATCCATCCAACCCAGAATGCTCTGTGAAACACTTAACTGAATCACTCATCCTCTGGGAAAGTTGTTTGCCAGGTGAACTGCCAAGGAGAACTGTCCTCCAAGGAATACAGTCAGAGAGACAGCACACCCAGGCACCATCCTGGGGTTTAAGGCTTGAGAACTCCAGGGCAGCAAGCCCTGAACACAGAGGCTCCTGAGCTTCCCATCTCACACACAGTCCTGCACAGGTAGCTTGAGAGCCCACAATATTTCAGACTCACCTGGGTCTTGATCTCCAGGTCAACAGTAGAGAGGCCTGGGAGGGCCTTCTTCAGCTTAGGTCTCAAGTTCCTGGGTCTCCAGATGGAAGCCTTGAAGCTCTGATAACAGGAACATTATCAGAACTTCTACTCCCACAGTTGAAGACCTGGGCAAGTTTCCAAGGTCCCTGGTAGGCACTGGGGAGCCTGGTAGGCTTGACAGCCCAGCAGTTCTCTGAGCACTGGTCTGAGCTTAATCGTAAGGTGCCAGGCTCCAAATTAACTTCTAACATTTCCAGAGAAAAGTCTCAGGGAATTCCCCAACAGAAGAGAAATTTCAAAATGTCAAAATTTCCCATGAATTAGGAAACAGTAACTTTGGCCCTCCTCTGATTTCAGTTTCCTTCAGAAAAGTCTCTATTCTTTTTGTTCCATTCTTTGAACAAGCCTTCAACTATTAAAATACACTGAAAACAATAAATATGAACAAAATGTTCCAAATTGGCTCTAAATAAAATCTTCAAAATATAAAACTGCTCCTTAGGTTATCCTAAAATTTGCAGTTATTTTCACTTGCATGTGCCTACCTTGAACCCAAAGCCTTCCATTCTAAACCAAACATTCATCCTGCCTCAAGATTTACAAGCTGAAAGGACATATCCTGTAAAGCTGAACCCCCAGAGTTTCAAAGCATAGACTCCAACTTTGGCATGGTATGAAGTCACTGCTTTGCTAAAGAAACAAGTGTGGACAGCTGAGTGCAGGGGTCACGGCATTGCCCAGTAACAAAAGACATCAATCACAAGAACTGTCCTGGATGCCTCCAGGCATTGGGGAGCAAACAGTGCGGCCACCTGAGATGACAGGCAGAGCACCTGACCACAGGAGAAACAGCAGATTCCTGGGATTTGAGCTCTTGGTGGGTAATGCAGAAAGGAAGGGAGGGATGAACCACATAAGCAGTCACTGAGCAGGTGAGCCCACTTAATTTATTAGGTAGTGCCATGAAATTCTGCTGGTTTGGAGTCCTAGGTACCAGTCCCTGCTCCGGTTTGACAACTTGCCAGAGAAGGGATAATGAGGTAAAGAAAATCAGTCAGAATGCAAGAATGCAAGTTTGCCCCATCTTCCCCTACACTGCAGGTGTGAAAATGTAACTCAGCCTTTTAAAACATCAAGTATTTTACTTGCGTTGAGGGAATACCTACTTTACCAAGGAGGCATTAACCAGTCCTGCACTAAACTTTAGAAAACTGCAAAAACCTTTTCAAAAACTGAGTTATTATAATACTATCAAAGTTCTCAATTTCACACACACCTAAATGAACAGGACAGTCTCTCAGAGTTTAAAACATTTATAATACAGGTATTTTTAGTTTGTCTACAAATCAATGTTAAAGATCTTCTTATTTTAATATTTTATTTTCTTGTAATTAAAAGGTGGCTATAAAGACCTCCTAAAAGAAAGTAGTACCACTCACATCCACTTATGCTGTATTACATACATGCATGTCAGACTACAGGGAAGGATATACTCCCAATCATTTAGGTCTCAATATTGCCCTCAGTACCAATGACTTCAAAGATGCAGAAGCATAATCTTTGAGATAGCACAGCTTCTTATCTGAAGAATCAGTTTTGCTTCAGTCTATATTCACAGTTTAATCAGATGCCATGATGCCACCTCAGAGTTCTCTTACTGCTGAAGTGTCATCACTTAATTCTTGCTCCCCATTAAGCAAACATAATGCAATAGCAGGGATATTGAATAAAATGATCCTACGGCCCTTTATTATCTTTAATTTCTATTCTCCTGCTATTTCCACAAAATTCCATAGCATGTATTTTAGAAAAGAAAGCAAAAAAACCAGTAATTTTTTCCCCTGAAAACCAGATTCTATCTCAGAATCAAAAGTACAAATTAAGTATTATTATTACAGGTTTCTTGATACTCAACATGACGAAGTACAAAACCTTGGAGTTTTTTTCTCTACCAAAATGAGGCCACAAGTTGATGCAAACAAAACCAATATTGTGCACAGCATTTTAGTTCCTGTACCATGTGTCCTCTAAAGTAGCAAACCCACAATTATCATGAGAAAAGTCCAGCTGGAGGTATCACCTACAAGTTGCATTACGTCTTCATTATACATTTTTTATCAAAACATATGTTCTGCTTGAAAACAATTCAGCACCAATGAGTTGGCAGTAGAACAACAATTTAAGCTGCGGTGTCAATGAAGGTGGGAGGGGGAATTCACTAAAGCTACATTTTTCAGGTACAAAAGCCTGAGAAGCACGCTGAATGGAGTCAGGCAAATACACATCAAAGATCACGAAAAAGCAACTAAGTATATGCCTTTCATCCACTTCGTGGATGAAAGCAGCCAAATTACAGAGGGGATTTACTGAGAAGAATGTGCTGCTGCCAGAATGGACAAAAGCATGCATTCTATCCATTCCAAGCTCCTCCCCATCTCCTGTCATGCTCACAGCAAGAAGCGGCTCAAAACTTGACAACCACAGACTCAGGACTGAAAGAGACAAAAAATACCTGCTGGGAAATGCCTGGAAAATTTTTATTTTGAGCATCTGACACAGGAGACTGGAAAAAAGAAAAAACAACCCACTTATGACCAAAAAACATCTCCCCGTATTCCTGGGACATCAAGTACAATTCCACAGCAGAAAGAAATAGCGCACACCTGGCCGGGTTTTTGAGGAGCCCACGTGCAGACGCGCTTTTCCAACAGGCGCAGCAGCCTGTGCACCGCAGTGCACTGCTGCCGGCCCAGGACAGGAGTTTCCCGGAGTTTGCGTGGAGTTGGGTCACAGAAACCTCACTCCAAGCAGGAGCAACTAGTGGCCCCTGAGGAGCCCCGTAGGCGCCCAGCTGCCCGGCCAGGCTGGCCCGGGGAGGGGGCAGCGCGTCCCGGGCGAACCGCTCACCCCGCGCCCCTACCTGGCTGGTGTCCTCGCCGTGCTCCAAGTGCACGATGCCCTGGCTCCTACACTCCGTGTCGCTCAGCACATCGTCCTCCGAGTCCTCCAGGAGGGACGAGGAGCCGGTAGAGGAGACCGAGGAGTTGGACAGCCTGCGGGACTGCAGGTGCAGCGAGCTGCCCGTCCTCAGCCCGCCGCCCTCCGGCCGCGCCGGCCGCGCCTGGGGGCTGCCCTGCGCCTCCTCGCTCTCCTCGGCGGTGACGGTGAGCCGGGGGATGACGGGCGGCAGAACCCCGTTCGGGGGTCGGCAGCCCCTCTTCGGCCGGTCGGGCAGCTGACGGGCGGCGGCGGCGGCGACGGCGGCGCAGCGAGCCTCGAAGAGGGAGCAGAGCTCCCCCACGGTCAGCCGCTTGGCCCGGCTGAGCTCCGGGCTGCTGTGTAGCCCCGCGCGGGGCTCCATGGCGGGCTCGGCGCCGGGCTCCGGCCGAGCAGCGCTCCAGGACCGGCGGCCGGAGGCGTGCATGGGGGAGCGCCGCGCCGCCGCCGGGGAAACTTCTTTGTGGCTCAGTCAGTCTCCCGCGGCTGCCCGGAGCCCGGCGGAGAGGCGCATCTCCAGCCCGCCCTGCCCGGGCAGCTCTGAGTCACCCGCGGCGACAGCCCGAGGCTGCTACCGTGCCCGCTGACCCGGCGCCAGGGCCATGGGGGCGCGCTGAGCCCGCCCGCCCGACCGCCCGCCCGCCGCCACCGCCCCGCTCCGCCTCGGCGCTGAGGGGAGGAGCGAATAGAGTCGAGCCGCGCCGCGGGAGCCCCTGCCCGCCCCTTCCCGCTGTCGCCACCACCACCACCCTTTTGGTTTCGCTTTCCCTGCGGCGGCCCCCT